>NW_004443950.1:2902432-2995833 GCF_000243295.1 Trichechus manatus latirostris
TTTTCTCGTTTATTGATTGTAGATTTGTTTGTTTCATCTTCTTTTTTTTTTAATTTGGCTATGTCTGAGCAGGCGGGCTGTGTGTTCTTTGTTGTTTGCTCATCTGTGGGCATGATACTTTTCACCTCCTTCTCCAATTGGCAGGGTCAGTTGCTCAGATATGGTACAGCAGGGCAGGTCTAGCTGAAGGAGTTGCTGGGATGGGTTGTTTGTGGTACTTACTACAGCCACCAGGGCCGGTTGGTAATCAGTGCAGGGCAGTTCCGGTAGGCTGTGCCTGTGCTGCTTGGTGGTGTGATGTTAAGCGCACAGTGCAGGTAGGCAGGATGGAAGGGGGAGATTGTGATGTGTGGAGCTAAGGTGGGTATGGGAGAGAGGAGAGAGGAACACAAGCCAAAAACATACAAACAAACAAAAAAGAGTGCTAGGGGAGCTTGCCATTGGAGTGGAGAGATGAGAGACTATGAAACAGAGAAAAACAAAAAGGGGAAGAAGAAGAAAAAAAGAAAAGAATGAATAAATAAAAATTAGAAAGAAAAAAGAAAAAAAAAAAAAGCTCTCAGGGATCCCACTGGTGTGGCTACAAGGTCTGGGGAAGTAGTTTCCAGGTGTTGAAGTACAGCCTGGCTAGAAGGCGTAGAGGTGTCACTCAGCACCAGGTATTCAGGGGACAGGAAGAGAAGGAAGGTATAGAGAGATGAGAGACTGAGTAATGAAGAAAGACAAAAAGGGAAAAAGAGGGAAAAGAAAACAAAAGAAATTTTTAAAAAAGGGACAAGAAAACCCCCCCAAAAAACAGGAAAAAAAAAAAAAAACCCATGAGAAAAGAAATGCTCTCAGGGATCCCTTTGCACATCTGCGCAAGCTGAGCAGGTAAGTCCCAAGCCGCGCAGTACTGCCAGCTAGAACGGGCTCCCAATTAGAGAAAAGAAAAAGAAAACAAACAAACAAACAATTCAAAACAAACAAATTAAAAAGAGCCCCAGGATCCCACCAGCATGGCAGCGCGGACCGGGTAGCAGTGTCACATTCAAACGGAGTTTCACAGCCTTTCAGTAAGAAGCAAAGATGGCACACGGAGCCAGGTATTTCAGTGAAAAGAGGGGGAGGTGGTGAGAGGTAAGGAAGAAATCAAAAGAATCAGAAAAAAGCAACACCAGCAGCCAACAAATGGCACTCAGGGAGTCTGCCATGGTGGGCAGGTAGAATCCAAGCAGACAGTGCTTCCCATCCAAGAAACTGTTGTCACGGGAAGCAGAGGAGGCCAAGTGGGGGTGAAGAAGGGTGGGGGGTGAAGAAGCTTTTATCGTTGGCTACCAGTTATTCTGTCTCCTGCTGGAAGCTCCATGAAGCTGCTTTCTTGTACCCCCTGTTTGCTGGTCTCTGATAGGAGTCCAAGATGGTGGATCCGTGCTGCTTTAGCTGATAGGGGACCTCTGCATGTACGTCTCTTTGCTCTCTGTTCTATGTCAGTTTCTTATTCCATTTGGTGCTTGGCTGAGTTCTTTATGTCTTCATTTGATGCTTAGGGTTTCAGGATTGCTGTTTTCTCTGGCTTAGTTTTTCGGATCTTTGCTATGGAGGGACAGCGTGGTGCTTCTGCCTAGAGAGCCATGTTGCCAGAAGTCATTTTTGTTTGTTTTTTAAAAGCAGCCCAAATACTAGTTGAGAGAATTAAATTCACTTTATGAAATTTACTGAAAATTAACTTACAGATATTCGTCTGTCTTACTGGCTAGTTTACTATAAACAGCCAGAATGTAGGTCTGGTTTAATAAGCAATCCCTCCTCTCCAGGCCCTGGAGTCACCTTTATAGGTATGATAGTGAAGATATCCAGGTACTGAGCAGCTCTATACACTCTTATTGTATCACATGGTTCTCCATTGTCTCTTGGCCCCTGACTATCCTACAGCTAATGCCAGGAAAGAGGGTGGAGGTGGTTAAAACAATAGACTAAGATGGAATTTACATTTTAACCATGGGCTTCAGGGATCCAAGTTCTCCTTAGCACCATGTTGTTGTTAGGTGCCATGGAATCAGCTCTGACTCATAATGACCCCATGTTTAACAGAACGAAAAGTTGCCTGGTCCTGTGCCATCCTCACAACAGTAGGTATGTAGGAGATCATGTTTGCAGCGACTCCGTCGGTCCATCTCCTTGAGGGTCTTCCTCTATTTTGCTGACCTTGTACTTTTCCAAGCATAATGTCCTTCATCAGGGATAGGTCCCTCCTGATAACTTGTCCAAAGTACATGAGACGAAGTCTCGCCATCATTGTTTCTAAGGAACATCCTGGCCATACTTCTTCCAAGACAGATTTGTTCATTCTTCTGGAGGTCCATCGTATGTTCAATATTCTTTGCCAACACCATAATTCAAATGAGTAAACGCACCATGGAAGATTGAAAACTAAGTATGTCCTCATCTGTGGGACAAACCATCACTACTTTCTTGGTGTCAGTTTCCTCAACTGTTTTATAGCCTCTTCCATTCCTCAGTTCCTTCTTCCAGGCCTTAAAGCCCTCATCTCCAAAATGTAGGGGTAGAGGGTCTCCTACCATTCTCTGAGTTCTTAAATGCCTTGTCCCCCCTCCCTCTCAGCCCTGGTAAGCACCAATAAGCTTTAGTCTCTATACATTTGCCTATTTCATATAAGTTGGATCATACAATATTTGTTCTTTTTGATGGACTTCACTCAGCATAATGTTTTCAAGGTTCGTCCATGTTGTAGCATGTATCAGAACTTCAGTTCTCTTTATGGCTGAGTATGCCATCATATTTTGAGGTACATTGTTTTCATGCTTTTAAAGAAGTTTAATACAATTTTGGTTAAGCACTAAGTATGCCCCCTTTCTTTGTCTTTGACAAAAGCTCAAAGCTTCAGGTTATGTGGATTTTAATCCCAGAATAATCTCCACCTCCTTGCTTTCGGTGACAATGCCTTACAACTAGGAGGTCAGGCCAATCACAGCAATGAGCCAGGAAGTATTGAAATGGAACTAGGAGGTAATTATTTCTTCTTCTTTTCAGTAGATTCCTATTAGTCTGTTAAAGGTTTGCATTTGCAGAGGGCTGTGTGTTCTGCATATAATTCAGCCCACCTCCTGAGTCCTAGGTGGCACAAACAGTTAAGCACTGGACTACTAGCTGACAGGTTGGCAGTTCAAACCCACCCAGAGGTGCCTCAGAAGACAAGCCTGGTGATCTGATTCTGAAAGGTCACAGCCTTGAAAACCCTATGGAGCAGTTTCACTCTGCACACATAGGGTCGTCATGAGTTGGAATTGACTCAATGGCAACCAACAACAACCACGCCCAAACCTGAACGCAGTCACAAAGCTCATCAAGACTTGCAGCTACTTCCTTGCCCCCTACGCCTGCCAACCAGTCATCAAGTGCTGTTCACTCCACTTCCTATGACCTTCTTGATACTTCCTGCCTCCATTGCCCCCACTTCCTCCTTGCTATGTCTACCTCAATTTGGCCCCTCATCAGCTTTCACCTGCCATATACTTTCAGCATCCTAACTGGCCTGGCAGCCTGCCACCTCCTGTGCTCCCTCCAACACATTGTTCACAGTGCAGCCAGCAAGCTCTTTTTCAAATGCAAATGCATCACTTCCTAGGAAATGACAGGGATTCCTTGAAGTGCAGGATGTCCTTTGGGGAAGTTTCCAGAGCCCATTACCCTGTGATGGTCTCCAAATGTTGTTGCCTGCCCATAGAATGTAAGCTCCTCAAGGGCAAAGATTCTACTTTGTTTACCTTGCTGTTCCCAGCAACCCACACAGTGCCTGCTGCAGAGGTTGTATCTGGAGGTGTAATTGTGAATGAATGAGGAACAGTTAAGTCTGGAGGGCTGTGAAGAGGAACCTGTCAGGCTGAGATCGTAGAAAGTCAACAAAAGATGTTACCATATCATAGGAGCCCTGGTGACTTGGCTGCTAACACAAGGTTGACAGTTTCAATCCACTCAGTGGTCCTGTGGGAGAAAGACCTACAGATTTGCTTCCATAAAGATTACAGCCTAGGAAACTCTATGGGGTAGTTCTACTCTATCACATGGGGTCACTATGAGTCGAAAATCCACTCAATGGCACCTAACAGCAGCATGACAATTTAGGTTGGAACCTGGGGAAACAGGCTGGACACAGGGTGATTAGAACCCAAGAGGTCAAGGATCCAGGCAGGTGAGGTGAATGCTGAGGACAGTCAGATGGCAGGCTGAGGACAGTCAGACTTGGCAGACAGGCAGGCAGGAAACCATGAGCTTAGCACCGGCTATCAGAACTGCAGGCGTTTCATTGAGGACGGACTTGAAGATCTGGGCTGATGGAAGTCCTCTTACCTGGACCTCAGTTATGTCTCCACTCCTCACAGCTCTGTGAACTAGAAAGCTTGCATGATATTTATGAGCCTCAGTTTCTCAATTTGTCAAGGGAGTTGAGCCAACTCAAGGCCTGAGGACACTTCCTCCCTAACAGTGTAGAATCCTCCAAGGAGGAATGGCATAGGGAAAAGAAGGTGCTGTTTGGAATCAGATGGACCTGAATTTGAATCCCAGTCCTGCCCCATACTACTTGTACAAACTTGGGCAAATGACTTAGCATCTATGAGATTCAAATCCATGTCCTGTAAAATGGATTCTATCAACCTCTCAGGGGTTTTGAGAGGATTAAAGGGCTAAATGGGGGCATGTAATAAGAAGTTGGCACAGAGTATGTAGTCTTGAAAAACAGATGCTGCCACTCCCATTGGGCAAGTCCAATTTTCCCCCTTGGTAGCCCCTCCCCCACCTCCCACCCTGGGCTCTGCATTTGCCTTATGCCCCATTCACCAAGCCACCCTGCTTGCTCACAATACCCTGCCTCCTGACTCTCGCCTGGCTCGGTGACCTCCCCTTGCCCTTCCTTCTCCTGAAGAGTGATTTTACATCCTTGGCTTTGTGCGAGCTCTTGACATATGTTAATATTTGGAAAATCAACCTGGAACTGAGCTGGGAGGCCTTCCAAACATGAACCCAGAGGCAACAAATAAACTACTTTGCAGAGATGGTTCTATCTGATGCAAGTTGAAACTTAACAAAGAAAACAATCCCCATCTGTTCTGGATGCCCTGGAAGCTGTGCGCATTCTCGTCTCTGGGTCAAGACTCCACTTGCTTCATAGCCGGGGATGGGCCATCATCAAACGCACCTTCTACCATGTGCCCAGCATTGTGCAAGACCCTTTAATACAAATTATATAGGAGAAACAGTGGTTTCATAAGGTTAATTAACTTGTTCAAACTCACCTATAAAGTAAGTAGTTGAAGCCAGATTTACAAGCAGACCTGTTTGATTCTAAAGGCTGTATTAATCCTCAACCTCATGGCCTGTGTTATAGATTGAATTATTTCCCCCTAAGTGTGAAAGCCTTTGGCTATTGACTGAAAGGTTAGGTTCAAACCCATCAGCTGCTTCATGGGAGAAAGATGTGGCAGTCTGCTTCTGTAAAGATTACAGCCTATGAAATCCTATGGGGCAGTACTACCCTGTCCTTTAGGGTCACTATGAGTTGGAATTAACTGGATGGAGGGCAATGGGCATACCTGTGGATGTAATCTCATTTGGGAATAGGGTTTTCTTCGTTATGTTAATGAGGCCATATGAGTGTAGGGTATGTTTTAAATCTACTCACTTTTGAGGTATAAAACGAGCCAATTAGGCACAGAGAAGCAAGCACAAATGGGGAAAGAAGGATGCCATGTGGAGATCGCCAAGGAACCTCACTCAGAACAGAAGCTGAAAGAGAGATTTTCCCCCACAGCACACAGAAAAGAAGCCTAGCCCCAGAGCTGGTGCCCTGAATTTGAACTTCCAGCCTCTTAAACTGTGAAAAAATACATTTCTGTTCTTTAAAACCACCCACAGTCTCACAGCAGCATTAGGTAACTAAGAGCATGCATGTTGTAAGTGGGGAGCATCACTTTTTTGAGAGCAAAAGGAGAGCGTGTTGGAACATTTCTTCTGGATGCAGCATGGACTGCTGATAGGCGTGAGTGGGACAGGAGAAGGGGGGACCAGGTAGAAAGCTCTGGTGTGTCAGGTAGAGACAGGGAGCCTGGACCATGGCTGAGGTTTCTCAGGCACCCAGGTACCCAGGGCTCCCCCAGGTGCGCTAGCGGCAGGTCTATGGCAGTAGTGGGACTAAGCCCGGGCCTTGTCATTATCCACTTGGGTTTCTTTCCTGGTCATCTAGTATGGGCTCTGTGCCCTGTTGACTCTGGTTCAAGCGCACTGTGGTAGACCATTTGCAAAAATGAAGTTGAAAATTTCTCCTAACCCTGTATCCAGTTCCCTTTGCAATGTGATTTTGTGGCTGCTATCAAGCAGTGGAATCTCTTTTTCCACGCTTTAAATCTCGATTTGGATTGGCCAATGGGACATTAGAAAACATGACGCAAGCAGAGACTTAAAAAGAGCTTGCACATTAGGGCTTACTCTCACTTGCTGCCCTTTGGAACCCTGAGATCAACAAGTGAAGAAGCCTGAGCTAGCCTACTAGAGGCTGAGAGGCCATGTGGAGCCAAGATCAGTAACCGTGGCCCCCTTAGACCAGCCAGGCTGCCAACCACAGCAAAGTGAATTAAGGCCATCCTAGACGAAACAGCCCAGATGGGTCGCCAGCTGACCACAGAGATTAACCAAGCCAGTCCAGACCAGGAGGCTTGCCTAGCTGACCTACAGACTTATGGAAAAAATAAATGGAAGTAGAAAATAGAAGAGGAAGAAGCACTTCACAATTCCTTTTATGAAGTTAAGATTAACCTGCTCCCCAAATCAGACAAAGATAGTACAAAAAATATTCTCACGAATACAGATGCAAAAATCCTCAACAAAATATTAGCAAATAGAAGTAATACATAAAAAGAATTATACACCGTGACCAAGTAGAGTTTATTCCAGGGATACTAGACTGGTTCAATATTCAAAAATCAACCAATACAATCTACCACATTAACTAACAGACTAAAAAAAAAAAAAAAAAAATCACATGATCATATCAATTGATGCAGGAAAAGCATTGACAAGATTCAAGGCCCCTTCATGATTACAAACTCTCAGGAAAATAGGAATAGAGGGGAAGTTCTTTAACTTAATTGTTGTTAGTTGGCGTCAGGTTGACGCTGACTCCTGGCAACCTCATGTGTGCAGAACAGAACTGCTCCATAGGGTTTTTGAGGCTGTGACCTTTCAGAAGGGATTGCCAAGCCTGTCTTCTCAGGCATCTCTCGAGGGGTTTGAATCGTCAGCCTTTCGGTTAGTGGTCAAGCGCTTAACTGTTTACGTCACCCGAGGATTCTTTAACTTAATACAGAGCATCTATAAAAAACGTATCTAACATTATACTCAATGGTGAAAGGCTGATTTTCTCCTAAGATCAGAAACAAGGGAAGGATGGCTGTACGGGTGGGGATCTGGGAGCCCACATCGCAGGGAGGGGCAGCTGGCTGGGGTGGAGGAGCTCATCTTCACATTGAAGTGTCCCTGATCTTTCCCCAGGGGGTAAAGCCCTGCTCCAGTCCCTGCTCCCCTGGGGGCCAGTGCTTCCCCATTAGAGCACGTAGCAGGCCCTGCTGTTATCAGCCACCCTCCCCATGAGACCATGAGCCCGGTGAAGGCAGAAGCAGTGGCTTCATGCCTGTCATAGAGTTCCCCCGCCCATCACAGGACCTGGCACCAAGCAGGCCAGCAGGGGCTTGAGAATTGAAATGCTTGGGTCCATCTGCACCTTCTTCCCAGCCACTATTAGCAGATGGTAAAATCCCTCTCCAGGTGGTTCCTGACCTAACAGGTGCGCACAGGGAAGGCCTTCCACTTTGCAGAGCATTTTGCAAGTCTGATTTATTATTAACAGGAAGTGGCGGGTCTGGAGTGGATCCAGAAAACAGCCGGAGACACGAGTAAAGAGATCACAGCTCCTAGGAGGAAAGTTTAAAGTAAACACAGTCCCATAGTCTGGCACAGAAAGAGCAGGCCATAATGAATTAAATGTCAAATCTGGAAGTTGTGAAAAAGGCATCCCTTCCTTCCTCCATTTATCCCTTTATCCCTCCCTCCCTCTCTCCCTTGCTCCCACCTCCCTACCTGCAGCAAACATCGATCTAGGTCTTACCATGTTCCGGGCACTGCGTTAGGGGATGGGGAGGACAAAGGGGTTTATAATGCATGTTCTGTGCCTTTAAGACGCTTACAACATGGTGTTTTGTTTCTGTTTACAGTTGCTGCCCTTGAGTTGATTCTGACTCATGGCGACTCCATGTGTCAGAGTTGAACTGTACTTCTTAGGGTTTTTAATGGCTACTTTTTTGGAAGTAGGTCTCCAAGCCTTTCTTCTGAGGCATCTCTGGGTGGACTTGAACCTCTAACCTTTTGATTAGCAGCTGAATGCCTTAACTGTTGGCACCGTAGGAGGCATAAAATGAATACTTGTAATAAAAAAAAAATCAAGTTGAAGTGGAATGAGAGGTCTGGGGTAGGAAGTGGAGAGCACATCTAGCGTGAGTGTTTGAGAAAAGCTACACTAAGGAAGAGGTGGGATTTGATGTTGAACTTGAGATGCCAGAGGATTTGGATCAAAGTAGGGGAAATCATGAAGAAGGCCAGGCAGCCCTCATCTGAATCCTGATCGGCAGCTTTCTAGCTGTGTGACCTTACCAAAATCATTCATCTCTCTGAACCTGAGCTTCCTCCTCTGTAAAACTGGGAAAAATATTCCCCTGTAATTGTCCTTTCTCCTGCATGTTGGGTCCATCTCTCCCTACTTGATCACTCCCATCAGGATGCAAATGTGTTGCAATATTTCCCATTTAAAAAATTCTCTCCTTAGAAACCATATGCCCCCACATGCCACTTGTTTCACTGCCCTCCTTAGAACAAGCTCCTCCCTCCCAGCAGCTGCCTCAGCTTGCTATCTCTGCATCCTCTCCTCTGTTCCCTCTCGCACCCACTCAGTCAGGTGTTGTCGCCATCATTCCACTGCAGGTGCTTGGGTCAGGGTCACCGGTGACCTTCGTGATGCGAAACCCAAAGGGAGTTCTTCCACATCTTACTTGACTTAGGAACAGTGCTTGAGACAACTGATCATTTTCTCCCCCTGCACGTAGCTTCCAGGATACCATATTTTGTTGGTTTTCCTCCCACTTCCCAGGCTGTGCCTTCTGAGTCTCTTTTGCTGTTTTCTCTTCATTTCTTTGAACTTTGCTTAAATGCTGGATGGGCCCAGGGCTCAGTTCTAGGACTTCTTCTCTACTTACTTGCACACTTTTGGTGACCTCACCCACTAAGGCCCTGACATTACACACATACCCCCGCCCCACTCTTTCTAATATATATTTATGGCTCATTTCAAAAGGGAAATGTGAAAGGTAAGGAATTAAATCTATGGAAACATTTAAACACTTGCCATCCTTAGATGAAATAGGCTTTTATAGTCTTAAAAGTTTTTATTAGGACAATAAAACCATATTGCAGAAAACTTGGAAACTAGGGAGAAAAATACAATTTCCCTAATTTGATGCAATGCCTATTCTCATGTTGGTATGATCCCTTTGGGTCTCTGTACAAAAGTATTCACAAACACCTGTAGCATGGAAGTTAGTGTTTGCACCATTTCGTGTGATGTACAGTCAGGAACGAGAGGGCACAGACTGCTCTGGGCTCTCTCCTTGTCTGAGGACATGACCCACTGGGCTCAGGACAGACTCACTTACAAGGGACCCACCCCAGGGCACTCAGAGGCCCCCTCCCCCCCAGGACCAGATCTCCAGCTCACTGAAGTTGCCAGCATCCCCTGAGCTGGTGCACGCTGTGTTTTTCTTTCCAGCCCATGATTATTGTCACCTCCTATGTGCCAGTCTAGCTGACTCATTGTCCAGTTTTCCATGCATAGGTGATTGAAGATACTATGTCTTGGGTCAGGCACACTTTAGAGCTCAAAGTGACATCTTTACTTTTTAACCCTTGGAGAGGTCTTTTGCAGCAGATTTGCCCAGTGCAATGCATCCTTTGATTTCTTGGTTGCTGCTTTCATGGGCATTGATTGTGGATCCAAGTAAAATGAAATCCTCGACAACTTCACTATTTTCTCCGTTTATCATGATGTTGCTTATTGGTCCAGTTGTGAGGATTTTTATTTTCTTTATTTTGAAGTGTAATCCATACTGAAGGCTGTAGTCTTTGATCTTCATCAGTAAGTGCTTCAAGTCCTCTTCACTTTCAGCAAGTAAGGTTGTGTCATCTGCGTATCGCAGGGTATTAAGCTGGACGATGACTAAGAAAGACCGAGGAAGAGTTGATGTCTTTGAATTATGGTGTTGGCGAAGAATATTGAATATACCATGAACTGCCAGAAGAATGAATGAATCTGTCTTGGAAGAAGTACAGCCAGAATGCTCCTTAGAAGCAAGGATGGTGAGACATCATCTCATGTACTTTGGACATGTTACCAGGAGGGACCAGTCTCTGGAGAAGGACATCATGCTTGGTACAGTAGAGGGTCAGCAAAAAAGAGGAAGATCCTCAATGAGATGGGCTGACACAGTGGCTGCAATGATGGGCTCAAGCATAGCAACGATTGTGAGGATGGCACAGGACCAGGCGGTGTATCATTCTGTTGTACATAGTGTCGCTGTGAGTTGGAATCGACTGGAAGGCACCTAACGAGAACAGCAACAACAATGTGTCAGTGGGTGAACAGGTCTCTGTTGCTGCCCTGGGGCTCCCAGGCTAGTGGGGGAGACACAGGAACAAGCAATGAGCACTTAGTGAAATCTGTGTCACTCTGGAGGGGGGTGCAGTGTGGGACCCTGGAGGAAGAAGCAAAGCCCAGACTGCTCAGCCCAGAGGAGGGAGTTGGTGAAGGAGGGAAGTTCAACAGAGGCCGAGGCAGGTGCACCTGAGCACACCTGGGCTGTGCTGCCTTTCAGAGCAGATGAAAGGGCAGGCTGGGTTAGCACAGGCCCATTGGGAGACTTGTGGCCTCTGCTGTCATCCCAGGTTGTTCCCAGTGGAGCCAAGGGTCTTTACAAATATAAAATAAAATATTGAAACTCGGATCTGTGCGCGACTGTGTTAGGCAGCGTCACCACTCTGCAGGGGGTGGCATAGTCTCTCTTTTATTGGCGTCCTGAAACATTGAAAACACAGAGATGGACAGCAAATGATGCAACAAACACACATATGGACATCAGACAGGAGCTTGGGTGGCACAAGTGGTTTGTGATTGGATACTAACCTAAAGGTTGGCCATTTGAACCTACCCAGCGGCACTGCGGAAGAAAGGCCTGGCAAACTGCTTCTGTAAAGACTACAGACAAGAAAACCCTATGGAGCAGTTCTACCCTGTAACATATGGGTCATCATGAGTTGGGGGCCAACTTGATGGCAGCTAACAACAACAATTATTTTGTCACATTTAATTCAAATCATCTTTATAGGAAATACAATATTACGTTGTTGAAGACATCTTTGTGGCCCTGCTGAATCCCATTTCCCTCCCTCCTTCTCTTCTTACCCAGAGATAAACACTATCTTAAAGTTGGTACTTGTCCTTCCTGTATATGTTTTTTTGCTTTCATTACCTAGGAATGGGCTATGTGCTTTAAAGTATATATTACAAAAATCAAACCAAACTCACTGCTGTCGAGTCGATTCTGACTCATAACGACCCTATAGGACAGAGTCGAACTGCCTCAAAGGGGTTTCCAAGGCTGTAAATCTTTTACAGAAGCAGATCGCCACATCTTTCTCCCACGGAGCAGCTGGTGGGTTCAAACCACCGACCTTTCGGTTAGCAGCTGAGTGCTTAACCACTCTGCAACCAGGGTTCCTTAAAGTATATAGATATCTTGTATGATATATGTATTCTTTTCAACTTGCTCCTCCCTTTAATACTAAGTTTTTGAGCTTTATCAATATGAATTATGTAGAATCTGTTTCCTTAGTTTTAACTTCTGTGAATGTATTCCATTGTTTGCAAATGTTGCAATTTGTTTATCCATTTTCCTTTTTACAGACATTTGGAATGTTACAGAAAACATCCCTCCCTGTATCTTTTTACACAGATGTGTGAGATTTTTCCAGGTCATGTTCTTAGAGGTAGATTACCTGAGTCTTTGGAAATGTGCATTTTTTCATTTTATTACATATTTACAAGTTGCTTTCCAAAGTGTTTGTACCCATTTTCGCTATGACTCGCAATATGTAACACCGGTACTATCACACATTGCAATTTTTGACATTTTGATGGGCATGAAACAATATCTCCTTGAGGTTTTAATTTCTATTTCTCTGTAAATAGAGAAGATTATTACGTGTTCGTAAGTTTATGAGTCATTCTGATTTCCTGACCTCTGAATTTTTTTTTTGTTCCTGTCCTTTGTTCCTTTTTCTATTGGGGGAATTTATCTTTTTTTTTTTTTGGCTCATATGTGGAAGTTCTTTATATATTCCAGATGCTAATCCCTTGTTGCTTATATGCATGGAAAATATTTTCTCCCAATCTCTGGTTTTATCTTTTAATACTGTTTTCAGCAACTTCCATCTTACAGATACTTATAAATCTTGCCCTTGGTGGAGTTGTGCATTTTATATTTTGTTAAAGAAATCTTTCCTGCCTTGGGGTCATAAATATATTCTCCAATATTTTCCTCCAAAAGATTTAAGATTTTATTTTCTACATCTGTAACTCAAATGGATTGAAACAAAACTTTTTCTTCCTTCCTCCTTCTTTCCTTCCTTTTCTCCCTCCCTCCCTCCCTCTCTTCCTCCCTACTTTCCTTCCTTCCTTCCTCCCTCCCTCCCTTCCTTCCTCCCTGTCATGGTTTGAATTATGTCCCCCCTAAAATGTGTGTATCAGTTTGGCTGGGCCCTGATTCCTGGTACTGTGTGATTTTCCTGTATGTTGTAAACCTGCCTCTATGATGTTAATGAGGGAGGATGGGTGGCAGTTGTGTTAGTAAGGCAGGACCAGATCTACAAGACCGGATTGTGTCCTAAGGCAATGTCTTGAGATATAGAAGACAGAAGTGAGCAGTGAGACGGGGGGACCTCATACCATCAAGAAAGCAGTGCCGGGAGCAGAGTGCGTCCTTTGGACTGGGGTCCCTGCGCTGAGAGAGAAGCTCCTAGTCCAGGGGAACACTGATGAGAAGGCCAAGAGATAGAGAAAAGCTTCCCCTGGAGCTGACACCCTGAATTTGGACTTTTAGTCTACTTTACTGTAAGGAAATAAATTTCTCTTCATTAAAACCATCCACTTGTGGTATTTCTGTTATGGCAGCACTAAGATGACTAAGACACTCCCTTTCTCCCTCCCTCCCTCCCTTCCTCCCTTTCTTCCTTCCTCCCTCCCTCCCTTCCTCCCTCCGTCTATTCCTCCCTTTTTTCCTTCCTTCCCTCCTTCCCTCTTTCCTTCCCTCCTTCTCTCTTCCCTCCCTCCTTTCTTTCCTTCTTGCCTTCTTTCTTCTTTCTGTTTCTTTCCTGTGAAAAGTTCATGAAAGCAAAATGCACAGCTTAATTATTATAAAGCAAATATGATGCAACCCAAGTCAAGAAATAAAACATCAGGACCAGAGAAACCCTTTACACGCCCCCTGCCAGTTATAACCCCTTTGCATTGCCCAAAGTTAATCACTGTCTTCCCTTCGATGGTAATCATATTCTGGCTCCGATGAGTCCGAATCGACTCTTAGGAGTCGGCAATGGGTATACATCCTTAAACTCTATCGTTCTTTTTGCTTGTATTTGTAAAACTATATGTAAGTGGAATAATACAGCGGGTAATCTCTCATGTCTGCCTTCTTTTCCTCACTATTTAGTCTGTGAGATTAGCCCACAAGAGGTGTAGTTATAGTTGGTTTATTTCCAGGCTGGTATGTTATGCCATTGAGCAACAAACCACTATGTCATAACCGATCATGAAGATGGTGCAGGGCTGGGCAGGGTTTGTTTCTGTTGTGCATGGCGTCATCCTGAGTCTGGGGCCAACTGGAAGGCAGCTAACAAAAACAGCAACAACAACTTGTATTCATTGTACTGTTGCTGGACATTTCGATTGTTTCCAGTTTGAGGATATGGTATAAGATAGGGGTCTTATTTCATTTCTTTCCATGCGGCTATCCGGCTCTCCGCTACTCATTTATTGAAAAGACGGTCCTTTCCCCACTCATCGGCAGTGGTATCTTGTCATAAACCAAGTGGCTGTATACATATGGGCCTCTTTCTGCTCCTGTTTTGTTACAGTGGTCTATTTGTCCATTCTTGCATCAATACCACACCGTCTTAATTACCTACGCTTTTAATCAGTGTCGAGAGCCAACAGAGCAGGTTCCTTCCTTTATTCTTCAAAAGTGTCTTGCCTCTTCCTGGATCTTTGCATTTCCGTTTTATAATTAGCTTGTCAAGTTACACCCACACAGACACACACATACACACCCGCACCTATACCTTCTGGGTTTTTGATTAGAAAACATTTGGATTTAATTGTGTGTGTGTGTGTTGTGAAGTTGGGATTTAATTTTATTTTGTTCTAATATTATCCTTGAAGGAAGGCCAATTGTCCCAGCCTCGCTCATTGACTATCCTTTCATGGATATCCCATCTTATCACCGTATATGAATATGGCTACACCACTTTTCTTTTCACTAATATTTGACTGGTATGTCTTTTTTTTTCATCCCTGTACTTTCAAACTTTCTGTATAAATCTTATAAACAGGATATAGCTGGATATTTTTTCCAATCCAATCTGAGAACCAAAGTTATTCTGTTCATAAACATTGATGTATTTTGACTTGTTCTGACGGTGTTACTTTTTATTTTATGTTTACTCTGTTTTTTGTTTCTTTTTTTTTCTCTTTTCCTACTTTGTATTGGACTGCTCAAGTTACACTTATTTGTGTATTTATTTTTATGCCTAGGGTTTAAAATTTATACACTCGGTTTCTTTAGTGAATACATTACCCTTAAATTTTTAACATGTATGCTCAACTCAACAAGGACTAAGTTAAACTGTATTTCTTTCCTTCTTCCCCAGAATATAGGGATCTCAGAATGTTTTCGATTTAAAAGGTTTAAATTTCATTATACATGTAATACGATATCTAAGTTCCTAGGACTGGGTTATCCTTCTGAGCTTCAAGTGTGGCTTCAGTAGCAAGTTCTGAAGAATGAGGGTGGAGGTAGGGTTAGAGCTGGGGTTTTGTCCAGCCCACCTGCTTCTCAGGATGAAAATATGGACGAGTATTAACTGCAAAATCCTTTGCAGCATTCCATGGGAGAAATAAAAAGAGGTTAGCCTCCCTCATCGCTGCTCCAAATTCAGCATGGTGCCAAGTGATCCTCGAGCCTCTGTCGGTTTGTATGTCAGCTAATGGCCTTGCCTGGTACAGACGTCACACCTGGAACATTTACAACAATTATTTTAATGTGAAACTGGAAAAAAGTTATAACTGCTCCACCTGGGAGTTACGTTGGTCCTCACCTTTAGACCAATGTCACTATTTAGAAACAATTGATCATTCAATGCTGTCTATAGATATTTGGTCTATGAAATGTGCTACCAGATGTAGAACATTCTCTTTCATTTTTTCCTTTCTTTTACTCTGTAGAACACTGGTTAGATTCCCAGGTCCTGTCTGTTGCTTCTGGTCAAAGGCCAGCTCCACTCTTTCAGGGATGCCTGGTATCTGTTGATTGTCTGTTTTGTGCCAGCCTTGACATCACTGACTTAAGTTCATTCATAAAATCATTCTTTAATGTAGATTTATTGTCTGAATTTTGCAGCTGGGGAAACAGAAGCCCAGGGAGGTCCAAGGCCAGTAGCTAGCAAGACATTGACACAAGTTTCACTTGACTGGTCAGATTCCTGGTCCCGCACTCTCTCCCCTGTAGAACAGGGGTCTCATTCTATAGCGTATCTCAGAATCACCTGGAAGAGCTCATACAACTGCACCCTCCTTGAATTTATTCGGTGGTTTCAAGGTGATGCTCAGGAATCCGCATGTTTATCAAGCTCCGCAGATCCTATGGCAATACTGGTCCAAGGGAACTAAAGACTGAAAAACTCTCACCAAGGGCAAGCCAAGAGAGGGTCAGAGGTCTCTCCAAACAGAAAGTAACCAGCCATCCCTGAATCTCGTACCAACTCCCCTCTCCTCCCTGGTCTTCCCATCTCAAGCTGGTCCTCCTAGGATCTCCAGGTCTCCGTTTGGCCTCTGGACCTCACCCATTTCCCCTGCATCAGGAGTTATTCTGTGCCAGATCCTTCCTGGAGAGGGACCCTGAGCTTGGGCTTGAAGGACAAGTGGGTTCCAGAGGAGACAAGAATGTTCAGATCTAGGGAGTGAGGGGGCAAAAGGACAAGTCATTGTGAGGTTGGGGACTGTGCCCATCATTCTAAGAGGCTGGGATAGAGAGTGTTTGTGGGAAGTGTCCTTCCCTCTATCCTGAACCAGCAAGGGACAGAATCCCCTTCCCTTAAACAGAGACAGAATTTTCTCCCCATAACGTATTGGAAAGAAAGAGAGGTAGGGAGGACAAGACAAAGGCACAGAACACATAGGAACAGATGAGTTTGCAGAGAACAAAGCTTTGCCCTAAGGTCACTCCTATCCGAGTGTAAACAGTTAGGTACGTGCAGAGCCACCCTGTCCCCTTTCTGCACCAGACACCTTAGTTCTTTCTCCCTCCCTCTTCATTTTCACCTTCTCACCTTTGGTTCATGATTGACTGCTAACCTAAAGGTTGGCAGTTTGAACCCATCCAGAAGCTCCAGGGAAGAAAGACCTGGCAACAAACTGCTTCCATAAAGATCACAGCCAAGAAAAACCTATGGAGAACAGTTCTACTCTGTAACATATGAGGGTTTTTTTTTTTTTTTTTAAAACTTTCTTAGGCAATGTCTTTATGGCCCATTCTGGATTCAGAATGATGTCACCTGGAAAGGTGCTGGGTCATTGTTGGTCCAGTATCTTCATTGATGTGGAAGATCTTGGGGCTCAGACTGTAGACAGGATTTGCTCTTGGACAATGGCAGCTGCGGCTGGAGGCACAGACCCCTGACTTGCTGCCCTATCCTGCTCCTGGTTCACACTCCTAATGGTCTAAGACTTAATGGAATCCAAGTCCGTCCGCCACCATGGGAAAGGAGTGTGAAAATGTAGTTGAGATGGCAGGGCCTCTGGGAGGAAGTAATCTGATCTGGAATCCTGGAGAAGCTGTAGGAATAAACCCCATGCCAGGTCCTGCTGCAGATTCTGGGGAATCCAACACTGTTGGTTTTGCAGGGCCGACAGGAGTTTTACCATGTCTCCTTTGCTTTAGAACTCACTGTTTTTTGGAGATTTAAAACCCATTAGGGAATGGCTTAAGAAGTTAATAACCTGTTACCATTCTGGAGAATTACATTTGATGTTGTTTATAGCTATTTGGCTTATGAAAATAAATGTATTAAGATTGGGAGCCAATTCTTATTCATGCCACTTATTGAAGGCAGAGCATCCAATAATAAAAAAAATCACTCATTAATCTTAAGCCCATGTGGGGAGAATTTCATCTTTTAAAACTAATTGTACTTGTGGGATTGCATTTTTTTTTTTTTTTTTAAACTAAAACCTTAAAAAAAAAAAAGTGCAATAACAATAAACTTGGCATCTCTGGTACAGAATTCGATTTGTGTGGGAAAAGCAAATTAACTGTGAAATGTAACCAGGAAAAGTAATGTTGATTACAAGGAGCACATAACGAGGGCAGCTAGGATATGCACCAAATTCCTCTTTGCTCCTACCAAGCCTGAACTAAGAACTCGTGCATATAGGTATTCAATTTGGCTTTAATTATCACATTAGTGTTGGTCATCATTTCCATAAATGACTTTTAAGCCACAGGAATGGAACTAGAGTTGGAAGACTTTTTTCTTTTTCTTTTAAGTATTTGGACATTTATTTCCCAAATACCAGGGCAGTCTGTGCAAGAAGGAAAGAAATCACAAAGATGGTCATTTCTCAATGCGATAATTCCAGCCCTTTCTGAAGCCAGGGTCATTTGCTTCATTTCACTGGCTACATTTTATTCATTTGCAATTAATTAGGGAAAATTTCTTAACTGTAAGTGTTTTAGGAATATAGATGTTTATACGTTTTTGTCCTTGCATTACAATTTAGTTTGGGAAGACCTACATGAAAACTTTTATTTTAAAAGTCATTAAACTGTCCGGAGATACATCACAATCACGTATGTTAAGGTCTGTGGTACTATAAGGTGATGGGAGCACACAGAAAAGGAAGTGGGGAATCCTATCTAGAAGTAGGGACATGGAAAGGGGATTTTTGTGTTGGGTTTTGATGGAGAAATAGGAGTTCACCAGAGACAGAATGGAAGAACGGTTTGAGTCAGGAAAGGGCATGGGGTACTCAGGGGACAGAGTAAAGGTCAGGAAGATGTAGCACAAGGTTGGTCGGGATGAGGCTGTAGAGGCAAAATGCTGGTCAGATCGAACATTCGCCCATCTCGATTACCTCTGCCATTCCCTGTTACCGTCTCTCACCTCAACCAGAGCAGAAGTCTCATCTCCCACTTCCTCCCTTGCTCTTCTATAATCCGTCTTCCATATTGCAGCCAAGGAGATCATTTTGAAACCCAAATCTTATCATGCCACTCCCCTTGGCGCTCAGAGTAAAGACCAGATCTGTGTAATCCACAAAGCAGCTGCCTGAGCTGGTCTCTGCTGACCTCTTGATCCTCACGTCCCATCTATAGCCCTTCTCTCCCTAAGCGCCCACCACACTCTCTGTCTCTTTGTTCCTAAAACCTACCACCTTCATCTCTCCTCTGAGCCTCGGTGCATGCTGTTCCCTCTGTCTGGCAAACTCACCATTTTTAAAAATAAGCATTTTCCCTCCTCCCCTTCCATCCTCCTCCTCCTGCTTATTATCTGAGTCCTTTGTTTTCCCCCTAGCCCTTACACTGTCTGTAATTATTTCTCTTATTTGATATGGCCGTGCATTTTGTCTGTCTCCCTCATTAGAATGCTAACTCCACAAAAAGAGGAACAATGTTTGTCTTGCTCACAGCTGTATCCTTGGCACCTGGCATTGAGCCAGACACCTCATCGGTTCCCCAAAATTACTTCTTGAGAAAATAGGTGAAGGGGGCAGATTCAAAAGGGCCTGGTGTGCCCAGCTCTATGCTTTGCCTCTATCCTGTGAACCACAGGGAACCAATAGAGATATTTAACCAGGCCTGCAATGAGCTCGGTGTGGGGTGGCCTGACACAGAAAATTAAGTTTAAAATATTTTCAGTAATTTTACTCGTACCATGACTTCACTGGCATCCCTCTGTGGTGATATGATGATGGGAACAGAAAGTGATTTTCATTTCTCGAGTAAAACATAAAGCCTATTCCTGCAGGGCCTTACGCGCTCAGAATGAGAACTGCACTGGCCGGCCCCGTCCAGACAGGCGAGAGAGCTGGTTAGTGGGAGGGGGGGTGGGTCACTGGCAGCGGAGCGGCCTCTGGTTTGCAATTTTAAGGGGACATAAAAGGCTGGCTGGCTTTCACAGAACACCGGGCCGAGCTGCAGAAAACTGTAAAATCTCCCTGTTGCAATATAAATACGGGATGAAAGTTGATTAACCAATTTTCTGTTGTTATCTGAGCCTTCAATCCATTTGCACTTGAATTAGAGAGACAGAAATTGAGTTTTGGCTGGACAGGCGTTTTTCACGGGCGGCGGAGGGAAAAGAAAAGAGGTTTAAATTCCTTTTTCACCTGAAATCTTTATCTGGCAGAAGATTCTCTACGATGCTGCTCTGTTTGGTGTCTGAGGAATAACTGCTGGTCTTTAACGTGAGAGCCCAGAATACACACAGTACAAAAAAGGCATCGCTTGCATTTCCATTCAGGCTGTTTCTTCTATAAGGGCGGTGGTGGTTCAGGGGTAGAATTCTCATCTTCCATGTGGGAGACCTGGGTTCAATTCCCAGCCAAGGCACCTCATGCATACACGCCATTCATCTGTCAGTGGAGGCTTGAGTGTTATAATGCTGAACAGGTTTCAGTGGCACTTCCAGACTAAGATGGACTAGATAGAAAGGCTTGGTGACCTACTTCCAAAAATCAGCCAGTGAAAACCCTATGGATCGGGACAGTCCGTTGTGCATGGGGTCACCCTGAGTGGGGGCCGTCTCAATGGCAGCTAACAACAACAGCATTTCTTCCAGGACTGCTGTGGATGCTTCATTTCTCCACAAGACTAGGGCAGTGGCCTCCCACTGGACACCATACCGCTGGTCCATCCCTGCCTGCCCCTGTGACCTCTCCCCAAATAACCACAGGATTTTTCTTCCCGGGCAAATCTGAAGATATCTGACCTTGGGCATATTATTTAACTCTACTGAGCCTCAATTTACTTATTTGAAACAAACAAACAAACAAAAATACCAGCCAGTTGCCAACAATTCGGACTCATGGCGACCCCATGTGTGCAGAACAGAACCGCTCCATAGGGTTTTCTTGGCTATCATCTTTAGGAAGCAGATTGCCAGGCCTTTCTTCTGTGATGCCACTGGTTGGGTTCGAACCACCAACCTTTCAGCTAGTAGTCCAGTGCTTAACTGTGTGCACCACCCAGGGACTCCTGCTCATTTGAAAAAGAAAATAACCCTGCTTCATGGGGTTGTAGTAAGGATTCTGGGTGACACAGTGCCGGGCACATTTCCTCTGGGTGCATCTTCTCTGTCACAGCTCAGGCTTTGGTGACAGGAAGGAAAGCTTGCCTGCAGGTAGGGTGCCTCATCTGAAGTGTAACACATGTCCTAGGGCTGGTTCCCCTAAGAAGTCAGTAAGTCCGAGGTTGCCCTTCCCTCTCCTGCATTCCCCTCCCCTCCCATCCGCTTCTTTCCCTTCCCTGTTTTTCCTTCTCTTCCTCTCCTTTTCTGTTGTCTCGTTCTCGCTCTGTCTCTGCCTCAGTTTCCACCCCCAGGAAACCTCTTCGCTCCCTCTGAGGACTGGGTTGAGGGGACGGACCCCTCAAGCCCAAGCCATGCCCCCATAGCCTCTTGCATTCCATCAATTGCCTCTTTTAATTAAAGGCCTCCTTCAAGGCAGTCCCTGGGTGCTGCAGGATGATCAGTTCTGGGTGAGCGCGTCATCAGACTCGGGTCTGGTATAATGGGACGCGTGTTCCAGGGAACGGCCTTCCCTTTGGGGAGGGCTGTGGCTCTGACCTTGGGAGCACAACCCTCTCCTTCTTAGGAGGACATGTGTACTTTCCATCCACGGCTCTCCAGGGCACTGCAGGCTGGGGAAGTTCATAAGTCCTTTGTGGAATATGAAATACATACGTAATCTGCAACATCATCATGGTCCATTTTCCCTGATAACACCTAATGTGGGCTCTTAATAACAGTGAAGGGACGTTGGGATGGTGCTGTCGGCTCTGGCTGCCGCGTTGGGGGCCCTTGGGGAACTCTCTTCATCTACCAATGGCGTCACTAGGGTTGGTGTCGCCCAATGCAGCATCTCATGGTGTCACCCCTCCGCCCAACCCTATGAGCCTTTTCCCCTACCAGACCATACAGAATCCTTCGTAATGTTTTTTGTACTAATGTTACTCGTAAATTGTAATTCCCATATTCACTCCTTCTTTTTTTTAATTACTACTTCATTCTCAAAAAAAATTATTGATACAGGTTTACAAATATGAATTACTACCATACTGTAGCTAAAGTACCAGAAAATTTGACAAAGTTAGTGACTATAAAAACCCCAGCAGCTACAAAAGCAACAGCCTGTGCCTGTAGCTGGTGCAGATGAAACCATGTGCTTCAAAGCTCATTGTAATTGGCTGATAATGACAGCTCTGACTGGAGCCCCTTAAAAGGTTCAAAAAGTAAACTAGCATAGAGTTTTGGCCTTGTAGGTATATTGATACATGTCAGCTGGGCTTACGAAAAATGTTTTTCTTGTTATAACTAAGTACAGGGTATTTTTATAAAAAAATAATAAATTTCTGCGGAAACAGTGCACAAACATTTTATAGACGGTCATTTTTGTGTCACCCCCTCTGACAGTGTCACCTTGTGTGGTCCGCATGCCCTGCACTCCCTTAGTGATGTCACTGCATCCACCTATCTCAGATTACTCGCTTATAAAATGCAGCGCCTGATGTGCTGTCAGTTCTTCCCAGAAACCCTTTGGTGAGTACTAAGGGCCAACCTGCTGGTCTGGGGGCGAGGCTGCTGACCTGGTGCAGGACAGACTTGGGGGCTACAGGAGCTGGGCAGGTGCTGGGGCAGGGCCTAGAGAGCTCCAGTTCAGTTAGGCTCCTGCATTGGGGATGGGACCCATGTGCTTGTCTTCCTATGCCAAGCCCACCTCGGCCTACCCCGCTACTGATTGCTAGTGGTCAGGGTTACTGTGCTGGGCAAGAAAGATCCGGGTCAGGTGGATGGTGCCCCGAGGAGGCTGAGAAGTATTGGGTCTCCAAGAACTGCCAGTTATTAACCACCATCAGTTTGCCTGGTCTCCTTTTTGTGACCCTGCCTCATTTCTTACTACCTCAATCACTCTTTCTTCCCTGTGCCTAGAATGCCCTTTGCACAGTTCTAACCCTGGGTCTTTGCGGCTGCTCTGGTTCCAGCCTCTTCCATGCCCTGGGTACTCCCTTTTGCTTAGCAAAAGACAAGACATCTCAAGCCCCCTCTTCCAGGAGGCCCCTACCTGTCTGTCTACTCATGCTCTTCCTGATAGTCACACCACCTTCCCTGGGCACCTGAGTACTCTGCTGCCTGGAAGTACCTGCCATAGTGCTAGAGTTTAAACACCCAGCATTCCATTCTACACTCCAGCAACTCTGTGAAGTAGGCATTGTTTCTCCTATTTTACAGATGGGGAAACTGAGCTCAGAGAGGCCATCCATTGTCCCGGGAAGAAGGAGCTGGAGCTGTGTCTGCTCTGGCTTGATGTTCTCCCTTTCTTATGAGCTCACGTGGCATGCAGAGCAGTGCTTCTCAAACTTTGGAGCTCACCAGAGGACTATTTCTCAACGAGATGGCAGAGATGCAGAAGGAGACTTTCTAGGGTGGGGACCAAGCATCTGTGGTCTGTTTGCCAAGGGCCTGGGTGATTATGGCTGGTCTGGTCGCAGTTTGAGAACCACTGACTTAGGACACGTCTGTGGTGGTGTAAGTGGAGATGTGGGTCACCTGGGGCTCCTGGGATTCTGACCTCTCCCCAGACCCACTGAATCTGAATCTCCAGGGGTGGCCCGAGAATCTCAGCTAACTAAGTGCCCCAGGTGGTATTTATCATCTAGCAAGTTTGGGGAAACTGATTGAGAGTCACAACCACCCAATTAGCACTTAATTGTATCCTGCTTTATCTTCTTCTCCAATTAGTTCTTTTGCAATAATTAAGCTCCTTGGAGGCCCCGACTACAGCACTTAATTGAGAAATGCCCTGAGAGCTGGTACAGTACTGGGTACAAGACTGGTGTTCTGGAGAACTGTCTGCATCTGCATTGGAGCAGGGGCATTTCCGGGATGGAAGGAGAGGGAGCTTTGTGCACAGCTAACACCTGGGCTTCTACAGCTCCCCAGCATGGGGCTTGCTCTTGCCCCTCATCTCCAAAAGGCTGAGTCCTCCTGGCTGTATAAGGACCAGCTCAAGGCTCTCTTTATCGCTGACACTGCCTTTGTTACCCCAGCCATGATAGGAACCTGACACCTGTGCGTCTTTTGGTCCTTCTTATATGAATTTACATGGGGTTAGTTTTGTCCATCAAGGGAAGGCTTCAGAAAATTCCTGACCTGAGCCTGTGATAGTACAGAGTAGGCACAGGTAACATACACTCTTTCTTTCCTACATCCCCTTCTGGGGAGCACATCTTACCTATCTTGTATGTCCCTGCTTGTAAAACAGTGGTTTGCTCATAGCAGAAGCCCAATTAATATTTTAGATTCCTAAGTAAGTCTCAGCGACATTATGGGGACTTATAATATCATTGCAATGAATATGAACAAGTGTATGTTGTATGTGTTTTGGCTCCCCCTCCTCCCAACTACCAAAAAGAAAAAAAGTTGTTGAGTCAGTTTCAACTCATGGTGACACATGCTTGTCAGAATAGAATTGTACTCCACAGGGTTTTCAATGGCTGATCTTTTTTCTTTAAAGTAGATTTCCAGGACTTTCTTCCAAGGAACCTCTGGGTGGACTTGAAACTCCAACCTTTTGGTTAGCAGCTGAGTGTGTTACCTGTTTGTACCACCCAGGGACTTCCACCCCAATACAGAATTGTCTTATTTTTCTTTGGGTTACCCCAGCACCTAGTCCAGGCTTTGTACACGATTACCTCTATAAGCAATTTTTTTTTTCTAGAATGAATAAAGTTAGTAAACTCTCAAGATGAATGCTGTGAAGGAAAGAAATCTGTTCCTCAGTTTATTCGTTTATTAAAAATCAGTTGTCTTTATCTTAAAGCTAACCCAGGCCTAGCCAGACTCCTTCACTATTTAAGGTGTCTGAACATCAGTTCTTTATCAATAAAAATGGAAATAATAATGACTATACATCTCTAAAAATTTCTGCAAAAAATGTTTAACACAGCACATGGCACATAGCAAGTTCTTGATAAATTATAGCTGCATGGTATAATACAGACAGCTTGAGACTTAGAAGGCAGAGCATATATTTTCTCCCTATCCAGCAAGAATCAAGCAAAGGAAAACAAGACAAAGGGAATAATAAAAACTCAATGTTGGTGACATTGTGATGGAAAAGGCACACATATTTTGGAGGACTATTTGGGAATGCATATGAACAGTCATAAATACTTTCATGTACTTTAACCCCAGAATCTCCTAAGAATTACTACAAGAGAATGATCTTTAAAGAGGAACAATGCTAATATATGCATCAGTGTAACTTACCAAAGTGAAAATGAGAAGAACCCCTAAATGCACAAAAAATAGGAGAAGGGTTACATAAATTATAGTATGTTGACATAATGAAATATTTCACAGCAATTAAAAATGAAACCAATGTAGAGACATAAAGTGATTTAAAATAATAAGTATAATAGTAAAATGCACACTGATTAAAATGATGCAGAATTATATGTATTTACATATATGCATAAAGATTACAGAAAACAGAAAGACATGACTGTGTTTGCTTTGTTGGTGATGCTAAATTTATTTTCTATACATATATCTCTCTGTATTTTAAATCCTCCCAATAATTTGGCAAGGGAGGTTTTACTACCTTTGTTTCTCAGATAAGGAAACAGGCACAAATATTTTACTAAATCACTTACCTAAGAAAAGATGGATTAGGCTTTGGAATGAACCTTGCCTCTCTAACCTCGAAATCTGTGTTGTTTTGATGAATTATTCACACATTATATAAATACGTGTGTGCATTTGGTATTGATTTCTCTTGAGAACTCTTCCCAATTAGACATTAGCTCAAATTACAGAAATGTAGATAGATACAGAATTACATCATAGGATTTATTTCGTATATACTATATACACTTTTGAGGAGCCCTGGTGGTGCAGTGGTTAAGCGCTCAGCTGCTAACCAAAAGGTTGGCGGTTTGGACCTACCAGCTGCTCTGTGGGAGAAAGATGTGACATTCTGCTTCCGTAAAGATCTACAGCCTTGGAAAGCTGATGGGGCAATCCTACTCTGTCCTGTAGGGTTGCTATGAGTCGGAATTGACTCGACGGGAACAGGTTTATATACACTTTTATAATTAAAGTATGGTAGAATGTTACACTGTTAGTCCCAATGAACCATATCCAGTATTCATGTCCTTGTGTAGTCCCCTCTCACATAAATACTAAGCTTGGCTATGTGACGTACTTTGGCCAATGGCCATTGGCAAGCAAGACAAAAGCAAAACTTGATAAACACTTATACACTGGTGTTTGTGCTCTTGGAACCCAGTTGCCATGTTATGAGGAAGCCCAAGCTAGCCACTTGGAGAGGTCATATAGATGAGAACTGAGGCATCCTTGGAAAAGAGCTCCAGATGAACTCCCAGCCAGCATCAACTGCCAGCTACCTGGAGAGATTTATTTTAATGATTCATCCCCAACCAAACCTCGAGATGACTGCAGCTTGATAAATGACTATTGCTAACACCATGTGTTAAGAAGAACACCCAGTGAGCCCCGCCAACTCATAGAATCACGAGAAATAATGAATCATTGTTGTTTTAAGCCACTAAGTTTTGGGATGGTTTGTTACCTAGCAATAGATGATTGATGCACTAGGAATGGAAACTTTAAAGCACTAGGACAAACATAGCATATAGTAGGTGCTCAATTAAAATGTGAATGAGAAAGAAGGGCTAAATTCTGTAGTCTGGCAGTCAAATTCCCTTATGGTGGTCCACGGCAGCCTTCCACTTTAACAAGATGACATCCCAGTTGAGCTTGATTGATCCTCAGGCCAGGCCAACAATCCTGGCTCAGCAAGGTCTTCCTAGAGGGCAGGCTGTGCAGTTCCACAGCAAAGGGGGCATTGTCCCTTTTGAAATTCTACATCCTTTATAAGCTGGAGAGTTATAACCACTGCTTGGTAACTGCCCTGCCCCCTGCTAGTGCTTCCATTCTTGGCTCCCATAATAAAGTTCAGTCTCATGCTCATTTTTTATCTCCCTTAATGGAGCCTGCCATGGAATCACCATTTATATTAGGATCTTAGGCAACCATAACTGTTCCCAGCCATAGCGTCCCTCCTACCATTGCTTCAGTTCAGACCCCACCATCTCTCCCTTGGATAATTACAGCAACCCCTAACAAGTCTCCTAGTATCTTGGCTTACACGCCTCTGATCTAGTCTCTGCAGCAGGCAGTAGGCCATTTCTAAAGCACAAATGGAATTGTTTTACCTGGCTTTTTCAAAGCCCTTCAGTAGGCTCTCCATTGCCTCAAAGCAGCATTTCTCAAACTGGATTAATGAGTGTTTCATACGGTGTAGGATTGAGGTGCAAATCATAGTTTAACACATTTGGGAAACCTTGGGTTAAACAAAGTTAATCAGGTATTATTGTGTGTTTGTTACAGGACTTCTCAGAGCCTTTAATAAGCAGATGGGAATTGTGAAATTCTCCCAAAGGGTGATACAAAATATAACATTTACTAAACTTGCTTTCTTGGCAGGCTTTCTTTGGTTCCATTGGGTTGGTGTTTGGAAACGTTGGAAGGTTTTCAAGTTCCTTCGTTTCAAGCAGTTTGACCCCTGCTCATCTCTCCAGCTCAAATCCCTATATTTCTCCCAAATTTGTGCTTCCTGACAACTTAGAGGTTTTGCATCTGTATTTCTTTTATCTAGAATCACTCACTTGCCCTTTCATAGCCTAGCTAATTCTTATTCACCCTTCAAATTTCAGCTAGTCTTCCCTCCTCTGGGAAATCTTCTACTTCCACTCTACCCCACCTCATCTTGCACAGACCATAGCATTCCATGGCATTTCCTAGTATATTAACTTGGATTGTTCATCTTTTCTTGTAGATTGTGTGTTCCTCTGGGTAGGGCTGGCTGCCTGACCACTTGGTAGGCACTCAAATGTTTATTGAATCAATTTGGTAGAAATGAGTGCTGACTAAGAACTTCCCAAACACAGTCACATTTGTAGTAGATACCTGTTCAGGCGTTGAGCCACCAATGATCCAGACTTGGCTCTGTGTACTGACCTTACCCCACAGGTATCCTCTGAGATTCTGTCTCCCGGTTTACCTGTTTGGACCATGGAAGGGCACATGACCAAAACCGGTCATTTTCTGGGAATTTGGACTTAGAGGATTGTTTAAATGGCAGGTACAAACTCCAGAGCTCTGGTGACCACTTGGTGAGTAGATAGAAGAAACAAGAGTTGTTCGAGAGAGAGAGAGAAAGAGAGAGAGACAGAGAGAGAGAGAGAAAGGTAAAGGTCAAGGGCATTATGTAGATGGAAGCAAAGATGGGGAGATATAACAAACCAAACCTATTGCCATTGAGTCGATTCCAACTCATAGCGACCCTATAGGACAGAGTTGAACTGCCTCATAGGGTTTCCAAAGAGCAGCTGGTAGATTCAAACTGCCAACCTTTTGGTTAGCAGCTGAACTCTTAACCTCTGTGTCACCAGGGGGAGATATAGGGGCCTGAATTCTTAACCAGAAAATCAGTTGCCTCTGTTGAGTCTACTCTGACTCATTAGGACCCCATATGTGTCAGAGTAGAACTATACTGCACAGGGTTCTCAATGGCTGATTTTTCAGAAGTAGACTGCTGGGCCTTTCTTCTGAGGTGCCTCTGGGTGGACTCAAACCTCCAGTCTTTTGGTTAGCAGCTGAGCGTGTTAACTGTTTGTACCACCCAGGGACTCCCACCATTCCTAATTGCTCTTATATTTCCCATTTCATTACTAGCTGAGTCCTGGCAGTGTCTGTCTTTCAGTTTTCCATGTATCATTCCAATGAACTCCCTTTTTTCCACTTAAGCTTGTTTAAAGGGGGTTTTTGAAAAACTCTAAATGCGGATGGACCTGTCACCATGCTGCCCTTTGTCATGGCCACATTATGAATACTAATGGTGATACTTATGAAGGTCGATTGTGCATTGAGAATATGAAATATGTGTGTCACTTAAAATCGGATGGTTGTCAACACAGCTCAGCCAGGTTGTCATAGCTGATGCAAAGGGAAGCTATGGCACTGTGTTTGTGCCAAACATCATACACCCCAAGGTCGTGCCTGGAAAGTGCAGACTCAGGTAGGTGCTTTCTCACTAATGATTTGTTAACATTGACTTGACACGCTAGTGGATTCATATAGAGAAAAATGTTAATGAAAAATTCTTTGAGCTGCATTTCTGCTTTGTTGAGTTGTCATTTCATTAAGCAAATTTGAGGCAATGTAATTGCTACAAGAGTCTACGTATTTGCAAATGAATTTGTGAATTTATTTGGGAAATGAATGGGTCTTACCTTAGTTTGTTGGACTAATTCTATCTTGTTCTTTCCAAGTGATGTTCTGACTAGCGTTACCAAGGCTAGCAGACATGGTGAAGCAGTTTGTAGTGGTGAAAGCATAGAAGATGACCAGGCAGATAGGCCTGGATTTAAATGTGCTCTTTCTCTTACTAATAGATGTGACCTGGCCCAATCATGTCTCAGTTTCCCTATCTCTCAACTGGGCATGATAGCAATACTTAGCTTATAGATTCGAGAAACCATGAGGAGGCTGAGGAAGCTGAAGTGGAGTCAGCATGGAGGAGAGAGGCAGGAGATGGGGATGGAAGGGTAGACAGGAACAGAGGTGAAAGAACTGGTGCCATTGTGAGACCTGGACTTTTAACCTGACTGTGACGGAGAGTCATTGGAGAATTATGAGTGCTACAATGACACCATCTAATTTAGGATTAACAGTGCTCTCTAGACCTGTACTGTGCAATATGGGAGCAATTGAGCACTGGAAATGTGGCTAGCTGAGACTGAGGGACTGAATTTTGTGTGTGTGTTTGTGTGAGCTCATAGTTTATTTATGGTGTTGAAAATAATCAAAAGTCACCGAAATTTGAACATAAGGTTTATTCTGAGCAGTTATTCTATATGCATATAGGGAGACCATTTTGGTTCCAGAAAAAGCAAATGGCTCAAAGTAAGCTAGGTACAATGAGGCTTACAGAGAAAAAGTGGGGGAAACATAGAAGATCAACTATTGGCTACTCTTAACATGATTGACTGAATCCTGCCCTCCCCCTTTTACTGAGATCAGCGGATATCAGGTCACAAGATGGCTTCTGGCCCTCCGTTCAGCCATACCTTTTGAAATTCAAATTTAGTTAGCCTGGCTTAGAAAAGGAAAGAAAAGGTTAGTAACTCTGGGTGAAAGAAAAGCCACTGGCTGGATTAATTTTTGGTAGTGAATTTCTTTACAGTGAATATTTGGTTTTGTGGGTAAGAAAATATTACAATCAAAGTAAGATGTGTGTTATTAATTTTTCTGTTTGACATCTATCCCCTCCTGATGATGATTCGATTAGAATCTTTGATCACTAATCATTGACCGGTCATCGATCTAGGTTTCTTCCAGCCTCATAGGTACTGCTGTATGGGGTAACTTTCTGTGAAATATTTGTTAATTTTTGTTGGTTCTTTAGGTTCTTCTCTTCATTTTCGAAATTTGTAATTTAATTTAAACTTAAATTTAAAAATCATCATTTGATTCAGTTATTAGAAACTTTTTAAGTAGGTTTAGAACAACTTGAGTATGTGAATCTACTTTTCCAACTGTAAATTTATGAAATCTAAATACAGATCAGGTATTTCTGATACAAATTTACCATCTGACTTGAGATGTGCTGTAACTGTAAAAGACATTCCAGATTTCAAAAACTTAGGATGAAAAAATAAATAAGGTAAAATACCACAATTATATTTTTTATATTCATTATATGTTGAAATAATACTGTTTTGGATATATTGGGTGAATTAAAATATACATTAAACCTGCAAAAGCCAAAACCTGTGTAAGGCGGAAACCTGTCAGAGAAGGAAAACTCAAATATTTTCCACTAAAATGAGAGATAGAAAAGTTCTAAGACTGTATGCTCTCAAAGGTGGAAAACTTGTGAGACCTGGAAAAACAAGGCAGTCCCACTGAGTTCTGGCTCTCACAGGTTTCACCATATTAGCATTAATTCCACCTATTTCTTTTTACTTTTTGAGAATAGAACTACTAGACCATTTGAAATTACGAACATGGCTCACATTATATGTCTACCGGAGAGGCCTGGTATAGAAAGTGGCTTGTACTGAGGTTGGCACAGATTACTGAACTAATTAATTTGTTCATGGCAAATTTGTTGGGTGCTCTCTATGGAAGGGGGCACAGTGCCCACAGGAGAAGATATAGCCATGCACCTGCTCTCATGAGACTCTCATTCTAGTGGGGGAGACAGACAAAATGAGTCAACAACAACAAGAAGAATAAAATTATTTATTTGAATTTAAAAAGTGATATATTTTTTATACTTTGACATTAAAATAATTCAAAATTGTGGTATATGCTATGGGAAAAACAAATAAAGGGATGAGGAAGAGAATATTGAGGAGATGTCAGGTGTGTGGTTGTGGAAGGCTCTCTAAGGAGGTGAGAAGTTACTGCTGGGAGGATTATCATCAAAACTGGCACACGGAACTGCTTTTTAAACCCTCAAGTGCTATAAAAGTGAATTATTATTAATATCTGTGTTCTTATGGGCAAAGCATTTGGCTAGAATATGATCCCCCTGAGAACAGAGAGTGAGTCTTAGTCAACGTTTTACACCAAGAGTCGGCCTGTGTCAGGCACATATGAAGTATTGGTAAGAACTTGAGGCATCTTAGGTGTCTTGGAAAACAAAGAGAAGCACTAAACAAGTACCCAGTTTTCGCTGAATTTATGTGTTATATGGAAAGCAAAAATGCAATCATGCAAATAGAAAACAAGTTGTGCTCAGAGCTGAATACATGATAAACATGAGAGTATGGAGCCCTTGGTGGCGCAGTGGTTAAGAGCCACCAGCAGCTCCTTAGAAACCCTATGGGGCAGTTCTACTCTGTCCTATAGGGTTGCTAGGAGTCAGAGTCAACTTGATGGCAATGGGTTTGGTTTTTGTTTTTATGTGTAGGTATCTACCATCTGTCTGTCAGTTTGTTGTACTGTGGTGGCTTGCGTGTTGCCATGATGCTGGAAGCTATGCCATTAGTATTTCAAATACCGGCAGGGTCACCCATGGTAGACAGGTTTTAGTGGAGCTTCCAGACTAAGACAGGCTAGGAAAAAGGCCTAGCAATCTACTTCTGAAAATTAGCCACTAAAAACCCTATGGATCAAAAAAGAATATTGTCCGATGTAGTGCTGGAAGATGAGCCCTCTAGGTTGGAAGGCTCTCAAAATACACAGGTGCTGCAACAATAGAGTATATCAGCAACTGTGAAGATGATGCAGGGCTGGGCAAGGTTTCGTTTTGTTGTACAGGGAGTCACCATGAGTCAGAGGCAACTTGAAGGCAACTACCAACAACAATGATGGTAGGAATCTTAGAAAGTGAACCAAGTGAGTGGGAAAGACTCCTTAGAGGGAGAAGATGTTACACACAGACTTGAAGAATGGATGAGCTTTGCATAGGTGAGAGGGGCCGGGAGGGCACTCAGGGCAGGAGGCCGGGGATGAGCAAAAGTTCGGAGGTGGGACCTGAAGGCCGAGACTAATGATGCTCCAGGAAGGTGAGGACACATACCCATTCCATCTGTCCTTTGTACCCTCAACCGTGGGTCTGGGGCTCACTCGGCAGACCTGGGCCTCTGAGTTCTGAGAAGTTACTAAATAAATGGGCTCAGAAGGATGTGGGTGGTCTCTTATTTATGGCCTTGTTGCAACCAGGACACCAACAGGGACAGCCTGGCCTTGGTCTGGCCCAGCTCTCTTGTTTGTGAAGGTCTTCAGATGAGCCTGCAGAACAAGGCTTTCAAAAAGCCCTGTAACTTGTTACAAGGGGACTTAAGATGCTGGGGTCACTTTGGGTACAAAGCCTCAGAGTGTGACAGGAGCAGCCTCAAGCCTTCTCATAAGGGAGAAATAGTTCCATGTTCAAGTCTGTTCACGCTTTTCTCCACCAGAAGCCCTTTTTCATTGTTACATGCCAGCCTGGTGAAGTAGAAATACCTGTCTTAATTTTGTAAATCAGATATACGTAAAATGAGATCTCGGACCTCCAGTCACACAGTGTGGCCAGGATCCAAATCTAGATCGTGGACAAAAACACATCATGTATGCCACCCCTGGGCCCTTCATGTTGTTAGGCACCGTCAAGTCTGCTCGGACTCATGGCGACCCTGTATACAAGAGAAGGAAACACTGCCGGGTCCTGCGCCATCCTCACGATCATTGTGATGCTCCAGGCCATTGTTGCAGCCACTGTGTCGATCCATCTTGTTGATGGGCTTCCTCTTTTTCACTGACTCTCTACTTTACCAGGCATGATGTCCTTCTCCAGGGATGGGTCCCTCCTGATAACATGTCCAAAGTATGTGAGACAAAGTCTCACCATCCTCGCTTCTAATAAACATTCTGGCTGTACTTCTTCCAAGACAGTAATACTGAAAGGGACCGAGTTCACCACCTCCTCCCTGTTTATCAGATGGGAAACCAAGATCCAGAGAGAGAGACAGAGACTTGTAGCAGGTCCCATGGTCAATTGTCATTCTCCTCAGCAGTTCCCACTTAAATGGGATTTGATGGAGAGAAAGCTAATCTGTATCCTCTAGGGCCAGGGGAGAAGGGACCACTCATCTCCTGGGCTGTTAGTGTGGAACCATAAAAGTAAGATTTACTGACTACTGACCTTGAACTGGGGAAAATGCTACCCACTCGATTGTGGCCTGGGTTGGGAGTTAGCTTCTCATTCCCAAATCTGACACCCACTCCCACCCCTCTCCCTCCTGGTCAATAGCTGCACATCTGGCTCTCCTACTGCTTGCCTCAGAGGCCAGCAGCTGAAGACTCCCGCAGGCTGGCCCAGAGCAGGCAAGGCCTGGACAGCAGTGCGGCCCTGGGTGACAGACACAAGGTGGCACTGGCCTCTGCTGGTCTTGCTCAGGAGCTGGGGCTGGGAGCCGGGCTGGAGGAGATAAGGCCTGCCCTGGTGACAGGACCTCCCACACTCACGCTGTGTATGCTCACATCTCCCTGCCACCTGGGCCCTATCTCCCACCCCTGGCCTCCTTCCCCAGAAGCTGAGCCTTGTCAGACACATGCTTCACTTTGATGCGTTCCAGGCCAGAGTGTTTGGGCAGAAATGTGAGATGGAGTAAAGGCTCAGCCGTTTTGTGGGACCTGAGGACACAGAGAGGCCCAGGGAGGGACATTCCCAGGCTCCTCCCCACCCACAAGCGACACCCAGGAGCCTAATTCAAAGGGGCTAATGGGAGGCTATACCCAGGGTGTGTTGGGGATGTGCTGGGTTCAATCCTTCTCATAAGGGAGAAAATGGTTCCAAAGTCCCCTGTGGCCACAGCTTGTGGCAGACGGACAGCATGTCACCTTCCTCAAAATTACATTCTTTATCTGAAAAGAAATACCCTGAAGTGTCAGCACCAGTAAATGTCTTTGGATGCTGGATCTAAGGATGATTTTTCTATCTCCAATTTCCTTTTCTTTACCCTGAACCATTTCTTCTTGGAGCGTATGTTACTTTATAATAATAATATTTGAACTTTCTTTTTCTAAAATCTCCCATAAGGCAAGCAATGGCTTCCACAGAGCAGACCATCTTCCTGGAGCTAAGATGACCCCTTCTGCATCCACCCCAGACCTGCATCCTTGAATACTTCATCTCCCTTTTACTCTTCCTCATTTCTCTTCCTCAAGAAAAAATGCTGTTCTCTTGAAGTCAGAGGGTTCCTGGGTGGCACAAACAGTTAATGCGCTAGGCTGCTAACCAAAAGGTTGGACGTTTGAGTTCACCCAGAGGTGCCTCGGAAGAAAGGTCTGGAGATAGCTAAATTGTCTGAAGAAATCATCCATGTATTGTTTGTGTGTGCACACATAAATATATAATATTTACTAAATTTATATAATAAAAACATGTCTGTTCATGATAAGGACAGAGGTTACCACTGGAAGGCAGAAAAGGAAATGGGATGCGGGAGGGATATGCAGAGACTTCAAACCCATCTGTAATATTTTATTTTTTTATAAACATCTTAAGTGAATACAGAAAAATGCTAAGATTTTATAAAGCTGGGTGGTTGTGAACCAAGTGTATATTATATCATCCCTATATTTTTCTATATGTTTAAAATGTTTTAGAAGTGAAAAAGTAAGGAAGAAATGAAGGAAGGAAGAGAGGAAGGCAGGCAGGCAGGCAACATCCAGAGTGATGACTGAAATCAGGCCATAAAACCAGCCTGGAGGGACCCCCTGTCCCGAGCAGACACTGAACCCCAGGTTCCCTCTCTGCCATGCTGCCACTGAAAGCTCAATATTGACCCTCCTGCTATTTGCCATCCACTGCCAGAACAGAGTCAATACAGTCCTTGAATCTGTATCACCACCTCCTCACCCAGTTACACACCTCACCATAGATACAAGGGAGGCTGGGAAAGCAGGTATTTTGCATTTTCACCTTCTGTAGTGAGAGGCTGTCCCTGCCTGATAAAGAATTGCTCAAGCACAGAAAGAGGCAGAGCTTCAAATAACAGCCAAAAATCGAGTCAATTGCCTACACCTGTGAAGATTGAACTCTTCTTATAAGATCCTTACTATCATCCAGGCCAGACCCCAGACCAGGACCTTTACCTACAATACCTCCTTCGCCTCCCCCTCTAGCCCCTCCACCACCTTACTCCTTGAAGGATAAATGTTCCTTCTCACCCCAACTTTATGATGACAGAGAATTGTACTTGCTCCAGGTCACACAGTAAGCCAGAAGCAAGGCAGTGATGGCAGTTCAGATTTCCTTGACTCCAAGTTCTTGTTTCTGACATTTTTCAGACAAAATTAAAGAGAAGTACTTTCCATATATGCTTCCACCTCTGCCATATTGTTTCACCATTATCAACTGATATGTCTCTTTCCAATGCATACTTCATCCTTGACATGAGGAAACGGTGAAAGAAAAGGTGATCTTTTTCTTTGTCTACTACGGCAAAATAATTTGATAGAATGCTTGGTTTTAATACAGCTAATGTAGTCACTGTCCTCCCAATATTGTATTGAGCAGGAACTTAGTGTTGGAGTGGCCATTCACGCAACGCCAGCTATAATGGGAGGTTTTCAGGCACTGCCGCCATGGAGGTAAATGTCTCGAAACATTGTGGGCTCTTCAAATCATTCTGGGTAAGCACCTGCCTCAACAGAATAAGATAGACTCAAGATCTGCTATTCTTGAGTACAAATATGAAAAGAGGCGGGGCCAGCGTGCAGATGTACTTAAACAGGACTTGTGTTTCATCGCCACAGACATAGATTGTCTACTAAACACTGAGCCTTCTTCAAACCATCTGGCTGACTGTATGTGCAAGGCCCAGAAATTGGTCCCATTCTCTCAAAATTAAAATTCAATAAGAGGCAGCTTTCATTTCAATCTCCTGCCTTTGTGTAGCAGACACAATACTCTGGTGACAAATGTAGGTGAACTGAATTTTGTTTTTCCCATAATAGTTACATCTAGCAGCAAACTAATGGATTAGTTTTCAGCGATGAAAATAAGCATAATGCCTGATCCTGAACTTGAAATTGCATAAGTGCAGCAAAATGCCTTTCAATTGAACTGCACATTTGTTTTCCTTCTCTTTCTTTCCTTTAAATCTCCATTTATCTGCTATGATCATAGCTTATTAGAAGGCTGCTTTGAAGCACACTGCAATGAGGGGGCTCATTTACTGCATCACTACTCTCACTTCCAAGGAGCCTTGGTGGCACAGTGGTTAAGTGCTCAGTGGCTAACCGAATGGTCATCGATTTGAATCCACTCAGCCTAGGGGACAAGTGGGCTTAGCGCAGGCGGTAAAGATCAAAGCCTTGGTTTAGGAATCATTTAATTTAAGAGACCTATTTGAAGGCTGTATCAATCAGGGTTCTCCAGAGAAACAAATCCGATAGGAGATACATATCTGTGTGTCTATACTATATCCACCACCTGTCTGTCCGTTTGTTGTACTGTGGTGGCTTGCATGTAGCTATGATACTGGAAGCTATACCATGGATATTTCAAATACCAGCCAGGTCACCCATGATAGACAGGTTTCAGCAGAGCTTTCAGACTAAGACAGACTAGGAATAAAGACCTGGTGTTCTATTTCTGGAAATTAGCCAATGAAAACCCAATGGATCACAACAGAATATTGTCTGATATTGTGCTGGAAGATACGTCCCCTAGGCTGGAAGGCACATAAAATATACAGTGACTGCAACAATGGACTCAAGCGATCGTGAAGGTGGTGCAGGACTGGGCAGTGTTTTTTTCTGTTGTACATGGGGTCGCCATGAATTGGGGCCAACTCGAAGGCAATCTAACAACCATCTATCTGTCTGTCTATTTATCTAGCTATTTTTGTTTTGTTTTTTAAGTAATTGGCTCACACAATTATGGGGTCTGGCAAGTCTGAAATCTGTAGGGCAGTCCTGAAACTCAGGCAGGATCACTATGTTACAGTCTTGAAGCAGAAATCCTTCTCTTCTGCGAAGCCTCTGTTTTTGCTCTTAAGGCCTTCAACTGTCTGGATGAGGCCTACTCATATGATTGAGAGTAATCTCCTGTACTTAAAAGTCAGCTAACTGTAAATGTTATTTACATCTACAAAATACCTTCACAGCAATGTTTAGACTATTGTTTGATCAAACAAATAGGCACCGCAGCCTAGCTAAGTTGACACATAAAATTAACCATCCCAAAGGCCAAGTGAGAATGTTAGCTACTGAGTTGATGCTCATTTTTTCCCACCTAAATGTAATAGAAGCAGATTTAATGTGGGAATCTCCACATGAGAGATGGTCCCCTTTCCTTTCCTTAACTCAGAATTATCAGAGAATCACCATTGCATCACCCAGAGCTCCCCAATTCTTCTCAGTGACCCTTGATTTTTGCTCTTCTTCCCTGAAATTTGGTGCTCAGGACGTTGTTTAGTCTCTTTTCCCATCAAAACCAGCTCAAATCAGAAAACATTTAGGGAAAATGTGTACGTGCTCAGCTCGATGGAGAGAGACACAGAACCAAGATCAAGATGTATGCTCTGTCCAAGGACTTAACCTGGGGATGATTTTAATTACATGTTATGTCATAGAGGGCCAAATTAGTTAGGCGTTAAATAAACCACCGTTAAGGAAACCAACTACACGAGTCTGCAACTGTCTGACAGCAATGGTTGTTTCTGGTCAGGTCTGTGGTTTCTGGTCACTCTGGTTATATGCTGTGACCTGTGACAGTCAAAGGACTTAATATTAGAGAACAGGCAAGATGTCCAACTGTGAGATATTGTAGGAGGAAAGAATTAAGAGCTAAAACGAAATCACAGCTGAGCATACAGCACTCAAAGAAGACCCATTTATTAAAAATCTGTTATGCAAAAGGCTCTGTTAATGAGGCAGGGCTGATAAGGTTGGCTTAGTGCCCTCAAGCTATTCACAGACAAATAGTGGACTGATAACCTGTTCAACAGCAATTTTAATATAATCCAGTCATTTTAGGGACAGAATGGCATGGGAAGCTAGAGGTGGACAATCCACCAGTGTCAGTAGGGAATTAGGAAAGACTTCCTGGGAGGGGTGTCATTTGAGCTGGGCCATAAGGTGGAAGAATTTGGACGGGGGAAGATGGGTATGGAAGGAGGGCCTCACAGGCAGAGGGAACAGCAAGAGCAAAGGGAGATGACAAACCAGGACCAAGTCATAGCAACAATGAGGAACACACTTTGATCATACAGGGCAAAGGTTCATGAACAGAGTTCACGGTCACCAAGACTGAGAAGGAAGTGTGGAATGAGATTAAGGAGACTCACAAGTGTTTGGCGGTGATGGAGGCTGGGACTTATTCTTTAGGTGATGGACGCAACTATAACAGTTTCTTGAGCAAAGTGAGAAACAGTGTAGTTGGATTTACACTTCCAGAATCTTCATCTGACAGTCGTGTGTGGCATGCACTGTGGAGTGAGGCAGTACAGGACATGGTCCAGCACACGGGACATCAGTCTCCACCAGGGTAGCAGGGTATCAGTATCATAGGCACATGGACACATTTAAATAAGTAAAAACTCAGACTTGAACTTAGTAATAAAAATGCTGGTCACCCCCAACGCTTTCTCTGGAATTCTTGTCCTGTCTTCAAACCAAATGACTTGTCAGGTTGTCAGAAGAAATCAGACTATGTGATCCTGGGTCTAACATCCGTTGGTGGCTCTTCTTTGCCTTTAGGACAAAAACCAAGCTTTAGCTCGAAATTTAAGGTCCTTACTGACCTGGTCTCTCTTTCTCCAACTCAGGATGCCCATGAGACCACCTTGGGCTGTTCTTCAAATAGCTCATGTCTTCTCCGCTCCTGTCGCTGCTTACTCTGCCTGAGTCTTTTTGCTCCAGCTTCTCTGCTGGTCTAACTCGCAGCTCCCCCATCCCTCCATACAACTGAACCTGTATTGTGTTTCCTCTGCAGCCCCCTCTCTGCCCCATGAAATCTTGAGTCATAAAGCTTGTCTCTCATCCAAAGACCAGTAAAGTGACCACATGAACCAATGATGTTCTCATGTCCACCTTCCCCAGCAGCTGTTTACACAGGAGTCATACCACTCCTCCTTCCCCTACCTAGGTCATTGCAAGAGTATCCCAGACCTCTGGCTCTTCTTAGGATAGCTGTTCAGCTGGGGGACTAGACTCTAGGGGCTTTTCAGCTGAGTCTCTAGGAATGGGAACTCTAAAGGAAATTTACCGTAGAAGGTTGAGACAACAGACAATTCTTGGTTAGTTGCAGCTGAGAAGGTGACTCTTGGTGTCTCTTTCCCATGTCTTCCAGGGGAAGGATTTGATAGGCTGAAATGACCTGGCTACTTGGCTCACATGGCTGTGTAGGTCAAGGGAACCAGCCAAGGAAGACTGTGTGTAGCCAGTGAAATACTAATCAGGCTCCAACCTCGCTTCCAGATCCTTCACTAAACAGACTTGGTAAGTGAAGACAGAACAGCCCAGCCACCTGTCTCCGCAAAAACACAGCCTCATGCCAATCCTCGATTTATTTGCATTTTCACAGCGTTTATATCATGCACCTGCTCCATGCCAGACGTTCCCTCTGTGCCGTACAGTTGTTATCTCCTCGCATCCACACAACACACCATGAGTCCTGAATCTACCCTGGGCATAATGGCTCCCATCTGAGGACTGGAAATCTGACTCCATCTCTACCCCATAGAGAAGAGGATGGGTATCCACCGGGCACTGGCAATGTACCTGCCCTATGCTCACATACGTTGTACCTTTGTATCCTCACAGCCACTCTGAACTGGTGATGCCACCATGCCCGTTTTTAGAGCAAGAGGGATAGAAAGTTACAGGAGAGGACTGTGGGGACCATGGTCATGGGAGCATCTAGCTAAAAAAAAAGAAATTAAAGAAAAAAAAGAAAGTTACAGTAACTTGCCCCAAATCACATGGCTAGTAAATGCCAGAGCTGTCATTCAACTCCTAATCTACCAGGTCAGATTCCAAGTCCAGAGGGAGGCTTGCCTGCTGCCTGATTCTGGACATGATGTCACTGGTATTTCAAATACCAGCAGGGTCATTCATGGTGGACAGGTTTCAGCAAAGCTTCCAGGCTAAGACAGATTAGGAAGAAAGGCCTGGTGATTTACTTCTGAAAATTAGCCAGTGAAAACCTTACGGATCACAACAGAATATTGTCTGATCTAATGCCAGAGATGAGCCTCCTAGGTTGGAAGGCACTCAAAATACACAGTGGCTGCAACAATGGACTTGTGCACACCAGCAATAGTAAAGATGGTACAAGACCAGGCAATGCTTTATTCAGTTGTACCTGGAGTTGCCATGAGTCCGTGCCCACTGAGTGGGCAACTTACAACAATACTAACAAAATTTGGAGGCTGAAAGACGTTGACTTCCTTCCTCATCCTGCCCCCTACCCATTGTGTGACCTTCGGCACGCTCCTTAACCCCTCTGCGCCTCAATCCTCAAATCCCTGCCCAGAGACTGTTGGGAGGATGGGAGGAGTGAATGCTCTGCCCAATGCCCAGCATGCAGTGGGACCTCAAGGAAGCTTACCTGTTGTTATTATTGCTTTAATTGTAACAGGGCTATTTTACCCATCCCCTGGGTCTTGCTTAGATTCTGGGGTGAAGGAGGAGCAGGAGCAACTTCTTCATCTTGTCATAAGGAGACGGCTATGATATTGACTTGTTTTCTCAAGTCATCACAGGCAGGGATGCCAGCAAGACTAGCAATTCTTACCCACCATGCACCGCTGCACAGCCAGCTGCTGGTGAATCGCAGGCCTCCCGACTGGCTCAGCTCAGAGCGGGCTGGCAATCACGGAGGCAAGGTCTGTGGAGTCTCCTGGGATGACTCTTTCTGAAAGCCCCCCAGCCTAGCGAGGCCTTTAGAGGCCTCTGCCTAACTTCCCATTGGCCACTGAGTTGGGAGGAAGTTTCCACTGGCTGGAACGCTGCCTCTCATGTACATCTCTGGGCTTTCTCTCCCTTCAGTAGCTAATGAATGCCGCTCTCGGTACACAATTGTCCCGCTTCATCAACATTCAATACTTGAGAAAATGCATATCTTTTTTCTGCTGCTAAGAGTGAACTGGGAAAACTCATCCTGGGTGTGATTAAAAAGACAGAGTCCTGCCAGAGGGTCTGGCGCGGTGTGCATGGACATGCTTCCTCATCAGACTTTTTCCTTGAGGCTGGTAGCTTCATACTACCCCAGAGCCTTCCCTGGGGGAGAAGGGAGAGGTGCCCTGCCTCATTCGTCTCTGGGATAGAAGCTTCCTGAGTTTGGTCCACACGGCAGAGACAAAGGGAACAGGAGAAGACGAAATGATCCAATCAAGGAAGGGAGAGAAAAGAAACCCATGCTACTTCCAGGTGCTGTGTTGATGGGTGGAAACTCAGCTTCCGTGGTTTTCCATGTGCGGACACAATTAGTTATCCATCACTCAAGCTGAGCCCCAGGAACCCACTGGTGGTCACCTCCAGACCTACAGCCACACACTGCAATGATACAACTGTGGAATGTAGGACCCAGCAGCTTTGCAGGCTCCACCTGCCTCCAGCCCAGCCTAATCTGCTTGTGCGTCACCACCTGGTGGACAGACAGACTGTCCCATTTTCTCCACTCTGTGCTTTCCGTTTTCCGCAACTCTGCATAAAGACCAGGTGCATCTCTCTATCCTTGGGTCCCTCCCTGTCAGGAGGTTGAAATGCCCACCCTAATGTGGGTGGATGTGGTTCAAATCCTACCGCTTCCTTTTACAGCTGTGGCATCTCAGGCAGGATTCCCTGAGCCACCTTGGTTTCCTCTTTTATAAAGTGGCCTTGATGATGACTACCTTGTGGGGTTGATGTGGGAATGAATACCATGGGAGTTAGTTCTTGGCCCCAGGAGGCTGCCATGAATATTGGTTCTCCAGGTGTGTCCTGCAGCCCAGAATAGACTGGTCTGAAGAGAAAAACTGGTAGGAGCCCCTGCTCATTCCGCCACCTGAGCACAGGAGTGCACACCTGTCGAAGACAGCTGGGCTCCTATGCACAGGAGGCCATATTCCTTGACACTGCAATCCCTGACCATCTGAAAATGCTTCATGGGACCCCAGTGGCAACAAAGCTGCTCAGGGGGCTTCTTAGTAAGAGAAAAAGCAGGAGGGGGTGTGGTGATGTGAACTTGGGTAACATCGCATACTCTCTCAGCAGAAGCCTGGGTGGTGCAAGCGATTTTGCAATCAGCTGCTAACCTAAAGGTTGGCAGTTGGAACCCACCCAACGGCTCCATGAAAGAAAGGCCTGTCCATCTGCTTCCACAAAGATTACAGCCCAGAAAACCCTATGGAGCAGTTCTACTCTGACACACAGGGGGTTGTCATGAGCTGGAGTTTGACCCAACTGCAACTAACCACAGCATACTCTCTCCTCTGCAGACCCTCAGCGGTGTCAGCCTCTCAACCTCTCTGAAGTCTCAGCGCCCCAAAGAACATTTGGCCCCGCTCTGCCTTTTACAGACCTGTGACCTCAGTGAATGGTGTTCTGAGGTTCTATTGAACACAGCTTGGGGAACCCTAGGCCAAGTGTGCCACTGGCCACAGCTTCCTCTCTGGGTAACAGGTGCCTTTGCATGCTAAGGGAAGGACTCCCCAGGCTAAGACAACTCTTAGAAAACGTTGAACAAGCCCACACTATATAAAAACCCATTCTCAGTACCTCTAGAGTTTTCCTCACTATAAGTAGATGAAAATAGCACACATTGCATAAAAATAAAGTGCCTTATGCGTCAGGCCGGTTGGCTGGCTCCCATTTTCCGCTTGCTGGGTGCTTTCCAGTCAGGTGCTGGTAAACCTCCTGTTTGTCTGGTAAACCTCCCATTGCCAAGCCCTCGGCTTAGGCTTGAGCAGCTCCCCGGCTCTCAGAACCTCTTTGTCCTGGCCCCCTTCCTCCTTAGGAGAAGCCCCAGTTACTCTAGGCTTTGGAGTCCCCCTATCCCAGCTGGCTGCAAAGAGGGTACAACTGTCTGAGCCCCTCAATTCCTCGCTGACCCTGGAGAGAACCTCTCCTTCAGCCCTGCTCACCTGTCTTGCCCAGGATGTTGCTGTTTACCCTTGTGTGGAAGTAAACACACCCTGGGCTGCTTGCTCCCCCAGCACAGGGTCTCCCCATTCACTGCTGAAACCCCAGAGTAAGTGCAGGGCCTGGCTGGGAGGAAATGGTTTTACGGGCCTTTGCCAGCCTTCTACCAGACATGCCCTCTCCCCAGATTTTAAATATTATAATCCTACCCAGTTCACCCTCCAAGACCAAAATCCAACACTTCCTTTGCCCTGAAGCCTCTCCTCCTTCCCTCCTTTCCTCCTTTGACCTTCCCCAATTACTCTCGACTTTTCTTCCCTTTGATCATAATTTCTATGCATGATTTCTCCCTCTCGTTGTTAGTTGCCATGGAATCAGTTCCGACTCACGGCGCCCCGTGTACAACAGGGCCAAACCTTGCCTGTTCCTGCATCATCTCCATGATCGCTGGTAGGTTTGAGTCCATTCTTGGGGCTATTGTGTAGAGCCTTCCAACCTAGGCGGCTCATCTTCCTGCACTATATCACACAGTGTTCTGTTGTGATCCACAGGGTTTTCACTGGCTGATTTTCAGAAGTAGATCTCCAGGCCTTTCCTCCTAGTCTGTTTTAGTCTGGAAGCTCTGATGAAACATGTCCACTGTGCTTGACTTTGCTTGAAATACTGGTGGCATAGCTTCCAACATCATAGCAACATGCAAACCAGGACAGTCTGACAAACTTCTCAAAAGCAGAAATAATTGTATTCTAAGTCGGCATTTACTGAGCACCAGCTGGGTTCCCAGCATTCACTCCTGCACTCACATCTGTATTTTGTCCTCCAACCATGTTGGGGTTGGAAGTGTCATTATCCTCGTTCTATGAATAAAGACCTTGGGGCTTGGTATATAAAGTACTTGCCCAAGAGAGTGCTGTTTAGGGATATCAGAGCCAGAATCCAAACCTTGACCTAACTGTAAGCTTCATATCATCACTTCAAGCTTCATAGCATCACTTCCTTTCTTCTTCTTCTTTTTTTTTTTATAGGTATTTGATGGCGAAAATTCCATTACCAGGTTTTCAACTTCCATTCCTTTGCAGTAAAGAAAATCCAACTTCATTTCCCCCTTAAATATCATTATCGGTTTTATTGAAATTACTGTAGATATAGGAGTTAAACTGTGTCAACCTGAGTGGACTTCGAAATATTTTGGCAAACTTCCTAGACTGGAAGGTTATCCTTTTAACGGCACGCTTTCATTATGCTAATTAATACCTGTGCAACCAACCTGCTCAGCTGTGATTTCTGACTAGAGGATATTTCCAGTGAAAAGCCTTCATGGTCCTGGAGATGTGTCCTTCCTTTGACTATTGTAAGGAAAATACTAGCAAAATTAAGCAGATTCTCTAGGTAAACCAGCGTTTGCAAAGCCACCCCAGCGAACTGGGAATGTCATTGAGACAAAAGGGACCAGAACACTGGTCCTCAGTCCACACTGTTTCTGGTGGGACTTTAATGGACCCTGAGTTCCACCTCCGACCTGGTCAATCAGGCTCTCAGGGGCAGGCTAGGACAGCTGTGTTTGCACATAACTCTACAGGCTTTCAGGGTGGTTGATGTTGGGAGCCACAGGCCCGGACTGGGGAGGTCACAGGCTGGGCCACCTCGTCCTCCAAGGAACAGAAGGAGTGCATGGGGTTGCACAGCTTGGGGTCTGGAGCCACTGAGGAGAGCCAGGGCAGACCCAGGAGGGGTGCCGCTGGGAGGGTTGTGCCCCAAAGAGAGGTCCACTTCTTTGCTCCTAATTCGCTTTTACAATTCTGAAATTCTAGGACTGTGACAGCGTTGCCCCGGTCTCCACCTTGTGTGGGAAAGAGACTTAAGAAGAGTGAAGGTGACCTTTGCAAAGACATTTAAGTATCTACTACGCACCCTGGTGGAGCAGTGGTTAAGCGCTTGGCTGCTAACAGAAAGGTCGGTGGTTCTAACCCACCAGCGGCTCTCCGGTAATAAGATGTGGCAGTCTGCTTCTGTAAAGTTTACAGCCTGGGAAATCCTGTGGGGCAGTTCTACTCTGTCCTATAGGGTCGTTATGACTTGGAAGCGACTCGAGACATCCAACAACAACATGCGTCAGGCCCTGGCCTAGTGCGGCCATGCCTGTGATTTCAGGTAACATGCTGTTCTGTACAATGCTGGGTCATGTGCTGAGTCCAGCAAGCTTAAAGACAGGGAAGGGGAGGGCAAAAATCTTGCCCAGATCCAGAACAACCTCTGTGAGTCTCTTAGACCTCTCATTGCTCTGGGGCTTTTGGTGAAGTGATCTCATTAATCAATGGCCCCCTAATCCTGCTCCCCCCTCCCTAGCCTTCCTGGTGGCCAGGGCTTCCAAGGCCTTAGCAAGCTTTGGGATTTAACTCATCACTCACTTCAATTTGTTGGTCATTTCTGATTTAATCTCTCTTCCAAAAGTATTTCTGGAGAGATCATAGGAGTCTAGGACTTGGACTGGGTTTGAATTCCAGCTCTACCACTTGCAAGCTGTGTGGCCTTGGGCCAAGCATTTAACCACTCTGAATTCCAGTTTCTTTGTATATAAAGTGATCATAATGAACCCAGGTCCCAGACTTTGTTAAGGATAAGATGAGTTAATGCAGAAATCGGCACATTTTCTATAGAAGAATAGACAGGAAATACTTTAGGGTTTGCAGGCATACCCTCTCAGTTGCAATTATTCTGCTATTATAGTACTAAACCAGCCATTGACAATATTTAAATGAATGGCTGTGGTTGTTTCAATAAAACTTTATTTACAGAAATAGGAACTGGGTCTTGGGTTGTAGGGGAGGGGCATACACCTGGCCAATGCACCTCATGGCAGCCACCACCCATCCGTCATAGGAGGCTTATGTGCTGCTATGATGCTGAACAGGTTTCAGCGGAGCTTCCAGACTAAGATGAATTAGGAAGGAAGACCTAGATATCTACTTCCAAAAATCCGCCCATGGAAACCCTATGGATCCCAATGGCCCCATCTACAACTGATCATGGAGATGGTGCAGGACCCCATTGTTGCCATGAATCAGGGCCAACTTGCGGGCAACTAACAAGAAAAACAACACATTAATGAACGTAAAGGACTTAGCACAGGGCCAGGCACAAGGTACGCCATGAGTAAACAGTGGTGGTCATTAGTGTCACTGTTTTTACTGAGTCATCTCAAATTACTGGGAAGGTAAGAGGGTCAGTAGAGCAATGAAAACGGTAAATCTGCGGAAGTGTGCACAGGGATGGAATGGGATAGAGGATCCTATTAGTACTCTTTGCCAGACAGATCCTCATCCAGGTATAATGGAACTCGCCTTCACCATTTCTCACCTAAATACTTTACCTGAAACTGGCAGGGAAAACCCGTCACCATCAGAAGGGCTCAAACTGGAAGCAATGTGCTGAGATAATTGTGATTACCCTGGGTTGAGTATGGCTGGGATCCTCCCAGCAACATTTCAAAGTTACCAGGTGGGGACGGTGGAGGACAGCCTCTGTGAGGGCCTGTGGCATAACTTTCGCCTCTGTCTCACTCTTCTCCAAGTTCCAGGCATTCTAATGGGGCCTTTTCTCCTTAGCTTTCAAATACACCGTCTGCCTGTTTGTACCAGACTCAGGGTTGGGGCCTTCCACATGGAGGAGCCCAGAAAACCCCCAAAGATGCCTGAGTAGTTGTTTTGTTAGCTGTCATCAAGTCAGCTCCGATGCATGGCCACCTCATGCACGATGGAAGCAAATGTTGCCCGGTCCTGTGCCGTCTTCACAATTATTGGTATGCTCAAGTCCATTGTTGTGGCCACTGTGCATTATGAGTGTCTTCCAATCTAGGGGGCTCATCTTCCAGCAAGATATCGAACGATGTTTTGTTTCGATCCCCAGGGTTTTCACTGGCTGATTTTTGGAAGCAGATTCCCAGGCCTTTCTTCCTAGTCTATCTTAGTCTGGAAACTGCCAAAACCTGTCTACCATGGGTGACCCTACTAGTATTTGAAATACTGGTGATATAGCTTCCTGCATCATAGCAACACGTAAGCCACAAACTGACAGATAAGTAATGGAATGGTATCATTATGGAAGAATTATTAAGATAATGTTGCTGTGGGTTCAAGCCAGGTCCTTCCCTGGGGCCCACACTGAGGTCCTAAACCAGAGGCATAGGAGAGAGAAGATAGAGACCTTCCCTGACAGCACAGATGCTAATCTGCACAGATAAAGCCACTGGAAAGAGCATCATCATCCGCAGTGATGCTGGAAAATTGCCCAGATATCAATTCCTGGATGAGTAACCACAGATTCAGAGAGAAAAATTGGGCTAGCTTCTCAAAGATTCCAGCGCTCTCAGGTTCTTTTTGATCAGGGACCTCAACATCTTAACTTTGCAGCTGAGGGCAGTGTGGGTCATGCCAGGGTGTGTCTGGCTTCAGGTCCCCCAGGCACGCAGTGAACGTACTATACCTGGAACCAGAAGCCTCCCATGGAAGCTCCCCCATGTGGTCTCTGCTGTGGCGGTGGCCACTCCCTGCCCTGTGTCACACTCTTGTTGTACACATGCACTCTCATCAGTCCAAGTCATGTTTATCTGTGTTGCTCACACCTGGGCCCCCAGCCCTTAGAATAGAGCTCGGCACATGGTGGCTATTGGTAAATATTTGCCGAGTGCGTGCATGCATGCGTGTGTGCATGAATGAACAAATGAAAGATGAGATCTACCAGGCTATGCTAGTGGTGGGATAAATGGATCCATCATCCTTGGAGAAGGTTAAAGCAGCTGCGGCTACTCTGAATTGGGACTTTAAGGAAGGTGTCTTAGGCTGGGTTCTCCAAGCACAGGTTTTGAGTGCAGGTGGCTGATTGAGGAGCTGATGAGGGCAGCACCAGCAGGAGCGTGGGAAGGTGAGACAGAGTAGGGAAGGGAGAAAATGCAGTGAGCATCAATGAGCATGTCACCGCTTCTAGCATTGGGGGCACAATCTCAGTGGGGCGCCTGGAAGACCTCAGAGTTGTCCCATCTGGCAGTGAGGAGTCGGGGTATTGGTCCACCCACTCCCATTCCCACTCCTCATTGGTTGAGAGCTGCTTCCAGGGGCACTGACACCTCAGTACAGCTGGCCTGCCTGGAGCAGAACCCCACAGACTCCTGCAACATGAGAAAACCCATTGGTGATCCCGAAGAAACGAGGGCTGAGAGGCGGCACAGGCGGACTCCAACAGAAAACCAGGTGCCCTTGAGTCGAATCTGACTTATGGCGGCCCCACGTGTGTCAGAGTAGAACTGTGCTCCATAGGAGTTTTAGTGGCTGATTTTTCGGAAGTAGATCACCAGGTCTTTCTTCTGAGTCACCTCTGGGTAGACTTGAACCTCTAACTTTTCAGTTAACAGCGAGCGCGAGATGGCTGCTAAAGATCTTCTGCTCTTCTTCCTCTTCCTCGTTCTCTTTTCTCTCCTCCTCCTCCTCTTCCTCTTCCTCCTCCTCCCTCTCTTCCTCCTTCTCCTTCTTCTGTTAATAAATTAGGAAAATGAAGCTCGAAGCCCTTAGGTGACTTATAATAAGCTGCAGAGCTGGGATGGATTTTTGCTGATCAACAGCCAAGCTGGGGCTCAAGTTCACTTCCGTTGACTGAAAAGCCCAGTCTTCTAGGCAGTGCTGGCTGCCTTCCCCCGCTGCCCCTGAGCACAGGTGGGGCCAGAGCTCGGCCATAAGCAGCCGCCTTTGCAGCAGTGACCTCCCTGCATTTTTCTAGATGTCTCTGCACTGGTGGATTCCATTCTAATGTTCTCCTTTGTTTCAGAGCAGTTAACTTTGCCTCATTATTATTTCATTGGGCTGAGCTTTAGTGAAACACAGCCTTTAATTTGTTTATTTAACATTCCAGGTCTGCACTTGCTGATAGAGTATAACTGATTAATTAATTGTAGCCTGCCACGGCTCACGCGGGATCATGACAATATTTCAGGCACTAACGGGAGCTCGGGCAGAGGCAGGCAGGGATGGGGACATGCCACAAAGCCCTGGGCTGAGCATATGGCTGCCCATCAAGGTCCTGAGGCCACGCGGGCCTGGCTGAGGCAAGAAGCAGGCCACCAGCCTCAGCCACAGGTGTCTCAGAATCCAAACAGGCCTCATTGCCCAGTCCAGGCACCTGCTGAGCTGGGTGGATGGGTGGTGGTAGAGAAGCCAGCTTGTCCTGGCCGCTCCTGCCTGACTTTACCTGTCTGTATGAGTCAGGGTTGTTGTTTTTGGGTGCCCCCAAGTTGATTCTGATTCATAGTGACCCTATGTGATAGGGTAGAACTGCCCGAAGGGGATTTCTTGGCTGTAATCTTTATGGGAGCAGATTGCCAGGTCTTTTCTCCCATGGAACAAGTGGGTGGGTTTGAACCACTGACTTTCAATTAGCAGCTGAGTGCTTAACCACTGCACCACCAGGATGAGGCACAAAAACTTTGGAGGCAGGGACACCTTATGCTGTGGCTTGTTTATGGCTGAGCCTGGGGCCTAGTAAAATGTTTTAACATCTCAGTTACTTTCTGCATCTAGAAAAATGGAAATGATCATACCTGGCCCCCCAAAGTTGTTTTGCCAAATGAGGAGGGAGAGTTTGCCCCTGTGGCAGAGACGGTGCATGGCAAGGCCTGAATAAGCAGCAACAGTCGTTATTATTACCAAAGTGAAGGGCAGACTCTGGGAGCAGGACCTCGAGCTGGCACTTGGACTGGCTTCCTCTGGAGGTGGTGAGCATACTGTCTGTTATGGCCCCTAGAAATATGTATTGTAAATCCTAACCCCTATACATCATGATAAACGGAGAAAATATTGAAGTTGTAAAGGATTTCATTTTACTTGGATCCACAATCAACGTCCATGGAAGCAGCAGTCAAGAAATCAAATGATGCATTGTATTGGGCAAATCTGCTGCAAAAGCTCCCTTTACAGCATTAAAGAGCAAAGATGTCACTTTAAGGACTAAGGTGTGCCTGACCCAAGCCGTGGTGTTTTCAATTGCCTCATATGCATGTGAAGGCTGGATAATAAATAAGCACAACTGAAGAAGAATCGATGCCTTTGAATTATGGTGTTGATGAAGAATATTGAATATACCACAGACTGCCAGAAGGATGAGCAAATCTGTCTTGGAAGAAATACAACCAGAATGCTCTTTAGAAGCAAAGATGGCGAGACTTTGTCTCACATACTTTGGACATGTTATCTATCAGGAGGGACTAGTACCTGCAGAAAGACATCATGCTTGGTAGAGTAGAAGGTCAGTGAAAAAGAGGAAGACCCTTAACGAGATGGATTGACACAGTGGTTTTAGCAATGCACTCAAGCATAACGATTGTGAGGATGGCACAGGACCGGGCAGTGTTTTGTTCTGTGATGCATAGGGTCACTATGAGTTGGAACTGACTCGGTGACAGCTAACAAAAACAACATACCTGTGGGTGGAGCTCTGGTGACACACTGGTTAAGAGCTCGGCTGCTAACCAAAAGGCCAGTAGTTTGAATCCATCAGCCACTCCTTGGATACCCCGTGGGGCAGTTGTCTGTCCTATAGGATTGCTATGAGTCAGAATCTACTTGACCGCAATGTGTTCGGTATACCTGTGGATACAATTCCATCTGGGAACAGGGATTTCTTTGTTATGTTAGGAAACCATAAGAGTGGAGTATGTCTTAAGCCAATCGCTTTTGAGATACAAAAGGAGCAGTTTAGGCACAGAGAAGGAAGCACAGAGGGGAAGATACACGCCACATGAAGATGGCCAAGGAACCGAGGAACAGAAGCTGAAAAGAGACAAGAATTTACCCCCAAAGCTAATGGAGAGAAAGCCTTCCCTTGAATTTGGGCCCTGAATTCAGACTTTTTGCTTCTTAAACTGTGAGACAGTAAAAGTCTGTTTTTTAAAGCCCCTGCTTTGGTTTTCCTGTTACAGCAGCACTAGATAACTAGGACACTGTCCCAGACGGGCTCACACGAGGGAGTGGATGCCCCTCCCTGTTGATGCTGAGTTTTGGACACCCCTGCTATAGCCCGTCCTGGTGCAGACAAAATGGCTCGGACATAGTGTGCTATGCTGGGCCATTTCTCCCAGGCTTGGGCCAGGCAAGATCTCTTTGTAAAATTGTGTTTCGTGATCCTGTAATTACCTTCACCCCAGGAAGCAGGTTGATGCCGAAATGAGGCAGATTTTTCCAGAGCACAGGCTCATCCTTGGACATATCCCCAACTACTCAGCATGTCCTATCTGGTCAGGACATCCTGGGCCTGTATCAGACTTAGGGACTCTGACTTTTTCCTGTGGCTTGGTTTGTTTATGGGCACAGTATCTGGCACAAGAGAGCTCTATAATAAAGATTTGATATGCAATGAATGAATGTATCTAAATTTTTGTTTTGTCTCTTTCTACCTGGAAGGGCTAGGGCAAGTCACTTCACTTCCTTGAGTCTTGTTGGCTATAAGATTTATTGAATTTATGATACACAGGGTTGCTACGGCAATTAAATGGAATAATGTGAAAGTGCCTAGCTCAGTTCCTGGTGTACGATAGGTACTAAGTACAGCTTCTCAAAGTCATGTTCAGACAGGGATGGACAAAGTCCTTTTGATTAGTTTTGGGCTCAACAGGCCACAAGTGTCTGGTTCTCTTTATTTAACTCTCCTGGAAAAGGAGCAATACAACTGTAAACAGATGTTCTTGCCTCCCTAACTCCTCTGAAAACATATTGCCTTGTCTATTCTCAGTCTCCTCATCCACAAAATGGGAACAGAGGCCTATTATCTAGACAGCGTCACAGACAGCATGGAAGCTCCACTCTGTCAGGGCCCTGGACACCATACTGGACAGGAGGACAATAACAGTTAGCCCCAAAACTAAACCTGTTGCAGTCCAGTCAATTCTGACTCATAGAGACCCTATACATCGGAGTAGAACTTTCCTCATAGAGTTTCCAAGGCTGTAATCTTGCTTGCAGGAGCCTGTACATTGACCAAGAGGCAATCGTTCGAACAGAACAAAGGGATACTGTGTGGTTTAAAGTCAGGAAAGGTGTGCGTCAGGGTTGTATCCTTTCACCATACTCATTCAGTCTGTACGCTGAGCAAATAATCTAAGAAGCTGGACTATGTGAAGAACGTGGCATCAGGATTGGAGGAAGACTCATTTAACAATCAGCAATATGCAGATGACACAACCTTGCTTGCTGAAAGTGAAGAGTACTTCAAGCACTTACTGATGCAGATTAAAAAGTACAGCCTTCAGTATGGATTGCGCCTCAACATGAAGAAAACAAAAATCCTCACAAATGGACCAATAAGCAACATCATGATAAACGGAGACAATATTGAAGTTGTCACGGATTTCATTTTACTTGGATCTAAGAACAAAGGCCACGGAAGCAGACAAGAAACCAAATGACATACGCATTTGGCAAATCTGCTGTGAAAGACCTCTTTAAAGTGTTGAAAAGCAAAGATGTCACTTTGAGGACTAAGGCAGGCCTGATGCAAGCCATGGTATTTTCAACGGCCTCATATGCATGTGAAAGCTGGACAATGAATACGGAAGACAGAAGAACTGACACCTTTGAATTACGGTATTGGCAAAGAATATTGAATATACCATGGACTGCAGAAGAATGAACAGATCTGTCTTGGAAGAAGTACAGCCAGAATCCTCCTTAGAAGTGAGGATGGCAAGACTGTCTCACATACTTTGGACATGTTATCAGGAGAGACCAGTCCCTGGAGAAGGACATCATGCTTGGTAAAGTAGAGGGTCAGCAAAAAACAGGAAGACCCTCAATGAGATAGATTGACAGAGTGGCTGCAGCAATGGGCTCAAACATAGCAATGACTGTGAAGATGGTACAAGACCAGGCAGTGTTTCATTTTGTTGTACATAGGGTCATTATGAGTTGGGACTGACTCGACAGCACCTAAAAACAACAACAATCTTTACACAAGCGGACTGCCACATCTTTCTTCAGTGGAGTGGCTGGTGGGTTCGAACCTCCAACCTTTTTGTTAGCAGCCAAGCGTTAACCACTTCACCACCAGGGCTCCTTAGGATGGCAGCTAGAAGGGATTAATTGTAATTGTCTGTTTATCTCTGAGATTTGACCTGTGAATGTTTCTGTTCAAACAATAGTGTTTAGCAGTGCTCAGCTAGGCATAAAACTTCCATCTGCTCCTTGGGTTTTTGGTGGGCAGAGCTGGTGGTGACGTCACCTCTTAACCTCACAAATGTGTCTGTGTTTTGACTGCCTTGAGTAGTTCACCTTGTGGAAACATCAACATGGCTTGTCTTTTGTATTTTGATTGAGGAGTAGGGAGGCATTCCTTGGATAGGGACTTGAGAAAAGACTTAATGCTCAAAATATTAAGAAATTTATTTGTTGATTAGGGTCAACTCAAAAAATCCAATTGTCTTTTAAGCAGCTAAGACTTAGAGATGGTCTATGGTGGGAAAGATATGGCAAGAGCAAAGATTTTGGTGAGGAAATAAAAGGGCAGTTAAAATGTCTTTGTCCTTCAGGAACCCAAGGTCAAGTGAGAGAGACCCATCATGGACATAATGGAGATTCCAGTGGCCATGGGATGGCTAACTTGGACACCAGGAAGAAAAATGGGCTGCGTGGGTGGTGTGGTGGGAGATTGCTCTCTGGAGGAAGCAGGAGTTTTGATAGAGAGAAAGGATGTAAGCAGATGGGAGGGAGGGCATGGAGAGATTGTTCTCTTGTGAACAGCCTTGGAACAAAGGCCCAGAGAGGGTCCTGGCCATGCAGGCTGGTGGCTAAACAGTAAGACTCATTTAAGGGTGGGTTTGGTAGAAGGTCCTAGATTATAGTTTCTGCTTTGCCGCACAGTATCTGGGCCAATTGAGACTGGCTTCTCTCCATCTCAGGGCCTCAGTGTCCTACCCCAAAGCCTGTGTCCCATGTCTAATGAAAGACATTAAAGTAAAACTGAATATGAAGAGATTGACTCTGGCTCAACAAATGCTATTTCCCTCCCTTTCTTCTTCCTAACTTTCTGAAAACCACATGACCAAAGGCCACTGCGTATAAGCTGAGGCGAGCTCTGGGGCTCTCGGATAGTCACTTAGTGTGACTGGTCAGAGTTACCCTCGTCTTTTGCTAGAGACTGGTTAGAGTCTGCATCAGAAGAACAACGCCTGAGACTGTGACCACAGCTGCATCCCCACCACCATGCCAGGAAAAGGAGCCAAACGGTCTCTTCTTCCTGTAATCCTTAAACTTAGATCTGACATACTGCCGTGGAGCAGGGTACATGCTGCAGCTGCTGCTATTGCAAAAATAGTCCTATAAACGATGAGGCACCTTCTGCAAAAACCTACCATGGTAGGCAGAATAATGGGCCCCAAAGATGTCCACGTCCTTATCCCCAGCACCTGTGAATATGTTAGGTTCCATGGCGAAGGTGAATTAAGTTTGCAGATGGAATTAAGGTTGCTAATCAGCTGATCTTAAAATAGAGAAATTATTCCAGATTATTTGGGTGGGCCCATTGTAAACACAAGAGTCCTTAGAAGTGAAAGAGAGAACCAGAGAGATGGCAGCCGGAGAAAGACTTGGCCCAGCATTGTTGACTTTGAAGATTTCGGAAGGGGGCCAGGAGCCAAAGAGTGCTGGTGACCTCTCGAAGCTAGAAAAGGCAAGGAAACAGATTATCTCCTGGAGCCTCCAGAAGGAATGCAGCCCTGCCAACACTTTGATTTTTGCCCAATATGACCCATGTTGTACTTCTAAACTACAGAACTGTAAGATAATAAATTTGTGTTGTTTTAAGTTACTAAGTTTGTGGTAACTTTGTACAGCAGCAGTAGAAAACTAATCCACCTATTCTCCACCCCTAATTCTCCTTCTGGAATTCCTATAGATCCTGTCATTCATGCATTAACTCATTTATTCATTCATGTCTACAAATATTCCTGCACCTTAGGTCTCTAATTTGTGAATAGCAGTTAAGAATAGAAAATATTTTCATAGGCCCCTTTTGAAGGCTGAATTAAATAAAACATGTAAAAGACTTAGCACATTGACAGGCATAGTGCAAGCACTCGTAAGTGTTAGCCATCTCGAATTATTATTTTTACTGTTATTCAGTCAACAAACATGTCTCGAGCACCAGGCTTTGTGCCAGCTCTGTTCTAGATGGTAGAAGGGGTAGAGCAAGGGTCAAAAGGAGCTTTCTCCAAAGGCCCACTCAAGAATTTCTGTTATGTCTCATTGGCCACCCCATCCGCTGATAGAATTCTTGCCTTCCATGCAGGAGGAGACCCTGGTCCAATTCCCAACCAATGTACCTCATGCACAGCCACCACTTATTTGTCAGTACAGGCTTGTGTGTTGCTATGATGCTGAACAGGTTTTAGCAGAGCTTCCAGACTAAGATGGACTAGGAAGAAAGGCTGGTGATCTACTCCTGAATATCAGCCAATGAAAACCCTATGGGTCACAAAGGTTTGAAACTGATTATGTAGATAGCACAGGACTGGACAGCATTTTGTTCCATTGTGCATGGGGTCACCATGAGTTGAGGGCCAACTTGAAGGCAACTAACAACAACACCTCTGAAACTACTTGAGGAGGCCCAAGCAAGAGCTTCGTAATGCTTTATCCTAACCCACTGCAGACAAGGGACAGTTGGGGCTGAGCTGCAAGCACTTTAATCAAAGCACAGGAGATACACCTATGACTTTGCAACTGCCTGGAACTGCAATTGCTAGGCAACAGTTTGGAGACATGGGCTTGGCAAATCTTACTCGAAAGTATGGTTGGCATCCTCAGTTGGCCTCTCTGAGCACCCTTCACCTGAAACCACAGGGTGGCCATGGTGATCAGATGCAATGGGGTGCATAGTGCGCACTGCAGAAGTGGCCTCTCAGTCCCCTAGCCCTTCATCACTTGCTTTGTCAACATCTCCTCCATGAGGACGGTTAGGTATTCTGTTATTTTCCCTGGGGCTCTTTCTCTACATGTTTTCTGTCTAAGCAGCTGAAGTAGATTCCAAAGGACGAGAAAGGGCAAAATAAAGTGGACTTGACTAAGTACCTACTATGAGCCAGGCACTGTGCTAAGGGCTTTATAATCATGATCTGATTTCTTCCTTAAAACAATACCATTATATCAAATTTACAGATTGAAAAACTAAGCCTTGTAGAGATTAATTTGCCCAAGTTCAGCCAGCTAATAAGTCTAGAGCCAGGATTCAACCCAGATCTGTTTGACGATGAAGGAAGTCCACGCCTTCTTTACTATATAAATGAGAAACATCCAACAATACACATTTTTATAAGTCTTGGAAAATGGATGATTTTTATTATGTCCTTGAGGCAATACAAAATCCTGCTGTGTTTATAAGCCATCAGATAAACATTAAATTTCATTTGATTAAGGATTTGCTCAAAAAACATGCTGTCACGTTCTGACGTTGAAAACTAGCCGTCTACGTGTGCAAGCTTTGGGGCCTCTCTGTTGAACAGAACTTTCAGTCTGCCAGAACATCAGGGTCCTGAGCATTCCAGATAAATGAGTTTTCTCCATAGTAAATGTAACGAATACAACTTGTCGAAGAACTCGCATACTATATTTTAAAGAGTTGGATGGCAACTGACTTCATTTTGGCCTTCTTTCCACTTCAATTTCCATTGCCTGTCTGGTGGGGTGGGAGGGGCGTGGAGGAGGAACAGCTTTCTTGCTTCATTTTTGCCCTGTGTATTTCTACTCCCTTCAAGGGTGGGAGAGTAGGTTGCACAGAATCTACAAGTTGTGGCAACAATAGAATGTACGCCTATCCACTCATAGATCCTGTCCCACACTAGGCTTCCTGCCAAAGAGAAGCTTTGTGTCAATCTGCCCATGGGTTAAAAAGACTTTCTCTTTATTGTGTCAGTTGCTTCCACCACAGTTCCCTCCCCTCTCAGGAAAGGATCTTAAAGGGACCGTGTCATGGACGGAATTGCATCCCCCCAGAAAATGTGATGGAATCCTAACACCTATAACCTGTGGATGTAATCCCATTTGGGAATAGGGTTTTCATTGTTATGCTAATGAGGGCATAACAGTGTAGGGTGTGTCTTAAACCTAATGACTTTTGAGATATAAAAAGAGCAGATTAGACACAGAGAGAAGCAAGCACAAACAGGGGGAAGATAGGTGCCGCGTGGAGATCTCCGAAGAACTGAAAAACGCCAGGGCTAGAGAAGCTAGGACAAGGATTTTCTCCCAGAACATACAGACAGTGAGCCTTCCCCGAGAACCAGTTGCCTGAATTTGGACTTCTAGCCTCTTGAACTGTAAGAAAAGAAATTTCTGTTCTTTAAAATCACCCTCTTTTGGTGTTTCTGTTACAGAAGCACTAAGAAACTAAGACAGACTGTATGCACATGTATTATTTGCTTTTCTCAACACAGTTCCCACAGGGTAGAAGTTATTCCACCCATTTTATGGATATGGAAACTGAGGCTCTGGTAATGTAAATGACTCACCAAAGGCTATGTAGCCAGTGAGTGGTGGAGCAGAGCTTTAGGCCTAGACATTTCACACACTGGCAGAATTTGTGGTCTTGTAAGAAGCTACAGTCCTCAGTGGGGAGCACTGTTCCAGACCACTGAGGAAGGGACTCTGTCCTAGTGGACATGGTATCCAGTGAGAAGTCCTGGTTCTACCAATGACCCCAACCCCTGCATCTCCAGGAGAAGGAGGCTGTTATTTGTATCACTCAAAAGAGAAGTTTACTTATTAAAAAAAAAAAAAAGATATTCTCTCCCTCAAACTTTATAAATAAGGCAAAGAGGATTGAGTGATTGAATGTTAACAAAATAACCGCCCCCAGAAATAAATGAACATTTCATATTGTGCTTCATTTAAGTTTCATGAGCTCTAAAATAGTACTTCAAGTGATTAATGTTTTCTTCATTAATTGTAACTAAGCCTGAGCAAAGCCTCTCTCTTTTCTCTAACATGTTGTTTAGGAGATCAAGGGTAGTTCATTTCTAAAAGTAACCCTTTGCAACCTGCTGTTGGCAGCTTAAGGTAGTGGGGAGAGTATGAGCTTTGGTGTCAGACAGACCTGGGTTTGAATCTTAGTCCTGACTTTAACCGGGTGGTCTTCAATGAATGAACCTCATCTTCGCATGATAACATTGGCATATTAATATGAACCTCATAGAATCATGGTAGTCTGTTACACGGGTGGCCCCCAATGAACCATGCCTTCTAGAATTTATGCCTGTTGAATCTGGGGTGTACTTATGGCTTGCTTTAACCAATAGAACACAGTAGAACTCCCAAGAGTATTAAAGTATAAGCTGCTAGCCCTAACACAGAGGTTCTCTACTGGGGGTGATTTTATCCCCCAGGGGGACATTTGGCAATATCTAGGGACATTTTTTGTTGTCACAACTTGGGGAGTGTTACTAGTATCTAGTAACAACAGGCCAGGAATGTTACTAAATATTCTACCATCTATAGGATGTGCCTCCCCTCCTGCCTCCCACCCTCAAAAAAGAATTATCCAGCCCAAAATGTCAATAGTGCTGAGGATGAGAAATCATGTTCTAAAGGTTTAGGTTGGGACCTGACCCTAAGTCTCCAGTTAACTTGCTAGGAAGACCATGTGAAAAGACCTGGAGGCCACATCAAGATCAAGGGGCTGTAAGACTCCATGAAAAGAGCAAGAGAAGCCCAGCCATCCTGTAGTTCCAGCTGAGCCCAGGCGCCAGGTGCTTCACAGCTGAATGTAGCCATGTGAGTGTCACTAACAGAAGAACCGCCCAGCTGAACACAGTCCAGTCTGAAGAATCATGAGCAAAATTAAAATATGTATTCTTTTATACCACCAAGCTATCAGTACATAACTAAACAATAACAGACATTAAAGAACTTATAAAAAACAAGTTGCTGTCAAACCAATTCTGACTCATAGTGATCCTGTGTATGTCACAGTAGAACCGTGCTCCACAGGGTTTTCAATGGCTGATTTTTCAGAAGTAGATCATTAAGCCTTTTTTCTGAGGCACCACTTGGTGGTCTTGAACCTCCAACCTTTTGGTTAGCTTCCGAGTGTGTTAACCATTTGTACCACCCAGGGACTCCAAAAACCCTACAGTATCTCAATGAATGTTCGATTCCTTCTGCAGATGCTCTTCGGGACCACGCCTGTCATTCCTCCAGGAGCTGGTGACACTGGTGGCTGACCGCTCCCAGGAGAGACCCTCTCCAGGATTCGCCTTCAGCTGAAAACAGTCTCCTCACCCAAACTCTCTATGCCTCTCCTTGGGCAGCCTGCATCAAATGACTGGTCCATGTGTAGGTAGAAAGTCCCAGCCCCTTTGTCACAAAACAGGACAACTCTGAAGGACCAACCCAGCTCTAGAGTGACCCCAGAGGCCATTGCTGAGAGTGCAATTGTTCAACACCTTCCTCAGCTTGATGCCCCTTCCTTTTCTCTGTCTGAGTATTGCAAAGTCTCCTGCGTACAAAGCCTGGTCGCAGAGTTTGTTTCCCAGGGAATCTGACTTAAAATACTGCGCCGCCCCGCCGCCCCGCCCATCTTCTGTCTAGGTGTTTTTGCCTTAAGATCTTTAAGAGCTAGGGTGGTTTTCCCCCAAAGTGTCTTCCTTGAATGCTGAATCAGTGTAGTCCTTGCTCAATCATTGGCTTTTGGTCTCTGTTAAGTCTCAGCTGCCTTATCAGTAAAGAAAGAAGCAATAAGACTTGCCCTAAACCCACAGAGAGATTCAAAAGTTTAACTGTAACCCTGGGAATCTTAAAAATAGCAAACAAACACATGGAAACATATTAATCTTCACCAGAAATCCAAGAAGTGCAAATTAAATCCACCTTGAGATATCATTTTACACTGACTAAATTAGTAGAACAAAGTAAAAATAAATTCAAATACACGTTGCCAGTGACATTATGGCGAACATCGGGCCCTCTTAATCTGCCGATTTGAGTATAAAATTCTTATACTAGAAGAAAGCAATATGGTACCACAAAGTGGAAGCTGTAAGTATGTTCTTGCCCTTTGGCCCATTAATGGTGTTCTAAGAATTTATCTGAATACATTGGTTTAAGAGAAGATTTGGGATTTAAATTCTGCTCTCCTAAATTTCGCCATGCTGAAAAACACATATGTAGTGTAAATACATATGAGGTAGATAACAAGAAGCTAGAACACTGGTACTGGGAGATTGAGAGATGTATACTGTATAAGAAAAAGGACTAGAATTGAACATATTATCTCAATGTTTCTCAAAGCGTGGCCTTCTGATTACCAACATTCAAATTGCTTGGGATGTTATTAAAAGGTACAATGCTGAGCCTGACCCCGAATCTCAACAATCAGAATTTATGTGAGTTGGATCTGGGAACCCCAACATTAAATAAGTCCTCCAGGTGTCCTTGTATATCCCAGATATGATAGCCCTATATTGAAGCCATGTCTTTATGCTTTTTTGAGGGTGATAGAATTAGGAATCTTCTACAAATTTCCTGTAATTACTTTGTTATTATGTTTTCACAATTTTGAGGACAGAAAAAAATTGTTATTTGCCTTGAGCACTCCAGAGAAAAGTCATTTTAATTGTAGGTGTCTTAATAGTCCCCCATTAAGGTATATTAAGATGTATAGCTTAACCCCTTCTACTCGGGTATCAAAAGAGAAAAGTCTTTCACTAAGAAAAGGGCATTCTTATCATTATAAATCTTGTCAGTAATAGCTATTTATGATGTATTTAAGAATCTTCCCTTGTTAGCCATTCCAAAGCTCCCTTGGGTTATGCATCAACCACACTTCTGGCTCCAGCGTGATGAGGTTGGGATGCTGAATGTGTGGTTGGAGCTGTGTCACTGGGTTTAGGGAGAATTGTTGTGAAGGCTGGGGCAGAGACAGTAAATCCCAAAGCCTAAAGACATTATGGCCTTAATCTAGAGAGAGGAACAGCAAATGTGAACAAGGAAGACAGAAAGAAATATTAGACTTTGACCAGCCCATGTCACACCCTTCTTCCCTGAGGAATCATTAAAAAAAAAAAAGAAAAAAAAATCAGTTGCCATCAAACTGATGCTGACTCATGGTGACCCCATGTCTGTCAGGGTAGAACTGTGCTCCATAGGGTTTTCAGTGACTGATTTTTCAGAAATAGATTGCCAGGCCTTTCTTCCAAGGCACCTCTGAGTGGACTTGAACTTTCAACCTTTCCTTTAGCAGCCAACATGTTAACCATTTTTAGCACAACTAAAATAGCTGTGGTGAAACTAACATATGTCTCCATCTAAAAACCTTTCTTCATGACCATTTAACTAAACATCGGCCAACCTAGCATAGTTTTCTGGCCTTTTTAGGGAAAATTTTCTGGCTTTAGCAGAAATATTTTTAACTCCAAGTTCTATACCAGAGGAATGTTGGACTATGGTCTCTACTTCTCAGCTGAAAACCCGAAGAGAGGAACCCCTAAATCAAGTGATAATAATAATGTTACAGTAGTGCTGGGCTCTTCAAGTCATTTACGAACATGCATATGGATGAATGTATATGTGTCTTTTCCTCCTCATGCTACAGAGAATTCCAGATTACTTATAAATATAGATTGTTATGATGTAATATTTTGAAAACATTGAATCTGACTGAATATTAACATCTGTTAAATCTAGGAAGTATGAATACCATTTATTGAAGTTGTTTCTGAATTTAGCTATATGTTTGAAATACTTTCCAATTAAAATCCAACACATAAGCAAAAAAATTAATTAGATCGGCGTTGTGGATTGAATTTGTCCCCCCAAAATATATGCTGTAGATCCTAACATCTATGCCTGTGATTATAATCTCATTTGGGAATGGGTTGTTTTTGTTATGTTAATGAGGCGGGATTAGTATAGGATGTATCTTGACTCAGTCTCTTTTGAGATATAAAAGAGATTAAACAGTCAGCAGAGAGAGAGATGGGGTAAGATAGATGCCAAGACACATGGAGATCTACAAGGAACCAGGAAGCAGAAGCTAAAGAGACAAGGATCTTCCCTCAGAACTGACTTAGAGAGAAAGCCCTCCCTTAGAGCTGGCACCCTGAATTCAGACTTGTAGCCTCCTAAACTGTGAGAAGATAAATTTCTGTTTGTTAAAGCCATCCACTTGTGGTATTTCTGTTACAGCAGCACTAGGTAAATAAGACAACCAGGAAATACATAGTAGGTATATGCATGTGTGTGTTCATGTGTGTGAGTGTGCCTCTCCCAGGTGGTGGGCAGAGGGTGTATTCTTTCGTAGGTGTCAGCAAACTTTTTCTGTAAAGGGTCAGATAGTAATAATTTCAGCCTTGGAGGCCATGCAGTTGTCTCTCTTGCATCTACTTAGCTCTGCCATTATATCATGAAAGCAGCCAATGTGTAAAGAGCTGGGTGTGGCTGTGTTTTAATAAAACTTTATTTACAAAATCAGGCGGCAGGCTGAATTTGGTCGTAGTTTGCCAATCCCTGATCTAGAGAGCAGAACAGGCAGTGTTTCCTTGGTATTTTTTTTTTCCACCCACACTCATCATTTTACTTAAAAGGAAACCGAGACCCAGAGAGGTAAAGTGACTCATCCCAAGACACGCAACAAGGCCAGATTCAGAACCTGGGTTTCCATTTTCCCCGGATCCCCCTATGACAGAGTAGAAGCCAAAATGGAAGCCCATTCCACAGGCAGAATAGAGAAGATGGAGGAGGAGTGGAAGAGTGGAACAGAGAGTGAGGTTGCAGGCGTTTGATGCCCTCACAAACAAACAAACTCTCTCTTTACTGGTAGTAATTGGGTTTGTCTGGCTTTATTGTTGATGGTGGAAGGACCACTAGAAAGGGAGGCATGGATGTACTGCTTTACTTTGTCTGTGGCCTTGAAGCAAGTGACTTCCCCTCTCGGGGCTTCATTTTCTTCCATCTGTAAAATGAGAGGTTTGACTTGGTGACCTTGAACTTCTTTTGTTCTCAAATTTTATGATCCGTCAAGTGTATTCTCCCAGTGTTTCCCTATCAGTCCACATTGATTCACTAGTTTGCTAAAACTTAGGACTTGGGCACAGAGAGGCCTGAAGTTGGTAGATCCACCTGCACGGGTTGTCACTGGTCACAGATTTCTGAGAAGTGCAGGAAGGCCTGTGCACATCAGAGGACTCACTTCCTCCACCTCTCCGACCATCTCAGGACTCTGATGACCTCATTGCTTCTTGGACCCAAAGCTGATTACCATAAAAAAAGTGCCCACCTGCTCACAAAGCCTTTCTGTTTTGGGCCCTGAATTGCTGAGCTAGGAGTTTTACCAACTTTGTAGTGTTGCTTATAGATTTATCTATCCCTTTAGAATCTCCACCTCTCACAAAACTTCTTCACAGTAAGCAGTTTTATAACAAACCATGCCCTGGTTTCAGCATATGCAAGCAGGATGAGGCCCTCCAGCGGGCTTGTTAGAGGTGAGAGCTTTATCACCACCAGGCTGTGTATTTTTGCTAAGGACTCACACTTGTTCTTTCTCCACTCTAGGACCTCCATTCATTTTTGTTCAGTTTTCTTCCTAGAAAATGTGGTGTAGGCAATAGTGCACTGGACTGAGTCTAGAGACCTGAGTTCAAACCCCAATGACATCACAACTTAGATCTATGAGCTTAGGGAATTCCTGTAACTTCTTTCCTAGTTTTGCCAACTAAACAGGAGAGACCATAACCTTTGCCTCATTTTCCACAGTCCATTGGAACTGTTCTGAACTCTCGTTCTACATTAGAATCACCTGGGGAGTTAAAAAAAAGTAGAAATGCCTGAGTCCCTCCCTAGGAACCCAGTTGGCACAAGTGGTTTGCAATTGGCTGCTAATCTGCAGGTTGAGGGTTCAAACCCACCCAGCTGCTCTGTGCAAGAAAAGGCCGGGCAGTGTGCTTCTGTAAGGATTATAGCCAAGAAAATACCATGGAATAATTCTACTCTGTAACACATGGGATTGTCATGAGACAAATCAACTCAAAGGCAGCCAACAACAGCAACACATTCCTCCCTGGCTGGAATCTTCTGAGAGTTGGGCCTAGGCATTAGGAGTTACTAAGTACTCCTCAGATGAGTCTAATGAGTAGCCAGGCTCAAGAGCCACAAGTTTTAATAGTTGCAGTGATATCATGGATACGAATGCGCTGTTAACAAGGACTCTATACATGTGTTGTACTATTTATTTTTTGATGTTATTTCTATTTAAACGAAAGACATCAATATGTTATACAAATCAATCCTGTTGTTACGTTGTTAGGTGCAGTCGAGTGGGTTCTGACTCATAGCAACCCTACGTACAGCAAAACGAAACACTGCCCAGTCCTGAGCCTTCCTGACAATTGTTGTTATGCTTGAGCCCATCGTTGCAGCCACTGTGTCAGTCCGTCTCCTTAAGGCTCTTCCTCTTTTTTGCTGACCCTCTACTGTACCAAGCATGATGTCCTTCTCCAGGGACTGTCCTTCCTAATAACATGTCCAAAGTATGTGAGAGGAAGTCTCACCATTCTTGCTTGTAAGGAGCATTCTGGCTGTACGTCTTTCAAGACAGATTTGTTCATTCTTTGGCAGTCCATGGTATATTCAATATTCTTTGCCAACACCATAATTCAAAGGCATCAATTCTTCTTTGGTCTTCCTTATTCATTGCCCAGCTTTCACATGCATATGAAGTGATTGAAAACACCATGGCTTGGGTCAGGCACACCTTAGTCCTTAAAGTGATATGTTTGCTTTTGCAGTAGATTTGCTGGATGCAATGTGTCCTTTATTTCTTGGCTGCTACTTCCGTGGGCATTGATTGTGGATCCAAGTAAAATGAAATCCTTTACAACTTCAATATTTCCTCCGTTTATCATGACGTTGCTTATTGGTCCAGTTGTGATGATTTTTGTTCTCTTTGCATTGAGGTATAATCCATACTGAAGGCTGTGGTCTTTGATCTTCATCAGTAAGTACTTTCAAGTCTTCTTCACTTTCAGCAAGCAAGGTTGTGTCATTTGCATATCTCAGGTTGTTAATGAGTCTTCCTCCAGTCCTGATGCCCTGTTTTTCTTCATATAGTCCAGCTTCTCAGATTATTTGCTCAGCATACAGATTGAATAAGTATGGTGAAAGGATATAACCCTGACATACATTTTTCCTAATTTTAAACCTTGCAGTATCCCCTTGTTCTGTTTGAATGACAGCCTCTTGGTCTACATACAGATTCCTCATGAACACAATGAAGTGTTCTGGAATTCCCATTCTTTGCAACGTTATCCATAATTTGTTATGATCCACATAGTCAAATGCCTTTGCATAGTCAATAAAACACAGGTAAACATCTTTCTAGTATTCTCTGCTTTCAACCATGATCCATCTGACATCAGCAATGATATTCCTTGTTCCAGATCCTCTTCTGAATCTGGCTGGAAATTTCAGCAATTCCCTGCTGAGGTACTGCTGCAACTGTGTTTGAATGATATCCAGCAAAATTTTACTTGCATGTGATATTAATGATATTGTTTGATAATTTCAGCATTCTGTTGGATCACCGTTCTTTGCAAAGAGTACAAATATAGAACTCCTCCAGTCGGTTGGGTTGGCCAGGTAGTTGTCTTCCAAATTTCTTGGCATAGACAAGTAAGCGCTTCCAGCATTGAATCCGTTTGTTGAAACATCTCAATTCCTGCAGCCTTGTTTTTCACCAATGCCTTCAGTGCAACTTGGACCTCTTCCTTCACTACCATTGGTTCTTAATCATATGCCACCTCCAGAAATGGATGAACGTTGACCAATTATTTTTGCTACAGTGACTCTGTATTCCTTTCATCTTCTTTTGAAGCTTCCTGTGTTGGTTAATATTTTCCCTGTAGAATCCTTCAATATTGCAACTCGAGGCTTGAATTTTTTCTTCAGTTCTTTCAGCTTGAGAAATGCCAAGTGTGTTCTTCCCTTTTGGTTTTCTATATCTAGGTCTTTGCACATTTCATTATAATATTTTGCTTTGTCTTCTTGAGCTGCCCTTTAAAATCTTCTGTTCAGCTCTTTTACTTCATCACTTCTTCCTTTTGCTTTAGCTACTCTATGTTTAAGAGCAAGTTTCAGAGTTTATTCTGACATCTATTTTGGTCTTTTCTTTGTTTCCTGTCTTTTTAATGACCTCTCGCTTTCAACATGTATGATGTCCTTGATGTCATTTGACAAGTCATCTGGTCTTCAGTCATTAGTGTCCAATGTGTCAAATCTATTCTTGAGATGTTCTCTAAATTCAGGTGGAATATACTCAAGGTTGTACTTTGGTACTCATGGATTTGTTCTGATTTTCTTCAACTTCAACTTGAACTGATGGTCTCTTCCACAGTTGTCCCTTGGCCTTGTTCTGACTGATGATATTGAGCTTTTCCATCATCTCTTTGCACAGGTGTAGTCGATTTGATTCCTGTGTATTCCATCTGGCGAGGTCCACATGTATAGTTGCCATTTATGTTGTTGAAAAAAGGTATTTGCAATGAAGAAGTCATTGATCTTGAAAAATTCTATCATGCGCTATCCAGCATCGTTTCTCTCACCAAAGCCCTATTTTCCAAGTACTGATCCTTCTTCGTTTCCAACTTTTGCATTCCAATCACCAGTAATTATCATTGTATCTTGACTGCATGTTTGATCAATTTCAGACCTCAGAAGTTGGTAAAAATCTTCAATTTCTTCATCTTTGGCTTTAGTGGTTGCTGTGTAAATTTGAATAATAAATTGTCTTAACTGGTCTTTGTAGGCGTTTGTATATTATCCTATCACTGACAGCGTTGTATTTCAGGATAGATCTGGAAACATTGTTTTTGAAGATGAACACGACACCATTCTTCTTCATTTTGTCATTCCCGGCATAGTAGACCATATGATTGTCTGATTCAAAATGGCCAATACCAGTCCATTTCAGCCCACTAATGCCTAGGATATTGATACTTATGCATTCTATTTCAGTTTTGAGTACTTCCAATTTTCCTAGATCCATACTTTGTACATTCCATGTTCCTATTATTAATGGATGTTTGCAGCTGTTTCTTCCCAATTTGAGTCACGCCACATCAGCAGATGAAGGTCCTGAAAGCTTGACTCCATCCATGTCATTAGGGTCGACTCTACTTTGCAGAGGCAGCTATTCCGCAGTCATCTTTTCAGTGCCTTTCAACCTGAAGGGTTCATCTTCTGACACTGTATCAGACAATGTTCTGCTGATATTCATAAGGTTTTCAATGGTCAATTTTTTCAGATGTAGACTCCCAGGTCTTTCTTCCTTGTCTGTCTCAGTCTGGAAGCTCCACTGAAACTTGTCCACCAAGGGTGACCCTGCCAGTATTTGAAATACTGGTGGCAAAGCTTCCAGTATCAAAGCAACAGGCAAGCCACTACATTACCACAAACTGGCAGACACATGGTGGAATCAATCCTAACTGAAATAAATCGAATAAGTGAATACAGTGAGGCAGTGTATCCTCCAACATATTTTCGTCCTTTGAGACTTTTTTTGACGTGTACAACCATTCTAGATTAAAATTGTTGTAGTTAGCTGCCTTCAAGTCAGCCTCTGACTCATGGTGACTCCGTGCACAAGGGAAGGAAATGCTGGCCGGTCATGCACCATCCCCATGATCAGTTGCAGATCAGATCGTTGTGATCCATAGGGTTTTCATTGGTTGATTTTGGATAGGAGTTCACTAGGTCTTTTTTCCATGTCTGTCTTAGTATGGAGGCTCCGCTGAAGCCTGTTCAGCTTCACAGCAACACTCAAGCTTCCACTGACAGACGGGTGGTGGCTGTGCATGAGGTGAAATGGCTGGTAATCGAACCTGGGTCTCCTGTATGGAAGGCAAGAATTCTACCACTGAACCACCAATGTTCCGTGGATTAAAATTAGGGTCAGGTAATTTAACCACCCAATAGCCCCAAAGGACTGGATTAAATGTGCTGCCAATTTGTTTAATCCTATGGAAATCCTCAGAGATGAGGTTGGTGGCCCCATATTTTAGATGAAGCAACTGAAGCTTGGGGAGGCAAATCAATTTACAGAGGTTCCCGTAACTGGGAAGTGATGGCACCACATGTCAGAGTCAAGGGCTCTTTGCATTAGAGTTTAGCTGCTTCCTGATCCCCCTAGATACAGCTTACAGCCCCATCATTTCAAATTGCAGATGACAAGAGAATAATACTACCGATGGCAGTAATATTGCATGATCATCTTTTATGTTATCAATGCTTCAAGATGCTTTTATATCTTCTGTTTTTTAGAAAATCATCTTATTGAAATTGCAACCTCAGGTAGCCCCTAAAAGACTATCCTCAATTTAAAGGCAGATGGAGTTCCGAAAGTTTTAGCAGGAAATCTCCCAGGGAATGGATGACGCAAATACGGAATAGGTAAGTTCTCAGGCTATCCTGTTACTACCCTGCGGAAAGTGGAGGAGGAAGAGGCTGGTTCAAAGCTGGTGGACAACCCATAAGAAAATTTATAAATGTATCAAAGGACCCAGTAATTTCACTCCTAGGTATCTACCCAAGAACAGTGAAAACATATGTCCACACAAAGACTTGTACATGAATGAACCAAGGGGTAAACAAAATGTGGGATATGCACATAATGGAATATTATTCAGCCAGAAAAAGGAGTAAAGTCCTGATACATGGATGAAACTTGAAAACATTATGCTGGGTGAAAGAAGCCAGTCACAAAAGACCACATGTTGTACGATTTCATTTATATGAAAGTTCCAGAAAAGGCAAATCCATAGAGACAGAAAGCAGATCAGAGGCTGCCTGGGGCTGGGGGTAGAAATAGGATTAATAACAAATGAGGGAATTGTGGTCATGGTTACACAACACTTTAGATTTACTAAAAATTATTGAATTATACCCTTGAAATGAGTAAATTTTACCTCTCTAAAGGATTTTTTTTTTTTTTAAGAGCCCATCAGGGGTATAACAGAAAGGTCACTATGGCTCAGATTTTGACTTCTTAGAATTTTTGGCAGAATGTCCAGAGGAGTTCTGCCTATGGGGAATCACACCCAAAACCAGATTCATAAGACATGGACATGTAAACCAAATTCTGCTTGATAAATTTACATTGAGAAACTGACTTTCCCAGGAGCAAGAAAATTCTTGTTGCCCCCCCAGAATCTCTAACTGAGATTCTGGGAGATTCTGGGTCATTAGGAAGCTGCTTTCAGAACTATTGACATTTTGAGCTGCATAATCCTTTTTTGTGGGACTGTCCTGTGTGTTGTAGGATCTTCCGCAGCATCCCTGAGCTCTGCCCACTAGATGCTGGTAGCAGCTCCCTGTCTAACCAGTGACTATCAAAAATCTTGCCAAATGTCCTCTCGGTGGGTTTTGAGGGGCAAAATTGCTCTCAGCTGAGAACCACTGATCTGATCTATCATCTGTCCATTTATCTTTGCTACTTCTTGAAAGAAAGCACAGAGGAGACATTATTCCCATATTATAGATGAATAAACTGAGGCTAAGAGAGTTTAGGTGACTTACACAAGCTTACACAAGTATTAAAGTGATGGAGCTGGGTTGAAACTAGATTTGCCTTATTTAAAAACAAACACATAAAAAAACATATTGTTTCTAAGATACTAGGCTGTTTTGGAGATCCTGGGTGGTGTAAATAGTTAACACGCTAGGCTGCTAACCCGAAGGCTGGAGGTTTGAGTCCGCCCAGAGATGCCTCAGACAATAAGATCCAGTGATCTACTTCTGAAAAATCAGCCATTGAAAATCCTATGGAGCATAGTTCTACTCTGACACACACGGGGTCGTCTTGAGTCAGAATCAACTCCTGGGCAACCGGTTAGGCTGTTTTAAGTTAGATGTAACATTTAACATTTTTATCTTCCACGTCATTCTTCTCCTTTTTTCTGAACTTAAAATCATCCTCAAACTTAATCTCAATCTTGCCTCCAGCCAAAACGTATGTAAATATATCTACTCCGTAATCAGTAACCTTCATTCTAAACCTGTGCTCAACTCGAGTTTACCCATGTTCCTAACCCCAATCCGTAATCACCCAGTTGCTTTCTAAGAGCCCTGGAGGAGAAGTGGTTAAGCGCTACAGCTCCTAACCAAAAGGTTGCCAGTTTGAATCCACCAGCAGCTCCTTGGAAACCCTATGGGGCAGTATCACTCTGTCCTAAAAGGTTGTTGTGAGTTGGAATCGACTCATTGGCAATGGGTTTGTTTTATTTTTCATTGTTCCAGACAATGAGGGCATTAGTTGGAAAGCTTCCCTACAGTACCAGCTGACCTGGCAGGGGACTGCATCAGCTCACTTACAGCAGGGACAAGGGTCCCCGGGTATGTTGTTCCCTGGCAAAGAGGAAGAATGCAAATTGTTCAGTCTCTTCTACTGATCCACTGAGTGAGTGTGTACACAGAGCCCAGTCAGCCATAAACTCCATGAAGTTGGGATCTTTGGAAATCCCAATAATAGAAAACTTCTATATGCACTTTTCAGTGATGGGCAGGAGCTTATAAATGTAATGTCTGAAAAATTGAGCAAATGAAAAACGAGTTTTTAACTGATCAGTTAGCTGGCTTCCTAGAGCCTGACATTTTGGTTCCGTTTTTACACAGTAATTTTGATTTCTTCTCCAATAGTCTGATGCCCATTAGATGACTGACAGCTTTTGGCCTCCATGTCTAGAATTCAAACAAGCAAAGATTGTTTTATAGCAATTAACAGCAATGCTTGGAAGAGATGGCAGCATGCTAAAAAAAATTAATTGAAAATTTAACCTTCAGATAAAAATACTCATACCTTAGGCTTCCATTTGTAAGCAGCTTATGCTCTCTGTGCACACGTTGTTGTATTATTTAAGTATTTTCTACACCATTTCTGATTAATACAGCAATGCCATTTTCCAGTCCAGTCTCCTTAATAAATATATGTGTCAAATATCTGTTTCCTCCCCTGAATGCAACGGCTTTTAATTCCCCTTGTTTGCATGTGCTAACTGGTTGTGTAACGAGATTAACAGCTCTGTCTTTTTTCTTCCGCAGATTTTGTAGGAAAAGCCAGTGGGCTTCCAGACGAAGTTAAAAAGGTACCTTCTTTAATTTTGCATACTGTTAGCTGCAATCCGGTTGCTAATGTTTGTTTTATTTCCATCTGTCAAAAGCAATGCCAAAATACGTTGTGTTTGCCTTGAGTTGGCTCAATTAATCCTCCACTGGAAACAGTTCTGTCACTTCATGTTTGGTTAAGGCCCTGATTCAGTAGCTCCCAAACCGGGAGCTTGTCTCTGCCAAAGGCCGTCAGTGTACAGTTTAATATGACTTTCTCGGAAATATTTGCTTGACAAAGACAAAAGAGGAAGGTGGGGTAGAGCCCTTACAGGAATGTTGTTCTGCAGTCAGTCCCATCTCTGCCTTGGGCTTAAATAGGAGTGTTCTGGTCTTGGTCCAAGAGCCCTGGTGGTGCAGTGGTTAAGAGGTTGGCAGTTCGAATCCACCGGCCCCTCCTTGGAAACCCTATGGGACAGCTCTACTCTGTCCTGTAGGGCCACTATGAGTCGGAATTGACTCGATCCTGCTGACCTGTTCCTGTCCAGCTGATAGATGACACTGAACCAGTGACTTTGCTAGGTCTAATCGTGGGGCAGACCCCCAAAATTGTGGTACCATGTAAATCTAAAGATAGTAGTTGGAAAAATACAGGTGTGATTCAAAGGGAACGATCTTGGGTTAATAATCATAAAAGTGGCCACTCTGTAGCTTTCTCTCTCTCTCTCTCTTCTTGTTTCTTCTCCCTCTCCTGGAATGAAAACTCTATCCACTGTCTTTATGGAAGCAACATCGTTTATGGATTGTAGGCTTTTCAATCAGTATGTTCTGAGCGCAAATTCTAACTTGATTTCTTACTAGCTCTATGATCAAGGGCAAGTCATCATTTAAATTCTCTGAGTCTCAGGTTCCTCACCTTTCAAATGGGGTTAATAACAATCACTGCAGCTGATTATGTTTTATGAGGTTCATATAAGGTGCCATATGTGAAAACCAGCGGCTCGTGGAGTTTGGGACGGCGGAGCGGTCTTGCCTGAGTACCGACAGTAGGGGTGTGGTATCTATAGAGAATTTGAAAGTAATAACAGCTGGCTTTTTATTATCACCCTCTGCCAACAACTCTAAACAATGTCAGCGGTAAAGCACTCCTCCTTATCCGGGCAGATTGCTCCCACTGCCCGCCAGCTTGTATGACACTGAAGAAACACATCATTAATGTTACTTTCTCTCTATCTATTGTGTATTAAATACTGAATGCATGTGCGTGCTCTCTCTCTCAAACACATACACACATATGCACTCACACACACACTCACATCTGTGTCTTGAATTTAGTCATCCTCAGGACTGCCTTAACGAAAGGGTATTTCACATGGCTGCGCATCTTATTTTTTATTCATTTTACTCAGAAATTGCCAAACCACTCAACTAAAGTATATATGACAGGGAAGAATCACCATTTATTGTTGGTTTGGCAAGAGGAGATCTAGTGGTCTCTTTATACATCACTGGGCAGTGCAAACTGTTAAGTGCTCAACTAATAACTGAAAGTTTGGCAGTTCGAACCCAGCCAGAGGTGCCTTGGAAGAAAGGCCTGGTAAAGTACTTCAAAAAATCAGCCATTGAAAACCCTCTGGAGCACGGTTCTACTCTGATACACATGTGGTTGCCATGAGTGGGAATCATCTCCACCACAACTGGCAACTGGTAGTGGTCTTTTTGGTTACAGCCCTCCTCTTCTTTCCCAAATGTCCTCAGTTCCTCCAGCCAGCTCCCCGCACTGGGTCCTGCCAGAAGATATCCTTGCTACGAGTTAGGAATCACTATGTACAACAACTGACCTTGTTTGGCTGGGCCCACAGCTTTTGTTATTCCACACCTCTTTCAGAAGTGGTGCTCAATCCCATTGCATCTTTATATGAAGTAACTACCATATTTTTAAGAAAATAACACATGCGTTCTACCTTTGTTTGCCAACTGCATCCTCCCCCTGAGAGGTATTTCGGTAAGCGCTACTATGACAATTTTTTTTTTTTTTAACATGGTCCTGTAAAAAAAAAAAAAAAAATTAGCCTAGTATGGGGCTTACAAAAATATCTATTGACGGGAGGATGCATTTGGCAAAGAAATGTAGAAGGCACGTTATTTGCGTAAAAATATGATACTTATATAACTAAGTAGCCATACTATATGATTAAAAACCAAACCCATTTCTGTCAAGTCGATTCCGACTCACAGTGACTCTATAGGACAGAGTAGAACTGCCCCATAGGGTTTCCTAGGAGTGGCTAGTGGATTCGAGCTGCCAACTTTTTGGTTAGCAGCTGTAGCTCTTAACCTCTGCGCCACCAGGGTTTGCACTATATGATTAGCTACCTTATATAAATAGGATAGCAGAGTTAGTTAGTTGACCTAAAAAATAAAAACAGTCCAACAAAATACAGAACTCTGAATAGTACATTTGTTTTCTCAATGGGAAACATCTGTCTTCATACTATACCAAAAAAGTTTAAACCATGGACATCAGTCATTAAACTTTTCCAGAGAATATTCCGCCTTGGGACTTTACAAAGCAACTTCTTCAATCTAGATCTCTAACAATAGAATAACTAGATGATGATGTGTGCATTACATAGGTTATCATACAGTATTAAAATGATGGTTATGAAGGCCATTTAATAAAATGGAGGTATTTACTGATTGTATCATGTTAAGTGAACAAAAAGATGCAAAATGGTATTATCTATGTTATATATTATATGCTACATATGGATATGTTTTTGTTAGGTGTTGTTGAGTCAATTTCGACTCATAGTGATCCCATGTGACAGTGTAGAAATGCCCCATAGGGTTTCCTAGGCTGTAATCTTTATGGGAGCAGATCACCAGGTCTTTTCTTGCACGGAGCTGCAGGTGGGTTCAAACCACGGACCTTTCGGTTAGCAGCAAAGTGCTTAACCCATTGTGCTACCAGGGCTTCTTATATATTTAACAACAAAAAAGAAAAAAACATATCTAATTATGTCTAATAACACTTGAAATGTAGAGTACTCATGCAGGAATGCATTTTGAGAGTCCTGTTCTCTAGAGTGGGTGGTAGGTTTTTACCTCCTCTGCCCACATTGTGTATCAGAATCTTGAACCTGTATCCCATTGGTTTAGGCCTGATTCATCAGATTTCTGTAATTAATAGAACAGGTGTGTGGGAGATGGGGGTGAGGGGTGGGATCTAATTTAGGATTTAATGAAGGCAATCAAAAGAAGGGCTGAACCCAGTCTGAAATGAAAACTTTATAGAATAATTTTATACAATTGGCATACCCATAATTCATGCAAATTTTGAATATTAGAGCCTTCATAAAAACTTCCAATATCTTCTTACTAAGACATTATGAAATATCTAGTTCACAGTTGCCAAGAGAATTGCCTGTTTTTGTTCAGATTGCCCTTGAAGTTCTTACTTCGCACCCCATTCTGGACACATGTATATTTGCCCCACGATAACATTTCCCCATGGGCCCATGATTATTGGTTGTAGAATTTTCTAGGTTTCTGTTACTAGAAATTGTTAAATTTATAGAATGTAAATAACAGAGATATCATAAAGTCATTTTTGAAAGGCATTCGGCTTTCCTCCAGCACACTCCACTGTACACAGCCACCTCTCCGGCTTGCTTTTTCCAGCTCTCTCCATTTTCTGCTCCCTTGGATGGCTCTAATGTCTCTTTGACTGCCTTGGGGTGTGGTGCTATGGAGGGTTTTTTGGTAGCAGTAGTAATTTTTCAAAATGGGAAGATACAAATAATAAAGGGAATGTCTCAGCAGCAGGACTCTGGATTCTGAGCCTCTTCCTAAATACCATGATTCAACCCTCCCACCAGAGTATGGCTGGTGAATTGCTCTCTACCCACAGCCATGGTGGCTCCACTTTGAAAAAGAGGCCGGGAACAGGACACATATCAAGATGTTAAAGTGATTGCATTTCAGTTGTAGGACTATGGGGTTATTTCTTTTCTCTTGTTTTCCAAATGTCCTTTAATGACTGATGAAATAAAGTTTTTTTTTAAAAACTTGAATAACCATGCTATTTAAAAAAAAATTATTTGTTTTGTTGTTGTTGAGAATATACACAGAAAGACATATACCAATTCAACAGCTTCTACACACACAATTCAGTGACATTGATTATATTCTTCGAGTTGTACAACTATTCTCACCCTGCTTTGCTGGTTGTTCCTTCTCCATTAACATAAGCTCTCTGCCCCCTAAGGTTCCTATCTAACCTTTTGAGTTACTGTGGTCAGTTTGATCCCATATAGATAGTTCTCAAAAGAGCAGTGCTCAAGGCAGACTTTTTTTTTTTCCCCACTAGTTAAGCTAAGCTATTGTTTGGTTTTAAGAAGACTTCAGGGGATATTTTTGTTTTAAGGTTTAAAGATTATCTTAGGGCAGTTGTTTCAGGGGTTCATCCACCCTCCATGGCTCCAGAAAGTTTGGATTCCATGGGAATTTGAAATTCTGTTCTGCATTTTCCCTCTTTTGATCAGGATTCTGCTATAGAATCTTTGATCAAAATGTTTAGTAATGGTAGCCAGGCACCATTCAATTCTGTTGGTCTTGATGAGGCTACTTATGTATAATCAAGCACCTCATGGGATTTGGTTCCTTGGTTTGGAGGTTTAGGGTCATGGTTCCATGGGACATCCCAGTCAATTGGCCTAATAAAGTGTTTAGTGCTCTGTTCTACCTCCTACTTCATTCCGTAGTTCCTGGGGTATTAAAAGCTTGCAAATGGCCACCCAATTAACAATAATTAGCTCAATTCACTTGGAGCAACAGAGGAAAAGGAGAGTCAAGAATAGTAAGAGGAAATGGAATGTGTAACTAATTGCTTCCATGAACAACTGCCTCTTTGCCCTGAGACCATGCTACTTTGTAATGTGCATTCAGAACCTCTTAACTTTATATGAGCCAATTCTGTTAATTTCATCACTTTTTACATCACACATGAGAAATGGAAATATGAAAATTCATAAAGAGTACTAACAAGTAAATCCCCATTAAAATCATTGTTGTTGTTATTGTTAGGTGGTGTTGAGTTGGTTCCAACTCATACTGACCTTATGTACAACAGAACGAACACTGCATGATCCTGTGCCATTCTCACAATAGTTGCTGTGTTTGAGCCCATTGTTGCAGCCATTGTGTCAATCCATCTTGTTGAAGATCTTCCTCTTTTTTTGCCGACCTTCTACTTTATCAAGCATGATGTCCTTCTCCAGGGACTTGTCCCTCTTGATAACATGTCCAAAGTAAGTGAGACGAAGTCTCACCATCCTCCCTTCTTAGGAGCATTCTGGCTGTACTTCTTCTAAGACAGATTTGTTCGTTCTTCTGGCAGCCCATGGTATATGTATTATTCTTTGCCAACACCACAATTCAAAGGCAGCAATTCTTCTTTATGTGCTATATGCTGGTAAGGAGCCCTGGTGGTGCAGTGGTAAAAGTACTCGGCTGCTAACTGAAAGGTCAGCTGTTCGAATCCACCAGCTGCTTCACAAGAGACAGATGTGACAGTCTGCTTCCATAAAGATTACAGCCTTGGAAGCCGTATAGGGCAGTTCTACTCTGTCCCAGAGGGTTGCTATGAGTTGGAAGCAATGGGACGGCAACGGATATGGGTTATATGCTGGTAGGAGGAAGCTCCTGATTTAAAATTTGAAAAATATGTTTGAAAACCAATATAAATAGAATAAAATAGAAAGATATCATAAAAAATATCGGCCCACTATATTAAAAAAATTGTGTCTGGTCCAACTTGCCTCAACTTTTGTATAATCACTCATTTATTCATTTATTTATTCAATATGTACATATGGACTAGGCCATTGGGTTACCTGGTGAAACAAGTACGTAATTTCTGACCTCAGAGAGTTTGTAGTCTAGGTTAACTTCCTAACAGAAAAAGTATTTTCTAGGAATAACAGCGGTTTGAACCCACCAGTAGCTCTGCGGGATTACAGTCCAGGAAATTCTATGGGGCAGTTCTACTCTGTCCTCTAGAGTCACTATGAGTTAGAATCAACTCAGTGGCACACAACAACGACAACCTCAACCACAACCGCAACAGGAGGAGTAACAGCCATTAAATTAAAGCAAGTGGAGAAAAAGAGAAACAGATTTATATTTTGCAGGCATGGAAGAACGTAGGCTGAAAATCATTCTCCACTTTACCCAACACACGTGCACACACACACACACACACACACACACACACACACACATTCATTCACACTGTCTCTACCTGGCTCAGAGACACCCCCTTGACCCCAGGTCTATCCAACCATAAACGTAATTACTCATTTATTTAAAATACTTCTTCTTAAAAGGGGTAGAGAACATTTCACTCCCATCAGATGTTGCCTCTTAGGAAATAAAAGCAAGCAATAAGGAATGATAGTGACAGCTTGTATCTTAGGGGTCATAATCTCCACAAGGAAAAGGCTGTGTTGGGACCGACACAAGAGAGTCCCTGGCAGCAGTGGCTACAATAACGGTGATTAGGTGAGTCCCATGTTTTATTGGATCGTTAGCTGAAGATGATAGAGACTCTGACAGATGGATTAGGAGATACTCTCACCTTGGTCCCTCAGAACCTGAATGGAACAATACGTGTTACAAACTAGCAATTCAACTTGGTATCACTTAAGAAATTCTATTAAAACCATGAGCCAATCGGGGTGGGTGGGAAATACTGCAGAACAATGGGAAAATAATATCATACTGAAAATTATTTATTGTATAATTTGAGTGTGAGGGGAACTTGTGGAATGCTTGGTAAAATACAAGAAGCCAGGATGGCGTGGTAGGGGCTAAAACACTACTTGGAAGTCATTTTGAAGACAACAGCAACAAGGACTGATAAGAGAAAATGGAGCTGATTGATACAAGAAAGGATTGCCAAGACGTGAACATGCAAGCAGAAGAGGTGAAATGATAACTTCTCTCAGAAAGTCAAAATAACATTGAATTGGATAAACTTGGAAAAATGCGCCCCTGAGATAGATTTAGCCATCTTTTCTTTCTTTCTTTCCTCCCTCCCTCCCTCTCTCCTTTCTTCCTTATTTCCTTCCTCCCTTTCCCCTTTATTTCCTTTCTTCCTCTCTTCCTTCCTTCTTTCATTAAACAAATATTTATTGAGCATCCATTACGTGTCAGAGGAATACGAAGGAAAAGGAAAGGATAGAGAGAGAATACACATGAATTTTGGATATTCCTAAAGATTAAAAGAGAGCAATTGAAAGAAAACAATCATCAAGGGTATAATTAGATACGATTTTCTGGAGCTGAAAGGATCTAAATATGGAGATCAAAAATCCCCACTGTATTGTAAGAAAAGATAATGAAGAATAGGTTTGTACCTCAGAGAGCCTAGTAAATACCAGAAAATGGGACAACTTGTACAGTGTTTTCAGGGAAAAGTGGGTGACCCAAAAATGTTATAACCTGTCAATGACCATTCATGGGTAAAGGCAAAAACAAAACAAAACCAAAAAACCCCCAAAAAACAAACAAAAAAACTTACACAAAAACAAAACAAAACAAAGATCATGTGGAAAAACTTTCAAAATATACATCCATAAACTCTATTTTGGGGGAAAAAGAACTTGAATATGATCTACATGCAGCTGAGAGAGTAGGGTGGGTCCTGCCAACGAAAGCTTTCTGTCTGCATTTTTTTTAGCCCGTTTTTTAGATTCATTTTTTAATTCACAATACATCTTCAGGACTGAAAAAAACAAACTTCTCCTATTATGTTCAATAGTAAGTCCAACTCTGTGTCACTTAAAACTAAAAGACAGAGGAAGTTTTAAAAATGGCTAAAATATTACCAAGAAAATGTAAAAGCGAGGAAGGCAGGGCCGACAACATTAGCTTTAGCCAAACTTTATTCCAGGCCAAATAATATTAAAGGAGAGAAAGACTGCCATTTTTACAATCCACCGTGAAGACAAAATAGTCACGAAAATTTATTTGCTGAATAACATAGCATCAAAATATATAAAGCAAAAAATGTTAGAAATAAAGGGGAAATTTACAGAAACACATTTGTTTTGGGAGACAGCAACTCACCTCTCTTAGCCCTGGCAGATAAGTAGGCGAAAAATAAAGAAGTACTAAGATAACTTTAAATTAAAAAAAATTAATATACATATATTAAAATAGAAAAAAAAATTTCACACTTCCATGGAAAATTTTCAAAATTGTACCTTATTCTAAGCCACTACAATAAGCATAGTCGATTCCTCAAAGCAACTATTTTATAAGTTCAGCTCTTCAAATTTAATATTAGATAAATACAGATTGAAAATAGAAGTAAAAAAGATGAAAATTTAAATTTCTCTCTGAATCATTTTGGGTTAAATAATAATAGGATTTAAATGATTGATTATTTAGAGATAAATTAAGAATATTTCATATTAAACATAGGTTATATTGCCAAAGCTCTACTCCAAGGCAAATTCATAACAGTAAGTCAATTCCTCATTAAATAAGAAGTAATCAAAGTAATCAGGTAGTTTAAAGTGTTAGCCTGAAAACTCCAAACCAGTCTAGGGGGACAAGTTAAATGCCAATGATGAAGATAAGAACAGAAATAATTTGAAACAGAAAATAATTAGAAAACAGACCGAAGAGATAAATAACTTTTTCCAGAAAGTGATATTCTCTTTCTCTTTTCTCTCTAACTCTCTGATGATGTAAAGCGGAGGGAAAACATAACAAAGACATGTTATAATCCTCTGTACCTTCTTACTAGAGGATTTGGAACACATTTTTCTTTTAATTTTTTTTTGATAATATAGGATGCTTTTAAGTTTCCGTTATTTTACTCTACTGTAATACAATGATTCCTCTAAAAGCACAGTTCTTGAGTCATTCTTGAAACCTCTCTTCTTCATCACCCTCTTGCCCCACTTCCCCAGCCCGCATATTTTCTTTTTCAGTTAAGTCTGCCTCTTGTCCATCCCCTCCAAGCATTGCCCTTTAAATGTACAGCTTCTCATCTGCTGTGCACTAGGAACACAACCAACCCAACCAATTTTACTAGGAGTATGTGAACAATAATTGCCAATAGACATTAAATGTTTAAAATGGCGCTGCATGAGGTCATGAAGAATTCTTCTTTGAGAGTCTCTTAAGAGACAGTATGATCATTATTTTTAACTGCTCAGGGGGCTTTTTCCTGGTACCTCTATCATTATTCGCTCTCATTCTGGATAGTAGATTGATTTAGTTATTTAGGTGTTCCTGTATGTAAAATCACCTTAATAACTATTGACTGAGGCCACATTTGCACGACAACCTGGGAGGCATTCTGTAGAATACCAATATACTAAGGCCATTGGGTTTCTTCTGGAACAGTTCACAAACCTGGGTGGCTTTGTTTTAACAGAGGAAGTAACTAATGTCTCTGTCTGTAGGAATAGTTGGAAGGACTAGAGATAAGGATTAAAGTAGGACATTTCCTCAAGATTCCTGGGAGCTAGGATGACCTCCCACCCCAATTGTTCATGAATTTAGAGCAAGTCTGGACTTATACCTTCTTCCAAGCTTCCTTTCCTAGAGCCAAAAGCAGCTTCAGCGGAGCTGACGGCATGGATGCCTTCAATTGTTTCCACACCTTGACATTTAGTTTATGTAATCACAGGTGAGGAGTAAGGTGACGTCTGCATAGGAAGTGTGGTTACTCCAGTTGAACACCTCCTCGGGCAAGGGGTTCTTGACTCTCTTAATACAGGGAGGTTCCCAATTTTACCTTTAAATTGACTTGTTCTATACAACCTTGGAGTGTCGGCTGGGAATCTGCTTGTGGGCCAATCAATTCATCACGCTCTGACAATCCAAGGACTAAAAGGTCTCAATATTGAACTTTTTTTTTTTTTTTTTGTGGTTTCCATTAAGATGTGTGAGAGTTCTAAGTTTTAAATAAAATAGACTGATCTGTTGGATGAGTTCCTGGGTGGCACAAACAACTAACCAAAAGGTTAGCGGTCAAGTCCACCCAGAGGCACCTTGGAAGACAGGCCTGGTGATTCACTGCTGAAAAATCAGCCATTGAAAACCATATGGAGCATAGTTCTACTCTGACACACATGGGGTCGCCATGAGTTGGAATCAATTCAATGGCAGCTGGTTTGACCTGTTGGATGGCAGGAGAGGTGTTGTTCTGGAATCCATGCATTTTAATTCTTTTGTTTAGTGGTTTACTGGGTCTTTCTGCACATGGGGTGGGGTCGTTGTCTTTCTTTGAAAAATGAAGAAGAAGATGAAGAAGGAGTGTTACTGCAATGGCGCGGATCAGAGCCGCCCACCACAATAGTCAATTTTGAGACAGGGTGAGGTGAACAGCAATTATGCTTATTGTAGTGGCTTAGAATAAGGTACACTTTGGTAAATTTTCCATGAAAGTGTGAAAATTATTCTTTCTATTTTAATATATGTATATTAATTTTTTTTATTTGAAGTTATCTTAGTACTTATTTATTTTTTCCCCTATCTAATCTTCCAGGGCTGAGAGAGGTGTGTTACTGTCTTCCAAAACAAACGTGTTTCTGTAAATTTCCCCTGTATTTCTAACATTTTTTGCTTTATATATTTTGATGCTATTGTATATCAATACACAGGAGACAGAAGGGAATAGATTCCTCCAAAACCTGCCTCCTTGAACTGGAGACTGGCTGGAGGTTTCATAGGGACAGGATAATGAGTCTTAAGAATTTGTGGAATGTTAGTTCCTCCTTGAGGTGGTCATGGTGGTCAGGTCCCAGACAAGTTGACCTTTTTACTGGCATTCCTGAAGGTTGCCTGATGCCACCTTGGTTTCTGGTCACAGGACCGGTGCTTTGTTCCATTTTCCATTCCTAGATTATTATCACTTGTTTTTCCACCCTCCAAGGAGGAGCATTGGTTAATCTTAAACTTTTTAAAGAGACTGGAACGGGAAGGGAAAAAGGTCATGAGACAATGCGGGGATTAGCAATGAGGGAGTAATAATAGTAAGCCAGACCTATGCAGCCTTTTCCAATCCCCCCTTTTATTGGAAGTTTCTCAATCTTGGGAAACAGGGTGTCACTTCTTTTCTGACTACTTCCTGCTGGTTAGGGACATTGGCTGGGGCAAGGAAACTCCCGGTATCGACTAGAGGCTGTAAATGGGGGGTAAGTTAGGGCGGAAGTTGGCTGCATCTTGGTGAATTAGATGACTTGCGTCCCCAGAGCCTGAAAAAGGGGCATCCCGACTTACCAGGGTAAAAAGTTCTCCAGCCTTAAGGGTATTTGTAGTTCCTCTTGCCAATATTTCCATAAAACAGGGAACACAAAAACAAACTAGAATAAACACTATTCCTAAGGTTATTAAGGGTTATTAAGGGGGTTAATCAAGATCCCAAGGAAGGAAAAATACTGGAGAACCAGCTCCATACAGCTTCTTGTCTCAATTTGGGGTCTGTCCATTTAGTTCTTCTGGGTATTGGTTTCTCCAGGTTTTCAGTAGGACTCGATCTCCCAGCAGGAACTTATGAAGGGGAATGTCAGAAGGAAAAGACAAACGGGAAGGAGCATATTGATTAACAGCGTTTATGACGGCTCCCAGAGAGCGGACCCAGTTTCTTTTCTCCACCTCGGTCATTACTGAGGTGGGGAAAGTCGACTTTTTCAGGAATGGTCTCCCATATATTAATTCATAAAGGCTTAACCTGAGCCTGCATTGAGGAGCTACCCGGATTCTGAGCAGGGCAAAGGGCAGAACTTGTATCCAGTGGAGTTTTTCTCTTGCTAAAGTTTTGCCAAGATCTTTTTCAAAGTATGAATCATCTTTTCAGTTTTTCCAGTTGATTGTTTCTCCAGGCTGAGTGTAACTTCTAATTTATATCTAAAGCCTTACTGACTTCTCGTGTAATTGTTGCCATAAAAGCTCCTCCATTATCACTTTGGACTGAGATTGGTAAACCGAAACAAGTTATGATTTCTTTGAGTAACGCCTTGGTCACTTCTCGGGCTTGTTCAGTTCAACAAGGTAAAGCCTCTACCCACCCTGAGTAGGTGTCCATGAAAAACAGCAGATACCTAAAATTCCCGGGTGTCTGGGGCATCACTGTGAAATCTACTTGTCAGTCTTCTCCCACGTTTGTTCCCTGGTGTTGGCTTCCTGGTTCTGTTGGGTGAGGCACAGTCTTTGGGTTGTTTCTTGCGTATAGGTGACACCTCTTTGTAACATCCTGGATGGTTTTTAGGAGATTCGGCCAGGTGACCACCTGTTGGATCTGCTCAAGGCTGGCATCTCTCCCGTAGTGAGTCCCTTCATGTAGACCTGATACTATACCATATACTTGAGCCTCTGGTAATAGTACTTTCTCTTCAGAGTTCATCAGCCATTTAGAATGAGAAGTGAGGTGATATCCCCATTCTTTAGCCCTATCCAGGTCCTGGGTGGTATAGATGGGTGTGGGGAGGTTGGCAGGGTCCAGAGGAGGGATCAAGGCCATCTCTGTTCCCTTCCCATCTCCTCACATTGCAGCCTTTTTTGCTTCTGCATCTGCTTTTCAGTTTCCTATTGCCTCAGGAGACTGTCCCTTCTGATGTCCAGGATAATACACTGCAGCCACCTGAAGGGGATCATTAACTGCCCTCAGGAGTTCAAGGATTTCTGGTACATGTTTTATTTCTTTGTAGGCAGATGTCAGGAGTCCTCTCTCTTTCCACAAAGCACCATGTGAGTGAAGGACCAGATGAGCATATTTAGTGTCAGTATACACAGTTATGCGTCTCCCTGCTCCTAGTTGCAGAGCTTGCCCAAGGGCTGAGTTTGGCTTTTCTGAGCCAAAGTGCTGGCAGGAAGTGGAGCTACCTAAGACCGCAGTTCGTCTTACCGCTGCATATCTTGCCTTGTGATGTCCTTCATACAGAAAACTACTGCCATCTGTATACAGTTCTATTTCTGGGTCAATCAGAGGGACATCTGAGAGCTCTGGTCTGTTAGAATAAACTCTTCAATTATCTCCAAGCAGTCATGTATAGGAGTATCTTCTGAAACAGACAGTATGGTGGCGGGGTTAAGGGAAGAGACGGCCTTCAAAGTTATGTTCGGTTTATCTAGCAGGATTGCCTGATATCTCCCCATTTATCCTGCCATGAGCCAAACCCCCCCCAACTTTTGTTCTCAGAGGGGTAGAACAGTATGTGGTGTATTGATTGTTATCTTTTGTCCAAGGGTGAATTTTTCATCTTCTTGCAACAGGTCACATGTTACAGCCACAGCTGGAAGATGGGGGGGGGCCATCCCCGGGCCACGCTGTCCAACTGTTTAGAAAAATAGGCCAACAGCTGCCTGGCTCGTTCCAAGGTTTGAGTTAGTACCCACACAGAAATTCCCTGTCTTTCATGTACAAACAATTCAAAAGGTTTTTGGAGGTCAGGCAATCCTAGTGCTGGGGCTGTCATTAATTTGCACTTCATTTTCTCAAAAGCCTGTTGGCATTCTTTGGTCTATAGTAAAGGCTCTTTTTCTTCTCCTTTCAGGGCCTCATATAGGGGTTTTACCATAAGTCTGAACCCAGGTATCCAGATCCGGCAAAATCCAGCCATCCCAAGGAAACCCCTAAGTTGCTGCCTAGATGTGGGAGGTGCCACCCACATGATAGCTTCTCACTGATCCTGGAGGAGACCCTATTGCCCCTGTGATATTTGAAATCCCAGATATTATACTGGTTGTTGGGATATCTGGGCCTTTTTCTTGGAAACTTGATACCCACACCTAGCCAAATGGTTCAAAACCAATATGGTATTTTGGTCAGTGTCTTCTTTAGTCTCACTCACTACAAGGATATCATCCACATATTGTAAGATGAGACCTCTTTCCAGTCTCAATGCCTTCAAGACTTTGGCTAATATTTCCCCTCAAATGGTGGGGGAGTTCTTAAATCACTGGATGAGAACCTGCCATGTGAGAAGTCTCTTAGTCCCTGTCTTGATATCAGTCCATTCAAAGGCAAATAGAGACTGAGACTCGGGATGTAGAGGAATGCAAAAGAAGGCATCTTTCAAGTCCAATACCGAGAACCAAGCACATTGACTAGGTATAGTAACCAAGAGGGTATATGGGTTGGGCACAACTGGACAAATATCCTCTACTATTTGGTTAATTTTTCTTAAGTCTTGAACAAACTGATATTCCCTTGTCCATGGTTTCAACACCGGTAGGATAGGGGTGTTATATGGAGACCAGCAGAATTTTAAAAGTCCAATTTCTATATATCAATAAATCAATGGTGTAATTCCTTCTAAGGCTTCTTTATGGAGAGGATATTGCCTTTGGTTTATAACAGGTTATTTTAATCAGTACAGCTGACTTGGCTTGCCCAGGCCTTTCTGATGCCCAGACCTCTGAATTTACCTTTTGTTGAATATGGAAAGGGATGCCACTAGGTGTCACCATTTCCTCTTGCAACAATGTGGCCTGCAAGGCGCATGCATTTTCAGGCGGGATTTGTACCAGTATTCGGGATGGTTCAAACATAATTTGGGCCCCCAATTTTGACAGTAGGTCCCTCCACAGAAGGGGGACTGGGCATTCCGGCATATAAAGGAACACATGATATAACAATTTCTTTCAAACTTTACACTTCACTGGTTGGAGTAAAGGTTGGGTGGCAAGTTTCCCTGAGACCCCCACCACCAAAGCAGTGCGCTGACTAAGGGGAGAGTCAACAGTGTTCAAAATTGGAAAGGCAGCTCTTGTATCCAGAATAAAGTCAATAGGGTGCCCTCCCACCTTTAGGGTCACCCAAGGCTCACGGTGGGAGATAGTCAATGAAGGTTCTAGCCCCAGACCCCGTCATTCTGAATCATCTCCCTGTAAGGGCCCCTCCTGATAGGCTTGGAGGGTAGTGGGTTGTGGCCGTCTCTCTCTGGCTTCTGGACATTCTCATTTCCAGTGTCCATGTTTTTTACAGTAAGCACACTGGTCAGGTCCGGGGTGGCCCTATCCCACACCCTGGGATTTTCCTTCTCCCGGATCCCTGTTTTTCCTCTGGACCTGGAGGGACTAGGGAAGCTGCCAGCAAGGCCACTTTTTGCTTCATTTTTTATTTTTCCTTTTGCTCTGCCACCTGATCGCTATTACTGAAAACTTTAAAAGCAATTTCGAGCAATTGCCCTATGGACATCCCAAGTCTTCCCTCTAACTTCTGCAACTTCCTCCAAATATTGGGAGTGCTTTGGGAAATGAAAGTCGTATTCAGAAGCTGGGAATTTTTAGGGTCCTCAGGATTTATATTGGTGTATTGGCGGAACGCTTCTGTCACTCTCTCTAAGAAAGTGGACAGGTCTTCCTTTTCCCCTTGAATAACTTCCCTAACTTTTGCAGGCTTTCGGGCTTAGGGGCCCCATTCCTTACTCCAGTAATCAAACAATCCCTGTATACTTGAAGTCTATTCACCTCTTCCTCTCCATTATGATCCCAACCTGGGTCTTGTGTTGGAATGGCCTCCATCCCTGAAGGTTGGGTTAATGGGTTCAAGTTATGGAGCCTATCAGCCTCTTTCTGAGCCTGTTCGAACACCATGCAGTGCTCCTCTGAAGTCAATAAAGTAGTTAAAAGGGCCTGTATATCTGCCCAAGTAGGGTGGTGAGTAGAGAAAATAGAGAGGAACAATTCTGCCATTCTATTCGGGTCACTCAGGTATAGGGGGTTGTGGTTCTTCCAATTATACAAATTGGAAGTGGAAAATGGAGCATGCACTAACATAGTTCCTCAAGGCCGTTCTTCAGTGTCCATTCCAGCTGGGCTCTCTCTTAAGGGAGATTGCCCTCCCCAAACTCCAACAGTGCCCTCACTGAAAACAGTACCCTGAAGGGTGTGAGGGGGGAGACCTTACCTGATGAAGTCAGATTCTTACTTCCCGATTCCCTTCCTTCATCATTTTCTCCCAAGCTGGCCAAACTAGAATCAGGCTCGGCCCTTCTGGTGGGGGACTCTGCCATCATTCCTTGACCCAACCTGTCAGCTTCTACCACACCTCCCCTATATGGGGGAGGGGGAGCCAAAGCAGTTATTGGGGTTAGTCCTCCCAAGAGGGGATCCTCTGGTGAGGATTCAGGAAGCACTTTTGCCTTCATCTTTCCCTGGAAAAGAACCTGGCTATAGGGATTCAAAGTCTGATAGAGAGACATGAAAGCTTGAACATAGAGAACTTCATCCCAATTTTTTTCCCTTCTACAAAACAAGCTGTAAAATCGTGTTGTAAGCTGAAGACCCATATTGGGGCCAATGTTCTTGGTCCCCCAGCTGGTATTGGGGCCATACATTGTTACACAAGCATATCATTTTTTTCTTTGTCTTAGGCTGATAGCTATACCTTTCCCAGTGTGCTAGAATGCAGCCCACAGGAGATTTGGCTGGGATAGATGGGCCTTCCCCCATAATAAGTGTTTTTCTTGAGTGTGCTTTTTCTACCAATGGGCGAGTCCCTCTTTTCTGAGCATAGTGGTGATTATTACATGGTCTACCTGAAAATCTACCTCCTTTCTAATTATGCTCAATTTGCTCAGAATTCCCTGAATTCATATTCTGGGCCCCAAACCTCCTTGGAAGCATTTTTCTAGAATAATTTGTGCATGATGGACCTCTTCTGACTGATGGAACCAGTTGTCAGAACTAAAAAACTGGGACCAGAAATATTCACAAATTTGGTGGCAGGTTTTATACACGTAAGGGTTAATGCAATGACGACACAAGAATACTGGGACTTCACAGGGACAAGTACACATAAATAACAGTAAACAAACACCAAGCTTGATTCACCTTAATCTCTCAGTCACTCTTCGAGGGAATCACGCACTACACAGTACACACAAACAAACCCTGAAAGAGTGACAGAGGTGATCTCAGCAGCCTCAACCTCTCAGATGACACTTCCGGGTGACAGAGGTGATCTTGGCAACCTCAACCTCCCAGGCAATCTCAGGAGCATTCACACACCCTAAAACTAAGACTCTAGAGTCACCACAAGTCCCTTCTTGTGATCCTACTCAAGGGATCAGTCATCTGAGGTGCCTCCCACCTCAGAAACCAAGGGCTCAGGCCTACCTCCAGAAACCTCAGCCCTGCCCTACCGGTCCTGGCCCTGAGCGCAACAGGGAGATGGGTCATGGACTCACCTTGGGATCCCTCCTATGCAGGTCTTCTTTTCTTTTACCCACCTCTTTTGGCATGGTTGGGGACTGGCAGTGCCGTGGCAGACCCAGGTCTGGCCTATAGTCCCCCCGGAGGCAAATAAAACCTCTCGCGGCTGCTTGTTGGGAGAGCTGTCCATCAGTCCCAGGCCCTGCCTGGGGCCGCCGCATCTCAAGCAGCTGGATCTCCCCATATGGGCCACCAAAGTTGTTAACAAAATGGCATGGATCAGAGCCACCTGCCTTAATAGTCAATTCTGAGACGGGTGAGGTGAGCAGCAAGAGTTTTATTGTATATTGATATACAGAAGGCAGAGGGGAATAGATTCCTCCAAAATACAGAAGACAGAGGGGAATAGATTCCTTCAAAACCTGCCTCCTCAAACTGAAGACTGGCTGGATTTTTATAGGGGCAGGATCATGAGTCTTAAGAATTTGTGGGATGTTAGTTCTTCCTTGAGGTGGTCATGGTGGTCACGTCCCAGACAAGCTGACCTTTTAACTGGCATTCCCGAAGATTGCCTGATGGCACCTTGGTTTCTGGTCACAAGACAGGCCTCTTTGATTGGTTTTCCATTCCTAGATTATTATCACTTGTTTTTCCACCCTCCAAGGAGGAGCATTGGTTAATCTTAAAATTTTTATAGAGTCTGGAAGGGAAAAAGATCCTGAGACAATGTGGGGGTTAACAATGGAGGAGTCATAACAGTGAGCTGGACTTACGCAGCCTCTTCCAGGAGGAGGAGAAGGAGGAGGAGGAGAAGGAGAAGAGGCACCAAAATATGTTCATTACTTTTCTTTTGACGGGGATTTGGATATAAGGATGCAGCATGATTCAGCATCCACCCTGAGTAAAAGAAAAGGGGCTTGTGGTTTCATGCTCCAGCCAAAGACTGAAGAGAAAATAAAACTAAAACAGACAAACAAACAAGCAGAACTAGTTAGTTTTTCTCTCTGGGTAGTGTGAGGAATGCAGAATCAATGCCACTGCTGAGCCATGAGTCTTGACTCAAGGAATAAGACAAATGGAGTAGGATTTAGGAAGGAATTTTAGAAAACATTGAGTTCAACTCCTCAAGAGAAACACAACCAAACCCTTCAAGAAATAACTCTCACTCTTTATTCAATTTTATCTTAGTCTAACCCAGAGCAGAGAGTCAAAATTCACCACGTGCCTCGGGGCTCCTTGGTTCTTCTCCACTTCCCCTGCCGTTAAAGTGAGCAGCAGAGGTTATATTCTAGCTTCTCTTTCACCTAGTTTCTGGTTCTCTTTCTCACTCCTGGGAGCCGGGGCAATGACTTTAGTTTGTGTCCTCAGTGCAATTTGGGTATGGAAAGACTCATGAAGCACAATTGCTTGCAAGGAGCCAGAAGACTAAATAAGGCAAAGTCAATCTCCCCAAGTGGAATCAAGACAATAGAGAATTAGGGAAATCAGTTTAGGTCCCAGCAGGGGATGAATGGCATACTCAAATTGAGTAATTTGAGGAGAGTTTAGAAAAGACCTTCATTATACAGATGTAGGTAGTGTATAGGGGAACCACAGGCATAGTGCAGTTCTGAGGGGCTAGTAACAGTGGGAAAGGCATTATTATCCCTAGGCCGAGTAGGGCAAGGAGAGGGAGGGTTACCAGCACTTGGAAGGAGAGGTGGCATGGAAAGGGCCACTGTGACAGGAGTTGTGACAGAATGTACCCAGATCAAGGACATCCTGCAGGGAGGGAGTCAGAGGAATAATACTCTGACCTCATTGTCCACCCTGTCTGGAGTCTCCTGCCAGGGCTCTGATCCAAAGAGATGCTCCACGTTCTGCTCGGTGTAACTCTACCAGGACCAAAAAGAGACCTAGTTGGGGAGAACAAAAGGCAACTTTATTGGTTGACCAAGTAAGGAGACAGACGGGGCTGCATGCCATCCAAGACTGCCTCTCAGGCAGCTTGATGAGGCTGGTTTATATAGGCAGCATCAGTTTCAAAATACAAAATGGCACACATGCAAGTGAGGAGCGTTTTAGAATGAGTGAGCATTTTCTAAGGCCAGGGTTTGATTCCCTTGACAGGAGGAACTTAGTCATTTTTATTCATTAGCATGTCAGCTCTCTACCCAGGGGCGGAGAACTTACCATACATGAAGCAGTTAATGAGCTAAAGGTCATCTGGAATACCAGGATGGAGGACAGGACCTGTTTCAGCTGATTCTGGCTAGCTGTTGGCTGTTTCTCTTTAAGGAGATTCTAAGGAGGAAAAGAAAGAACTCTAGAAAATGAGCAGGGTGAGGAGCTGTCTTGAGGCTAAGGAAAAATGGCTCTATGGCTCCAGCCCTGTCTTAATGCCAGAGACAAGCGATTACCTTGGTGCACTCCAATAGATCAGTCTTCCCGGACAGGGGTGGAGAAAGGAGAGTGAAGGGTGGATGTACGGGAACATGCAGCTCAAAGGGGGAGGTATGAGGAATCTGTAGAAGTCCTATGAACTTGACCCAACCACTGCTTCTCAGCATCATTGCACCTATCAGCCACAGGGATGGTCAGTGTGGAAGGGAAGAGGAGGAGCTGAGAGTTTCTGACACCTTTCTTAATCTGTCCATTATACAGATAAGGAAAACAAGGCTTGGTCCCAACATCATGCTGCCTCCCATGGCACAAGACATTGATCTCCAGAAGAAAGCTCAACCCAGATGCACCTCAATCTGTTGATTAACAGATGCCACAGATTTAGGAAAGCACGCTTTCCAATACCATTGGTAGCATATTCCCCTCACTGGGCTAAAAGAGTAACAGCAACTCATGAAACTCCATCTGGTTATAGAGCACATACCAGAAAATGTGGCGATGTCTTCCATCATTTGATTTTAGTGGAGATTATTTTCGAATGGAAGCAATCTGTCTTTCTCGTGTTTGGGAAGAATGGTTATTAACTATGGGAAAATTGTCTCCAACAGTAGGTCAATTAATTACTGCATTTTAAATCTGCTTCTCGAAAAACAGCAATTAATTTCACTGCATTTCTGGGTATTTCTTCTGCAAACCTTATCCACTTGAAATCACTGATATTCTGGGCAGATATGGAGACTTTATTGTTTCTGAGAGTTTTATGGGAGATCATATTCTGTTTTTTAATGAAGGCAGAGATAGAATTAGGTTTTAATTATTGCCGGCATCTTTTCACTATTAGAAATAAACTTATAAAGGCAGAAAATGGGATGAATTTATACTGATAGGAGAGTTGACAAAGACTCAGGAAGACTATTTATCCAAACACATCTTCAAGTCAAAATGTTATGTGATAAGGAACAAAAAAAAAAAAAAAGGATACAAACACAACATGGGGTGTTTCTGCTTGCTTATTAATATTCTTTGTACTTTATTGGTCCATTGGGGTTAGGACTTCCATACACTTTTTTCCTGGGTGAGAAAAATCATAGGGACAATTTTCACATATTCTTTAACCTTTCACATCAGCTTAAGCTACATTATCTTTGTCTGGGGTGGAACCTGCTGCCCTCCCATTTGGTTTCCCAAGAAGCCACAAAAAGGACTTAACTGGCTTTTGTGCAAAGGGCAGCGAGCAGTAATTTTTCACTACCATATGTTATCTGGCTGTGGGATTTGGCCAATTTTGGGTTCAGAGACTAAACATAACTTGGGCAGTTCATGCTTACCTTGCCAGAACCTTCCTAAGGAAGTTTGCTTTCAAGTCATTCTTGTAGGTATAGACCAGGGTTTCTCAACCTTGGCATTTTTGACATTTGGGGCTAGATAATTTTTTGTTGTGAGGGACTGTCCTGGGTGTTATAGAATGTTTATAACAGCATCCTTGGTCTCTACCCACTAGATGCCAGTAGTAGCCCCCTCCCTTCTATGTGATGATCAAAAACGTCTCTAGACATCGCTAAATGTCCCCTGGGGGACAAAATTGCCCCCAGTTGAGAACCACTGGCATAAATACAACTACTTGTGATTATAGTGATAGATCAGTTGAAAGAAAGATAGGAAGCTAGATAATAGATAAATACACGTGAACACACAAACACACATACATCTTCACGTAGATCCGGGTCTGAGTCCAGACTTTGTCAAAAATGTTGTTGTTAGGTGCTATTGAGTCAGTGACCGTATGTACGACAGAGCGGAACACTGCCCGGTCCTGCACTATCCTTACAATCATTGTTATGCTTGAGCCCATTGTTGTAGCCACTGTGTCAATCCATCTCGTTGAGGGTCTTCCTCTTTTTTGCTGACCCTCTACTTTACCAAGCATGATGTCCTTCTCCAGGGACTGGTCCCTCCTGATAACATGTCCATGTGAGACAAAGTCTTGCCATGCTTGCTTCTAATGAACATTCTGGCTGTACTTCTTCCAAGACAGATTGTTCGTTCTTCAGTCATTCCATGGTCTATTCAATATTCTTTGCCAACACTATAATTCAAAGGCATCCATTCTTCTTTGGTTTTCCTTATTCATTGCTCCGCTTTCACAGGCATATGAGGTGATTGAAAACACATGGCTTGAGTCAGGCTAACCTTAGTCCCTGAAGTGACACCTTTGCTTTTTAACAATTTAAAGAGATGTTTTGCAGCTGATTTGCCCAATGCAATACATTGTTTCATTTCTTGGCTGCTGCTTCCATGGGCATTGACTGTGGATCCAAATAAAATGAAATCCTTGACAACTTCAATCTTTTCTCCATTTATCATGAT
>NW_004443950.1:2995933-3018521 GCF_000243295.1 Trichechus manatus latirostris
ATGATGTTGCTTATTGGTCCAGTTGTGAGGATTTTTGTTTTCTTTATGTTGAGGTGTAATCCACACTGAAGGCTGTAGTCTTTGATCTTCATCCATAAGTGCTTCAAGTCCTCTTGGCTTTCAGTAAGCAAGGTTGTGTCATCTGCATATCACAGGTTGTTAATGAGTCTTCCTCTAATCCTAACACAGCATTCTTTTTCCTATAGTCCAGCTTCTCAGGTTATTTGCTCAGCATACAGAGTGAATAAATATGGTGAAAGTATACAACTCTGATGCACAACTTTCTTGACTTTAAAACATGCCATATCCCCTTGTTCTGTTCGATGATTTCCTCTTGGTCTAAGTACAGGTTCCTCATGAGCACAATTGAGTGTTCTGGAATTCCCATTCTTTGCAATGTTGTCCATAATTTGTTATGATCCACCCAGTCGAATATCTTTGCATAGTCAATAAAACACAGGTAAACATCTTTCTGGTATTCTCTACTTTCAGCCAGGATCCATCTGACATCAGCAGTGATATCCATTGTTCCAAAACAAGCTTTGGGATATGTGCTCATTCATAGAGCCTAAAAAGGTCGACCCCATAATATTTTTGTGAATCACAGATGAGCAAATACTTACCAAGTGCTCACCACTGAGCCTGGCACATAGTAGGTGCTTCAGGAAAGTATTTCCTCCCTGCATGTAGAAGCAGTTAGTGCTAAGTAGACAGACTGCTAACTGCACTGGAAAGGGTCGTTTCCATTCATTGGCAGATGTTTCCACCCTCTTTGCTCTGTGACAGCTGAAAGAGATATCTGTCTTTGTTTCATGCCATATACTAGTTCATTGTTTCACATAAAATTGCTTTGCTTTGAAAAGTACATTGACAACTTAGGAATAGATTTTCATTGTAGAACTTCAGATGCCATGAACCTCAGATTTGCTGTGACCTTTCGGCCCCAGGTCATTCCCACCCCTAGAGACCAGCACCTATGTTGGTTTGAGGTGTTTCCTTCCAGGCCTTTTCCTCGTGTTTTTGTAGAATTATTTTTTGTGCGCAAACATACATATTTTTATGTTATACGTGGTGATGTGTTACCCTTTTACTCAATAATATGTGTTAGTATGTACAAACCTGACTCACTCTTTTTAATTGCCATTTGGAATTGCATAGTATGAGGACGTTGGCTTTTTCAAATTTGGGGCTATCACAAACATTTCTGCACTGAACAGCCTTATGTCTTTCTCATTGTGTGTTTATCTATGATTGATACTAAGAAAAGAAATGATGGGGGTAAAGGGTATGCACATTTTCAATTTAAGAAAATGCCAGATTGCCTCTTGAAGTGGCCAGGGTAGTTTATATTACTACTCACACTCGGTAGCATTATATGTATTTTTTTTCCCAATCTAATGAGAAAAACAGACATCTTGCTGTTACTTTAATTTGCATTCCACTGATGCCTGTCAAGATGAGTATATTTTCTTACGTTCGTTGGCCATTTTTTTGTTTTTTCTTTTGAGGTTTATTTCTTCCTTTCTTGTGCCTCCTTCTGTACTGGGTTGTTTGTCTTTTGCTTATTGATTTGTGTGATGGTTTTTGATATGCTCTGCATATGAATTCTTTGTCAGTTACACAGTTATACACGCTGCATGAGAGGAGACTTTAAGATGCTGCACAGTGAGCATTTCAAAGGGCATCAGGTTAAAAAGCTGCTGTCTGAGGTAATTAGTGAGCTTTCCCTAGCTGTGCTATGTTCCTGCCTCTTTGTCCTGCTTTCTCCATTAGGGATCTGGATGGCCACTCCCAATTACACTCCCGACATCGTCCTTCTTCAGCTGAAGGGACCTTCCTCTGAACTCCTGGATCTCCAGCATCCTGGGCCTCCCCTACCTCCTTGCCTCTGGGGTCAGACACCATGACCTCTGCCTGTTCAAGAGAAATACAAGTGTCCCCTGTCCCTCTGCGCCTTCCCAGAGCAGCATTTCCAATGTGTAATACAAACCACTGTGCCCATGGAATGTTAATAATGCCTCAGAAAACAACAAATATTGTGCAATCTCACTCATAAGAAATGTATAGAGACCAAAGTGTATTAATGGGTATGGGGCAGACAGGAGGTGGGGTGGGGGAGCCATTGTTTAGGAAGCGTTGAGTTTCTGTTTATGGTGATGGAAAATTCGGCAATGGATATTGGTGATGGTTGCACAGCATGATCTCCAACCTCTTCCCTTTGTTTTCCCAGCCTTGGGGGTGGTAGCTGCTTTCTGCAGTGGGTTCCACTGTGATACCTTATAAATAAACAAACAAACCCCTTAGTGAGAAGCTGATTCTGATTCCTGACAACCCCAAGTGCTACAGAGTAGAACTGCTTCATAGGGTTTTCTTGCCTGTGATCTTTATGGAAGCAGATTGCCAGATCTTTCTTCCGTAGTGCTGCTGAGTGGGTTCGAACCACCAACCTTTAGGTTGGTAGTTAAGCGCAAACCATTTGTGCCACCCAGGGACCTTCTGTGATACCTTAGGTTTCTCTTTTTACCCTTGCAGTTACCTAGTTATCAACTTTAATCCTATTGAACTGTTCTTGATGTTAAATTCTCTCTATTCAAATAACTGGTTTTTGTCTTCTGACTGGATCTTTACTAATAAAGGAAGAAAGGAAAAAAAACAGTTGGAAGAAGGATGGCAGGTAGGCAGTTTTCTAACCTCATGTCTTACATTGATCTCTGGCACTCTCAGCTGCCAGCCAGGCAACAACTTGGCCAACTTCTGATAGAAAATCCGAACGTTAGCCGTGCAATGCTTCTGCCAAGCGCAATCACCCACTTGACACAGATGAGCTTGTTAATCATGATATGCCTCTTTTGTTTTCTTGTGGGATTGGCTGTTCAAATGTGTTTTCCTTTAAGGTGCTGGAAAATCATCAGTAGTTCATTAAATTGTTCTGGTGATGTTGATTGCTTTTATAATGATTATTACATTGTTGTATTAGATTATGGATACTAGCATTGTCTCTTTTATGGGAAACTGTGAATGAGCCACACACACTCCTGGTGTGAGCCTGTGAGCTTGGTGTTTGGGGCCTGCTTGTTTCATGAGCTCAGATGAAGACTTTCCTAGTGCCAGGCTCAAGAGTGTGTGCTCTCAAGTCAGTTTGGCTCTGCCCTTTACTCACTGTGGGACCTTGGATGATTTGCTTAATGTTTTTTTTTTTTTTTTTTTTTGGTATCCTCAACTCTGAATTAAGGATAATAATAATATCTTCATATAGGTTGTTCACAGATGAAATAAGATAGCACATTGCCTGGCACATGGGAAAACTCAACATTTATCATTGCTTCTATAAACAATTCTAGACACAACAATTTTTCTGTCCTGCTACCCTTCTTTCTGCCCCATCCCCAACTTTTCTGCTGATTTCTATCTAAGCAGGCATCCGGTAAAATGGGGAGGTGGCTAGACTTCATCTTTGTGTGTCAGTGTGATGAAGAACAGAGCCTGGTACTTAGTAGGTGCTTCATGAATGTTCATTGACTAAATGAATCTATTGCTAGGCCCACAGGCTTTGGGATCATAAAGGCTGGAGACTTAATCTACAACCCGGCACTGCATAAAAACTGGACAAGTTACTGACTTTCTATTTGGTCCTCACTTTTCTCATATAGGGTTGCTTTGAGTTGGAATTGACTCGATGGAATGGGTTTGGTTTTTTTTTGGTTTGGTGCATCCGGCCGTTTGCCCATGTTATCCCATATGATTGTCACCCAAACCCATGGTGTTGGCATTATTACCCTCCTCATCTGGTTAGAATCTAAGTATCATGAATGCAGGAATGCTTGCTTCTTCATTCATTTTGATAACTCCCAACACCTGGAACACAGCATATGCCCAGTCATGTTTTCTTCCTTTGGAAGGTGTGATGGTTAATTTTATGTGTTAATTTGTCTAGGCTATGGTGCCCAGTTGCTTGGTCAAATATGAGTCTAAATGTTGGTGTGAAGGAGGATGGCACAAGACTGGGCAGTGTTTTATTCTGTTGTACATGGGGTTGCTATAAATCTGAAGGGACTTGACAGCACTTAACAAGAACAACCACAACAAGCGTTTAAATCAAGCGGTCTTAAGTAAAGCAGATTGTCCTCCATAATGTGGGTGGGCTGCATCAAATCAGTTGAAGAGCATAAAGGAAATTTTCCCTAGGGTGCATTCTGCCTCCAAACTATAAACATCTTGCCAGACCTCCACTCCATTCCGGCCGTCACCTGACCTATGGATTTTGGAACACAAGACTGCAGAAATCTCCAGCCTATCACCTGACCAACAGATTTTGGACTTGACAGTCCCCCACAATTGTGAGAGCCAATTCCTTAAAATCTATCTCTCTTTACCTACCGACCTACCTACCTATCTATCCATCCATCCATCCATCATCCGTCCATCCATCCATCCATCCATCCATCCATCTATATCTCTCTCTTTCTGTCTATATTTCTCTGTCTCTTACTGGTTCTGTATCTCTAGAGAACACTAAGACAGAAGGAAATGAGTTCTACCAAAAATGAAGGCCCTGAGAATATCAACAATCTACCAAAGGTCAAAGCCTGGAAAGGGCAGAGCAGGAGGTGAACCCCAGCTGCCTGGTTCTAAAGCTCTGACTCATACGTGCACATACATGTTGGTGGCCTGCTTCTCAGCTCAGGAACAGGCTGGGCCTCCCTCTGAGCTATTTCTGAATTGCTCTGTCTTCTCCTCTTGTCTTCTTTGCTCCTTCCCCCCACCATTTCTCAGACTTTAAAATCACCTCATTAAAATGCAATTGTGGGATTCATCAACATTATTGGAGAAAACAGTTAGATAAAATAAAGGGAGGAAAAAAAAAGTATTTGCAAAGATAAGTAGTGTTGAACTTTTCACCTCATCAAGGGGCTAAATGCAGACGTGGGAGCTGCTTCACCTGGGCCACCAGAAATGCCCTGACTGTACGTTGTTTTTTTCTCGCTCTTCAGTCTCTTATAAGATCCATGATCTTTGCGTTTTGCCCACAGTCATGAAAGCTAATGGCATCATTTTCATGCAAGGACACGGGCCTGCCAGCTGACAGCGGTTAGCAATTCTTATTACAAATATATCTCCTAATTCCTGCGCTGGAATTGTAAAGCTTTTCTATAGTAACATTGAACCCAAGTATGGAAATTGTTCAAGCCTTTAAAGAAAGCAGCAGCAGAAGGTTGTGGAATGCCTCTTAAGTAATGCCTCAGCGAGGCTCCAGAATACAGACAGGAGGCCCGCCTGAGATCCCTGTCACCTCAGATCACCTGGGAACTCGGGTTCCAAACTTCCAATGCCTTTGGCAGGAATTTACCAGTGAGAATGAGAGAGAGGGGGAAGGAGAAGGCTCTTTGAGAGTAACTTTTGCACAGTTTTGATCATTGCCACTACCGAAACATGGAGCGGCCCCTTTGTGGTTTGGCATTTTCTTTCCCTTCTTTTTCTCAGTAAAGTTTTTTTAAATATATTTTTGAGGATAATACATATTTAATTTCATTTTGCTTTTCAACGGCTGATTTCTCAGAAGTAGATCGCCTGGCCTTTCCTTCCAGGTGCCTCTGGGTGGACTCAAACTGCCAACCTTTCGGTTAGCAGCCGTAACACTTAACGGTTTGTGCCACCCAAGGACTCCCTGCATTGTGGTTTGAGAATGGAAATGATAAAATAGGATGTGGGTCTCAGATATATCCTGAGGGCCCATCTCTCCAAGGTTTCCATGCCTTCTCCCATACTGAGTTAAAAGCCTGCAATGGCCACTCCCCTCCCTGTCCCCTGTCCCCTTTGGCTTTGGCTCATTCTCAACACAGCACAAGAACTCACTGCCCATATTCCTTATGAGGGAACCTGTTTACTTCTTCCCTGCAGCCCCAGGCTGGCAACAGGTCCCTCCTTTAGCTCCCTACTGCGTCTTATACTTCTTTCCATCATGGAAAAGTACATGTGGAAAAGTGGGAGCTATCCTGGCTTTGATGTTGCTCCAGACTTCCATCTTTGATATGTGACTTATAATTCAGGGCTAGGTTTAATCTCTTGAAGCCTTAATTATTTCACCTGTGAAATGGGTTTCATGATATTCACTTCACAGAATTTTTGTCTGGATTGTATGAGATGATGTTAGCATCTGAATGAAAGACAGGCGCTGCTTGTATTTTTAGGGCTTTTATCACATGATTGTAATTGTAATTTTTGGTGGCTCTCTTCCTTAGATGACTGGGCTCCTTCAGGGCCCAGTTGGATCCACAAGGTCTAAGGATGCTATAGGACCCTGTCTCTCTTGCAATCTCTTGGCCCTGCTGCCTGCTGTGTTGGCTTCCTTCTGCAGACGGACTCCCTCCCAGTAAATAGGAAGTGGAAGGCTACAAGCCAAAACTAGAGTCACATCCTTACAGCTTAGCATCCCTGTGGGGCAGGCAGGGTGGGATGGGGTATATTTTCTCCCCTGTGATCCATGTATTAATCTTGGCACTCTTGGGTCACATCTCCATCCATAGATCACTGTGTGGGAGATGGGATAATACATACCTGGGTGTCAACTCAAGCCACCCCTTGCCCCAATATTCTGGCATGCGGATGGGCAGCGTGGGTACCAGTTCCCCCATCTCAGTCCCTGAGATGGAGCAGGGACAGTTATCTGAGCAAAAAAATGGGATGCTGCTACCAGGAAAAGGGGAGGAACTCTGGGAAGGCAAAACCAACAGATGTCCATTGCAACCCCAAACACTGCTTAATGAATTAATCAACAAATGAATGATGATGGTTTTGTTCAAAGAGTCCTGGCTGGGGAACGGGGAGAACTAAGTTCAAGTATCAAGGCCTCTGTTAACTTGGGTGACTTTGTACTTTTTTAACCTTGCCTTTCTGAGCCTGGTGTCCTGGGCTATAGAATTTTTTGGTTGGATTAGAAAATCTCCAAGGCTTCTTCCAATATTACCTGTCTATTATCTCACACTCCTGCTCATTAAGAAATAAGTGTAAGTTAATTGAAACAGCTCTTTTTCTCAGCCTCTGGCGAATATCATATAGATACCTATAGGTTAATAGAAGGGAGGGTAATGACAGGCTCTACCAACTTAGGGGAAGAGAAATTCAGAAAATGAACAATAAGTAAGACTAGCTGCCGTATTTGGGACAGTGCTGTGCTCTCTTTAGGGATGACTACAGACAGAGTGGATGTTCTGAAAATTGACTGTGGAGGGGGCAGCTTGTCCAGTAGGAGGGGTGAAGCAAGCAGGAACAGGACCAGACCCTACTGCTGTCCCCACAGAGGACACAGATCCACAGTTCTTCCATCACAGGTCCCTCTGGGATCCTGGGGAGCAACAAGAGTGGGCCATAGAGCGTCACATCAGGGGCAGTTGGGGACAGAAATGGTGGAGGAAGAGTACACGGGTTACCAGTCTTTGGATTAAACACATTTTATGAAGTATTCCACTCAATTGTTGAGGAAGCCAAACGAGCTGCTTTCAAGTTGACTCTGACTCCTCACGTGTTTCAGAGTAGAACTGTGCTCCACAGGGTTTTCAATGGCTGAGTTTTTGGAAGTAGATTTCCAGGCCTTTCTTTTGAGGAACTCTGGTTGGACTTGAACCTCCAACCTTTCAGTTAGCAGCCAAGACCAGTAACCATTTGCACCAACCAGGGACCCCAACTGAAGGAACAGATGCTGAGAAAGAAAGGAACTTAGCCTTGTCACCTGGCCAGGAGTGGGGTCGGAAGGGTCCCAGGCTCCCTTTCTCAGACCCCATGGAAACATACTTGCCGTGTGCTTCCCTGGAGTCAGAGGTGGGCTGGACCCCAAAATGGAGAGCCAGTGTCAAGCTACTCAGGGTTCCATGTCTGGGTGAGAGCAGGAGTGTTGTCTGGGCACAGAGCCCCGGAGTACTTCTCTTTCCTATCTCCTACCTTCCTCCCACCTTCTGCCTTCAGCACATCTGACACAGGACCTAAGATACCAAAGGAGAGCTGTCTATGTATGTAAAGATTTGGACTGAAGAGATTCCAAATAGTTGGGAAACTGCTCATGGCCCAGGAGGGCTGATGATTCCAGGCTGCAGAGGAGGCTGGGCACTGGCTCCTGGGCTGGAGGCACCACCTGGCTTTCTCAGACCAGCCTGTGCCACTGTGTTTCCTTCTTCTATCCTAGTCCTTGGCTGCTCCTTTCTGACAACTCTTTCTGTTATTCATTTGTCCCATATGACTCCATTTTCTTTTGAGTTTCTCTTGCTCTTGCCACTTCTCTGTTCATTTCCCTGCCTATCTGCATCCCACCCCCTTTTTTTCTCTTGCCCTATCTTTCTCTGTCTTGCACTTTTCTCTCTTACTCTCTCTTTCACTCCTTTCCATCACAGCCCCAGTGCACTCTGTTTCTTCCTTTACATAGCTCTGCTGGCTTGGGTTGGCCCTCCCCGACCGAGGCCACCACCCTCCCTAGCTCAGGGCTGTCTTGCTCTGGATCTTCAAGTGCTGGGGTGACTCCTGCCTAGTGACTAGGCCCAGGTTCAGTGGTGTCACTAGGGTTGGTGTCACCCAGTGCGCTAACTCATGGTGGAACCCCTCCCTTGGGCGCAGGTGGAGCACTGTGCAGCGTGGCCCTGCCTCTTCTGTCCAGCCCCGCTCCCCCCTACCCCCGCAGCTTTCTGCAACTCTTCCCGTCTCCCACTGGCCAAAGCAGAGACCCTGCCTCTCCAACCAATGGTGGGTGCCATGGCCTGCCTACCTGCACCCGGACTGGAGGCTGACGTAACTGGGGGGGGGAATGGTGGGTGCGAGGGTTGGGGGGTTGGGGGGTGGGTGATGGTAGGGGAGGTTTGGGGGTGGTGGTGGTGGGTGATACCAACCTTAGTGACACCACTGCCTTGGTGGCCCCACCCCCTGTGGTACTGGCCCACATGCCACTGCTGCCATTGCCACAGCAGACCTTGGGGTCATTTTGGTATCAGCCCCTCTGACAGTCCCTGATGGACAGTCACCCTTCTGGGCCTGGCCACTTGTCCCAACCTGTCTCTGAAGGCCTCTTGGCCTGGAAGTGTTGGTGATGTGCTCCCCTTCCCCAAGAATCAGCAAGGGGCCCTGGCACTCTCGAAACTGGAGGGGCTGCAGAGGCAAGAAGCCGCGATGCCTAGGCTTGACCCTTGCTGTGCCCTTGGCCTTGCCAACACAGCTTCTCTCGGTCTGCAGGCCTCACCTTTTGGGGACTCCACCTGCCCTCACCTGCAAGTCCACCTTGTCCCACCTCCCACAGCAGGTGTGCAGAGCTCCAGAGAGCAGGCCATTGCATAGTGGGGCCTCTATGGATACCATTCCTCTGTATCCCCAAGTGTGTCTCTGTTGTGTTCCGTGGGCAGCCCTCCATGTCTCGGTTCTCATTCTTTCTCCCAGTCCACATTCAATAAGCATTTGCTGAGCACCTCCCATGTATCTGGCATTGTACTAAGTGCTGTCCTAACACCCACATAATAGTGGAGAATAAGCTAGGCTTGGCCCGTCTCATCACAGGGCTCATGTTAACTGGACAAAAACCAGACGGGCAAATGAGAACATATGATGCCAGGGGATGAAGCCTCCAATGAGGAACGTGCAAGACCCTGTGGGCCCTGGGGTAAGAATCCCCCAAAAGTCAGCAGGCTCCCCTGATCAAATGCCCTCTCAAGCTGAGACTGAAGGATGAATCAGGCTTTCCTGGTAAAGGTATGGGTGTATGTAGGAGGAAAATGGAAATTGTCTAAGCAGAAGGAAACACCAATATGAAGGCTTAGGGGTCAAAGAGAATCCTTCTCCCTTCACCTTTCTCCCCAAGAGAGCATACCTTCATCCTTTAAATCTCAGCCAAACTTGAATATCTCTATTCCGAGTTCCTATAACCACTTCCCCATTCCTCCAGGAGAGCTTATGTAACCGTCTGTCAATGGGCCTGGTCCCATCAAAGGACAGGGCCATCTCTGATGTGCCAGAGCCTTGCACCAAACCTCACGTACCATCAACTCTCAGTAGGTGCTATTGAGTTCTGATGGATGGATGGGTGGATAGGTGGGTGGATGGATGAGTGGGTGGGTGGATGAGTGGATGGAAGGATGAGTGGATGAATGGATGGATGGATGGGTGGCTGGCTGGCTGGATAGGTGGCTGAATTACAAAAAAAGAAAATGAGGGAGCTCCAGGAATGATCTGAACTCTGAAACCTCCAAAGCTTACTCCACTGCCTAGAAACACCAGTTCTTTCCACTGTCCTGGGAATTCCAAAATGGTTGATCCATCATTATCTCAGCTTGCAAAGAACTCCTTTTTCTCTAAGAAATCAAACTCACCCCCAAATTTTGGGTGTGTTTGTGTGTGTTTCCTGCAAGCTGAGGCCTGGCTTTTGAGAAGCAATCAATTCTGATTGATTGCCAAAATCTGACTCGAGTTCTCTTGGCCAATTCTGGATGGTAAAGTTCATTAAAAGCGGGCCTCTAGCAAGCCCGACCCCCCTCAGTGCTGCATAATAAGGGCTTCATTATGCCAAGCAGCAGGATCTGCCCCAAAGAGGCCCTGGCACAGTTCTGTGGGTACTTGCCCATCTGCAGCAGTGTTTTTGTAAATGAATAATTTGACCATGATGAAAATCCATGAGGAGCTTTTCTGAGCTTGGCTGGTGAAGGGCTTCGAGGGAAGTTGGTGAAGAGGAAGTGAGCTCTTTGCTTGTGATAGAGTGAGATCCGATCGACCCCTCCTTCTCCTCCCTGCTCCAACACATTGCCGGGGGCAGAGAGATTTCTCTTGGCACCACTGACAGGCAAAGAGACTGTGTTTGGGTGTTAATGCTCTCAAAGTGGTGGGACAAATGTCTCCTCCTCAACTGTTTGCTTTCAGAGGCCCAAGGTCTAGAGTAGGGCAGTGTAAATCTCTTTCTGAATTCTCACATTCTCACAGGGCAGCAACTTCTGGAAGCCATCAGCCCTAGGAGAAACTGGCTCAGGGCTCTCTGAGCTCATGTTCTAGCCAAAAGCAGGACTCTGCTTTTTAACTAATATTTATGGGGCGCCCGTTATGTGCCAAGCTCTGTGGTGAGCTTGTTTGCATGCATGCCGCCACCTTCACATTCTTCACAGTGACCGTTGGAGCTGGAGGGCATTGATACCATGATTTTAACACAAAGCAGAGTTATTGGTTTTCATTTTAAAATGCTCACATGGAAGTTCTGAAAGGGTATGCAAAAGAAGTGTTAAATGTTTTTTTTAAATTTTTGAAAAGTGGGCAAGGGCTTTGGATTTTCAATTTATATCCTAAACCTATTACTCATAAATTAAAAAATAATAGTTGTTAAAAGTGCTTTTTTGAGAACATTGGGAAATACAGAAAAGTAGGAAAGGAAAAAAAAATGCTACCTGTTAGATATGATTAATAGTTCCATATTCACTTAGTAAACTAAGCCTCAAATATATCCCCGTTCAGATAGATCAATGGTGAGCCAGGGTTTGGCTCAGATTTAGTAGTGCAATTTACCCAAATGGGTTTCTGAAAGTATTATCTACACAATTCTTGGTCCTAGGAGAGCTTAGGAGGAAAAAAAGATCCATGATCAGATAAGACTGACAATTCACAGTGTTTATTCACTTATTGGCAGCCCTGGTGGTGCAGTGGTTAAGAGCTTGGCTACTAACCAAAAGGTCCGCAGTTCGAATCCACCATCCGCTCCTTGGAAACCTTATGGGGACGGTTCTACTTTGTTCTGTAGGACACTATGAGTCGGAATCGACTTGATGGTAACAGGTTTATTTGTTCTCTTTTTTTGGTTTTATTCACTTATTGAGGGCAGTCGTGGTTCAGTGGTAGAATTCTCGCTTTCCATGTGGAAGACTTGAGATCGATTCTCAGACAAGGTATCTCATGCACAGCCACTACTTGTCTTTCCGTAGAGGCTTGTGTGTTGCTGTGATGGTGAACGGGTTTCAGCGGAGCTTTTAGACTAAGAGAGACTAGGGAGAATGTCCTGACGATCTACTTTTGAAAATCAGCCAATGAAAACCCTATGGATAGTCTGATCCATAACCAGTCATGAGGATGGCACAGGACCAGGCAGGTAGCATTTTGTTTTGTTGTGCATGGGGTTACCATAAGTTGGAGACTGACTCCACGGCAGCTTAATAACAATAAGATTCACTATTAAAGGCTCTGAGAAGCCCTGCAAACTTATATAAACAAAGCCCCTCCCCCACTTCAAACTCCTATAAATATCCCATGGGACCTGCATTCCACCAAGTTCATTTTGGAAAAGACATGCTACCTCTTGCCCTTGACCACACAGTCCCCTCCTTCTGATTGAGACTTTGGTCAACAGGAGTTTGTTAATTACATCTGCAAAGATATAAGGTCGCATTCACAAATTCTGGTGATTAGGACGTGGACATATTTTTTGGTGGACCTCCATTCAACCCTCCCCCAAATCTCTACACTCTAGAACAGATTGCCCTGCAGAGTGGGGAGAGCTTCCCAGCTTCTTCCCAGCAAGGCTTTGGGCATGTTACTGAGCAGGGCTTCTGGCTGGCAAGAGGTCCAGCACTTCTCCTCAGGGACAGCATTACTAGTCCCTAAATAAACTTCATACGTCACGGAAATGCTTCTGGAAGGAGCCTGCAGTGTTTGGCTTTTCTCTGTGGCATCAGCATTGATTCACGAGGAGCATACAGAATATTACTCCTGGCTGGTGCTGGGCCAGGGCCTGTCAGTATTAAGGCCCTAAATAAAGTTTGTAGTGAGTGGACGGGGACAGGGGGAGCAATTAACGTCGATCCTTCCAGAAAGGGTCTTTGGAGGTGCCTCCTGAGGGGACAGATGCAGCCATTCAAGACTTGGCAGCTGGCCCTGGAGGAGGGCAGGGATCAAGGCTCTCCTCGGAGGCCTGGTGGTAAATTGTCGAAGCTCAGGTCAGTCTGAGGGTGCAGCCAGCAGCATCCTTAGCAGTCCTTGCAGCTGTAGATCTGGTGCCTTTCTGCCTTATACCTCGTGGGCAGATTTTGGGGAGATCTGAGTTTGGGGTGGGGATGGTAGTGGAGAGAGATGGGCCAGGAACACTAAAAATCCTTGCCTTGATCCAAAGCTTTGGTGCTCTGGTTTGGGGCTACAGTTTCCGGGCCACACGTGTCTCTCAGGTGTGTGACTCCAGCCAGTATCACCTAGGCCCAGGCTAGAGGCTGAAAGCACAATTGTGATTCACCGATACAGAGTTTGCAGGTGATGGTTAACGACAAATCACCCACAAGAAGGGCTGTACCCAGCGATGCTCTTTCCAACAGCTCAGCTCATGGAGACCACAATTCCTCTCACCCTCACCCAGACTTTGATACGAACACACATTTGTCTAATCCATGGCAGCCCTTTAGGTGAAAATGGCATCTCAAGCAACCATGATGCCCTTCAATAGGTGAATGGATTAACAAACTATGGTACATCCACACAGTGGAATATGATTCTGTGATAAAAAGAAATGAGCTATCAAGCCACAAAAAGACATGGAGAAACCTTAAGTTTATATGGCTAAGTGAAAAAGCCAGTCTGAAAAGGCTACACACTGTATGATTCCAGCTATATGACGTTCTGAAAGAGGCAAAACTATAGAGACCATATAAAGATCACTGATGGCCAGGGACTGAGGGTAGGGGCCGGAGGGATGAATAAGTGGAGCCCAAGGGATTTTTAGGACAGCGAAACCGTTCTGTATGATACTATAATAATGGAGGATAAATGACATTATGCATTTATCAAAACCCATAGGACCATTCAATGCAGAGAGTGAACCCTAATGTAAACTGTAGACTTTAGTTAATAATAATGTATCAATATTGGCTCATCACTTGTAACAAATGTACACAGGCATGCAAGACGTTAATAATTACAGGGGAAACTGCATGGCAGAGTGGAGGGAGTATGGAAACTCTCTGTACTATCTGCTCAATTTCTCTGTAAATCTAGAACCGTTCTCAAAAATAAAATCTATTAATTAAAAAAAAAAAAAAAGGAATAAGATTTTAAAAAAATGGCATCTGATGGTTACTTCAGCTTTTGTTTCCTGGATAACTTGTGAGGCAGATATTCTCTGATGTGCATTGGCTGTTTCTTCAGAATTCTGTTTCTGTGAATTGCCAATTCAAATCCTTAGGTCATGTTCTGTTGGGTTGTTTAATCTTTTACCTATTGATTTTTAGGCGTTTGTATATGTTCTCATCATTAATCTTTTGTCTGTTATCATTTCCAAATATTTTTACCCAGCTTTGTAATCCAATGTTTCACCCTTTCAGAGTTTGTGTTTAAGAAGGCCTGATTTACCCCAACATTACAGTTGTATTTCCTTATGTTTTCTTCTAATTATTTGATATTTCTACTTGTTCAATGTATGGCACTTTAATAATTTTGAAAACTATTTTTGTGAATGAGATTAGGTTGAGATTTATTATGACAAATGAATAGTTGGCACACGAGGACACTGGAAAGAAATATCCAACATTTTTAAATTGATTTGAAATGCTCCCATGAGTTGGAATTGACTCAATGGCATGTAACAACAAGAACTTTTGTCATAGAGCACGTTCCCATATACTTGCATTGATCAGCAGTATAACAAAACTTTAGTAAGTCTGTGTGGCTAAATTGATTCCTGGGCAGTGCAAATGGTTAACCTGCTTGTTCGCTAACTGAAAGGTTGAAGGTTCAAGTTCACCCAGAGGTTCCTTGGAAGAAAGATCTGGTGATATACTTCCAAACTATCAGCCATAGAAACCCTATAGACATACATGGGGTTGCCATGAGTTGGAGTTGACCCAATAGCAACTGGTCTTATATTGCTTAATACGTATTTAGTAAACGCACACCTTGTGGCTGAAGATTAAGAGCTACATTACATGGGGTCCTTGCTTTCTGGAAACTCTCACTACCTAGTGAGTGGGCATAAGCTGGACATGCTTTAAAGGTGGGGAGACTTCTCAATGGTTACATTAGTATCTAAAATTCTAGGTTGGGTCTGGACCAGAAAATGATGTTAGTAGAAAAACTGGTAAGATCCAAATAAAGCCTGTACTTTAGCTAATAGTAGGGCCCTGGTGGTGCAGTGGTTAAGTGTTTGGCTGCTAATGAAAAGATCAGCAATTCGAATCCACCAGCCACTCCTTGCTAGTAGTACTGTAGCAATGCTAATTTCTTAGTTTTGACAAATGTACCATGGTTATGGAAGGTATTAGCATTAGGGCAAGCTGGATGAAGGGCATACTGGAACTATCTGAATTAGCTTTATAACTTTTCAGTAAATCTAAAATTATTGAAAAATAAAGTTTATTTAACTTCTTTTTTTTTTTGAGTTGACATCCAAAGTTAATTTGACGACAACATGTATTCATGAGCTCCCCTGGCCAGCCAGGGAAAGCATCCCAGAAGTGTATGGCTTCAGCACATCTCTTCACCAACTTGGTTCTCATTCTTCTCATCCATAAAATGGGGCAATGGTGAGAGATGATCTCTGGAGCCCCAGCCACATTTTGTAGATAGGGTTATTTGCTCGCTTAAAGACTCCACCAACTCTGAACTCTTCATACGTCTGCAAATTTCACACTCAATAAATGCTTAATGCGTTCTGCCTCTGAGCAGACATAATCATCAAATTATGATGCTGGAAGAATAAGGCGCTTGGTTCAGAAGAAAATAGTTTGACTTGCATGAGAGCAAACTGACCAGTTGTTGTCCTTTGGCATGGCCCTTAAATTCTTGGAGCTTCAGTTTGCTTATCTGTAAAATGGGGATTAAAAATGGCTGCCTTCCAGGGCTGCGGTGAAGATTGAATGGGATAATCTACGTGAAAAACACACCCCACAGTACCTGGCCTGTTGTTGGTGCTCACTGAACACAGTTCCTTCCTTCCCTCCCCGACCCTGCAGCATTTTACCTCCCATTCCGACTAATGCAGCAGCTCAGTAACCCTGGTTAACAGCCGAAATCTCATTTAGACTGCCTCGCCGTCCTCTTGCAAACTGTCATATCACCCAGTGGTTACGTTTCTTTCTGGGTGCTGGGGACAATATAGCAGGCGAGATGCTTTCGCAGTAATGTGAAATGTGATTTTTCCAGGATGATATTGCACGGGGAAGACACCTGAGTGGACAGGAATTTTTAGTAGGCTCACTGTCGCAAATAGGATAACAGGAAATAAAACCAATAAGACTCAGGCAGTACACCGGCAGCGTCAAGCTCCTTAAAAGCAGACATTCAGGCCTGGCAGAGGTTTGACTATCAGCTCTACTCGCGGTGAAAGTGAAGAGGTAAGAGCAAGGGGTTTGGCAGGGCCCCTGGTGTCACAGCCTGGAGAGCATCATTCCCATACACCTCAAGCAGGTGGTGCCCTGGAGCTGTGCGATGATGTCCCCCCTTCTCCCTCGGGTGGGGTGGTAGACAGTCTCAGTCCATGGAGCACCAGCTGAGAGGCTAAGTTACTCAACCCCTCTAGGCTTGACGTCTCTGTCTGTGAAATGGAGGCATTAATGGATCAGTGTGATCTACAAATGAAGTAAATGAATCAATATGATCTATAGCACCCCGTGCAATAAAGCTCTTTTCATGAAGCTCCCATTAATATTAGGTGCATAGACTATATTGCTAGGGGTCAAATTCCTCTTTTCTTGACACCACTGAGAATATCTGAAAAAACACAGGCATAATGTGCAAAAAGTGGGATGTATAAGGCCACTTATGATATGATGCCATTTTTATAAAGCTCAAAAACAAGCAAAATTAAACTATATACCACTAAAGGGTACACACACACACACACACACACACAGTCACACGTATGTATATATGTATGTATGTATGTATATAAGTTGCTGTCAGTTGCTGTCGAGACGATTCCAACTCATGGCAACCCCATGTATCCTGTGTACAACAGAAGGAAACATTGCCTGGTCCAGCACCATCTTCAGGATGGTTGGTATATTTGAGTCTGTTGTTACGCGCACTGTGTATTTTGAGGGCCTTCCAACCTAGGGTGTTCATTTTCCACTACTACGTCAGACAATATTCTGTTGTGATTCGTACGACCTTCACTGGCCAGTTTTCAGAAGTAGATTACCAGGTCTTTCTTCCTAGTCTGTCTTAGTCTGGAAGCTCTGTTGAAACCTGCCTACCATAAGTGACCCTGCTGGTATTTGAAATACTGGTGGCATAGCTTGCAGCACCAGAGCAACATGCAAGCTACCACAGTATGACAAGCTGACAGACAGGAGGTGGACATAAATATGCAATGTATATATGCAAGGGATTGACGAATGCATGATTTAGGATAAACGCCTCTGGCGGCGGAGGGCGGAGATGGACCTGGAGGAGCACTCCGAGGGCCTCAGCACTTAATCACGCTCTACTTCTCAGGCTGCACGGTCGGCCTGTGGGTGTGGGTGGGATTATTATGCTTTCTATCTTTCACATACCTAATATATATTGCATTATGTATCAAATATTATATAATTTAAAGAAACCCAAAGCAACCATGCTGAAAGCAAATATATGTTAAGAGATTTATTGGATGGAAAAAAAAAATCCAGACACTTTCTCAATCATCAGCTGTATAGACGGCAAAAAGATACAGAAACTCCATGTAACATTAAAAACCCGTTGCATTCAGCCTCTTTTCCTTCTGTGGCTCAGGAGGCCATGGGACGAAGCTTCTTCTGTGTCCCCCTGTCCCACTTTTGCACAGGCCATGGGGATCCTGTCTCTGCTCTGCTCTCAGTCAGCTCATAACAACTCCTGCCCTGGGGTGCACGGGGGGTGGCAGTTACTTTCACAGGAGGTTTGTGGTCTGCTTCTCTTTTCTGTTACTTTCTCTGGGGACCTTTCTGCCCACAGACCCCCTCTCCCATGTCACACCCTCTCTTCTACCCATTCATATTTTATAGGGTCTTGCTGACTGTGGGACAGTAGTTAAGAGCTTGGCTGCTTACCAAAAGTTTGGCCATTTGAATCTACCAGCTGCGCCTTGGAAACCCTATGGGGCAGTTCTACTCTGTCTTATAGGGTCGCTATGAGTCAGAATTGACTGGACCGCGACAGGATTTTTTTTGGTATAACAGTCCTAGCACTAGGTTCAATACTTTTCTTGATGTGCTCACTATCATTTTCCCCATCCCTAAAATGGGGACAATAGCTGCTTCAGATGGACATAGTGACAATCCCAGGAGAAAGCAGATGTGGTCACCCCCAGCATGGATGCTAGAAGAGAGGGGCAATCCAGAAACAGATTCTTTTCCTAAGATACACGAGAGCAGGCTTCTTGGCCCTTTGTGGCCTCAATATTCCTATCTGTCAAGTGGGAATCTTCATTTCTGCCTGTCTGTGGTAGTCAGAGGCAGTGATGGATGGGAAAATGCTGGGACAGGTTAAAAGCATCCTCTGGAAGTTCCAGTTGAGGGGTGTAAAGGTCTGATTCGAAACCAATCATGGGGCTGGTGCAGGACCAGGCAGCATTTCGTTCCGCTGTACACAGGGTCACCATGAGTCCCGGGCTGACTCAACGGAGGCTATCAACAACAAGAAATGTCCCCAAAGATTTGGAACTTTTGTCCATGTGGCTTTCTGGTGGCCACGTGACCTCTTTGGTTATGGAGACATTGGTCATGACAGCAGCAGGTTCACAAGCCACACCACAGCCCAGCCATATTCATTTGCTTTTCCCTCTGCTCTGCTGCTTGCCTCGAGGTGGGGGCCAAGCTCACAGACATAGGATCTGACAAGACAAAGGCACTCTGGGGGAATCTGGCATCTGTGGGCTGAGGGACACAGAGGTCATGATCTCTTTCTCTTGCTTGCTCTCTGAGCCACGGGAAGCTCCTTCGACTTGCATGGCCTGTCCCTATTCGCTTCAGCCTGGGGCTTTCTTTTCACTGAAGCTGTGACACTTGACATCATTTGTAACATATGGAAATCAGCCTCTGTCTGCCTGTGGAGTGGTTTTCAGCTTTCAGGCCTCAGAAGGTGTCAGAAGGTAGACAAGTTTCTCTCCTGCCCCGGAAACTGGGATTCAAATGTCTACAAACTGGGATTCAGATACCTTGTCACAATTGGGAAAGGGAGGGCAGCAAGGGGCCACACTGGGGCTTGTGGCCTAAGGAAGCAGGATCCACAGTGTGCGTTGGCCTTCAGGGTGAGAGGGAGGTGCCAGCCCTTCCAACCTTGCTGGACAGCACTCTAATGAGGCCCGTGGATGCCTGCATCCCTTTGCCTGCCATATTCCTTGTATCCATTCACTCCAACTTGGCAAAGTTTTAGCTGTATGACTTTGGACAAGTGACCTAACCACCCCAAACCACAATTTCATCATCTGCAAAAAAAGGAGAAATCATGCGTTGCTGAGTTATTGTGAAGATGAAAGCTAATTCATGTGAAATTCCTAGCGGTGTGCCAAGACCAGAATGTTCAGGTTCGGCTTCCTGCTGAAGTTGTTGCTTTGTAGCATTGTTGTGTCCCCCGCACTCAAAGCACGCTTTTGGGGACACAATGTGGGCATCTGATGACTGCTTAATAATTGTTTGTATAAATTCTAAAATCTTAAAATAGGAAGAGGGAAGAAGCAGATATTTTGAGCTGAAATCCGTTTGCTCCTTTTCCATCTGAGAAACACTTTCTCATTTTTAAGGTTCACGGCCATAAGAAAATTAATTTCCTCCCCCTCTTAGCATGGAGCCCTGGTGGCGTAGTGATTAAGAGCTCGGCTGCTAACCAAAAGATCGGCGGCTGAAATCCACCAGCTGCTCCTTGGAAACCATATGGGGCAGTTCTACTCTGTCCTACAGGGTCGCAGTGAGTCAGAACCTACTCAACAGCACCGAACAACTACGACAACTTAGCGTGGAGGTAGGATCACATCTGTTTGCCCTGAGGACTCTAGAAGGCTGCATTTCTTTGTTCTCCTCACTGGTAGTTCATCGCCAACTCACCCGCCTACTTCTTGGACGCGGGCTCTTTGGACAATCTAAATGCAGAAAGCCTAATACCAGCACATCAAGGCTGTGATCTTGCTTGATACATGAGGTCAGACCACACTTTGCATATTTAAAATGTGTTTTTCCTAACTTGCTACCTCATAACAAAGAAAGAGCCAAATCACCCTCTCATTAGCTTCAAAGAGAAATACTGATTTTTTTCCCCTTATTTTTCTTGCTTTGGCAAGAGATTTAGTTTTGCTTAAAGGAAACATAGATGAGGCTAATGAGACCTCAGTGTCTTAATCTGCATATTAGATGAGATGAATATTGAGCTAATTAACACCTAGGATGAATTTTCATTGCCTGGTACAATTGTTCTATGGTGATAGTAGTTCTATGCTACTTACCCGTGAGCAAAATGATTTGAAGGGAGAATCACTTCCCCACAAATACTTCAGGCTAACCCAAAAGTCTCCCAGGAAATGCTCTTCAAGATTCTTATGTTAATTTACAATAATTTCTGGATCCTCTTTCAAATTAACCCTGATCCTCTTCGTAGAGCTGAGAATGCTGGGCTGGGAGGGGCTGGGGGCAATAGAAGTCTATCTGCCCCATCCTAGGTTCTGGAAAAGGGTTTGGAAACGACAACTTTGGTTGGACAATCATTTATTCTAGTAGCAGGACCGACTACATTATTTGTGGGGCCCAGTGCAAAATGAAAATACATGGCCCCTTCCATTGAGAGAGATGGGGCAGTCTGCTTCCATAAAGATTTACACCCTTGGAGACCCTATGGGACAGTTCCATCCGTCCTACACGGTAGCTATGAGTCAGAATCAACTCAACGGCAGTGAGTTTTTGTTCAAAAATTAATAATTTTAAGACTTTAATGTTGTTGTTAGTTGCCTTTGAGTCAGCTCTGACTCGTGGTGACCTTATGGACAACAAAATGAAATGTTGCCCAGTCCTGTACCATCTTCGTGATCATTGGTATGTTCAAGTTCATCGTTGCAGCCATTGTGTCGGTCTGTCTCATGGAGGGTTTCCCGCACCTTCACTGGCCCTCCACTTTACCAAACATGATGCCCTTCTCTGGCGATGGGTTCCTCCTGATGACACAGTCCAAGTCGCAGATGACATTCTGTGATCCATAGGGTTTTCACTGGTTAATTTTCAGAAGTAGATCTCCAGGCCTTTTTTCCTAGTCTGTCTTAGTCTGGAAGCTCCACTGAAACCTGTCCACCATGGGTGACCCTACTGGTATTTGAAATACTGGTGGCATAGCTTCCAGCGTCATAGAAATACACAAGCCACCACAATACGACAAACTGACAGACAGGTGGTGGTCATACTTCAATAATAGCATTAAGCTCCACGTAGCACCCTTCTGGAAACCCTGGTGGTGTAGTGGTTAGGTGCTACAGCTGCTAACCAAAATGTTGGTGGTTTGTCTCCACCAGGCGCTCCTTGGAAACTCTATGGGGCAGTTCTATTCTGTCCTATAGGGTCACTATGAGTTGGAATCGACTCGACAGCAATGGGTTTTTTGGTTTTGGGGGCCCTTCTGAGTGTGGGGCCCTGTGTGACTACACAGCTCACACTTCCATGAAGCTGGCCTTGTCTGGTAGAATGTGAGCTTTGTAGAGAAAAAAAAAAAAAAGGAAATAATATTTTACAATAGTTCATTTAAATGAATTAAGTGAAATTAAATGAAAACAACAACAAACTAATGTTCAGTGCCAGACCACCAGTTGCCCCCCAACTCTTTCCCCTCTCCTCCAATGCCAGGAGGCTGCCTCCATTTCCAGCTGTGATTCAGCTGACTAGGGCACTCCATTCTCTGTCCTCCTCCCACTCCCCAGAATTGCGTCTCCCGTCTCAGCCAAACTTGCTCAGCTTTCAACTTGCAAGTATTTAGCTCTGCCTTTTGTATTTTAATTGCTTTCTCTTTTGTTTTTAATGAGCAATCAAGGCTATTTCTTTATTGAGGACCTGCTGGCAACTTTCAAGCAGAGTGTGTATATATGAAAGGAACAGGTGAAATCGCATTCCATGGCATGATTAGCTGTGGGGACGCTTGGAATATCCATCTTTGGAAGGGGAAAATGTCCACTTAACTTGCAGCCTAATTCAAAGGAAATGTCAAGTGCTAAACTACGTGCTTTGTGGCAGTTGAAGAGAAGGCTTGGAAGGAGGGTTAGCAAAAAGATCCAAGACTGCAACCACAGCAGAGAAATTAGCTTAGGTTGGTGTATGTGCCTGTGTGTTGGTGTCTTGGTCATCCAGTGCTGCTGTAACAGCAATACCACAAGTGGATAGCTTTCACAAAGAGAAGTGTATTCTCTCATAGTCCAGTAGACTAGAAGTCAGAATTCAGGGTGCCAGCTCCAGAGGAAGGCTTTTTTTTCCTCTGTTGGCTCTGGAGGAAGGTCCTTGTGATACATCTGTCTTCCCTTGGTCTGGGAGCATCTCAGCACAGGAACCTCAGGTCCAAAGGACGCGCTCTGCTCCTGGCACTGCTTTCTTGGTGGTATGAGGTCCCCATGTCTCTGATTGCTTCTCTCTCTTTTTTTTTTTAATTTTTATTTATTTTTATTTTTTATATTTTATTGTACTTCAGG
>NW_004443950.1:3026992-3084856 GCF_000243295.1 Trichechus manatus latirostris
GGTGGCACACGGAGCCAGGCACTCGGGTGAAAGGAGGGGGAGGTGGCGAGAGGCAAGTGAGAAATCAAAACAAGCAGAAAAAAAAGCAACACTAGCAGCCAACAAATGGCACCCAGAGAGCCGCCTGCTTGGGTGTGTGGAATCCAAGCAGCCGGCGCTTCCCGGTCAAGAGACCGTGGCCGCAGGAAGCCGAGGAGGCTGAGATGGGGTGAAGAGGGGTGGGGGGTGGGAAAGCGCACACCACAAATTACCGGTTGTTTTGTCTCCCGCTGGACGCTCCTTGAGGCTGCTTTCTCGTACCCCCATTTTCTGGTCTTCGATAGGAGTCCAAGATGGTGGATCCGCGCTGCATTAGCTGGTAGGGGACCTCTGCATGAATCTCTCCTCGCTCTCCATTCTCTGTCAGTTTTCACTCCATTTGGTGCTTGGCTGAGTTCTTTATCTCTTCATTTGATGTTTTAGGGTTTCAGGATTGTTTTATTCTCTGTTTGGCTTAGTTTTTCGGATCTTTGCTGTGGAGGGACGGCGTGGTGCTTCTGCCTAGAGCGCCATTTTTGATTGCTTCTCTCTTTTATATCTCAAAAGAGATTAGCTTATGACACTGTCTAATCTTGTAGATTTCATTAATATAACTGCCATTAATCCATTTTTATTACATCATTGTGATGGGAGTTACAACACATAGGGAAATCACGTCCGATTACAGAATGGTAGACAATCATTTAATATTGGGAATTATGATCTAGCCAAGTTGATAGATATTTTGGGGGGACACAATTCAATCCATGACAGTTGGTGTGCATGCTCTTATGTTTGATGCCTAGCATTGTCCATCATAATTAACTCGCTAGCAATAAGTGGGCAGAGAATAAAGGCCAAACCATTGTGGGCTAAGTTAAGAGAAGCCATAAACTCGTCATTATGGAGTCCGGAGGTATATTTGTGCAGGGCACGCTACTTTTTAGTGCCTGGAATGGATGGTTGTTTTTGCCCCGGATCTTATTTCCTTTGGTTGCTTTGTAATAATGTTGCCAGGATATCAGTTTTCTTGAATTTCTATATTTTTCTACAACAACCCTGATGGCTTGCACTCTGTTGGCTGCCAATGCATGCGAGTTTACTGACTGACAGAGAGGTAGGGAGCCATCAAATAAGTTTCCACCCTGAAGGAAAGGAAACCACATGCCTTCAATTAGTGCCTCTCCTCCTGGCTGTAACTCTTCAGTATGACAAAGGCATCAGGTTACAAAGGGATGTGGGGAATTGTCCTAGCAGTACTGCAGATGTCACAGATGTCCCAAGCTCTTAGAGACAGCTGAGCTCAATGATAGGAAACATGGCTATGAGTCTGTGTCATTTTTATGGGGCTCCCCAGTGCCCTGAAGGGCAAACTTCCTGGTCCATAGGTATAACAGCTATTGCCCCAACTGGGAACAGGGCCTTTGAACCTGTCAGTTTGATTACTTAAGTCAAATTTAGCAAGTATGTTGTGTGAGTTAAAATTTTTTTTTAAATCAAACCATCCAAATGGCAAATTATAATATTTTATTTAGGATAGATTCCCTACTCCCACCACCCCCAAAGCTTTTGAAAAATGATTTGCTTCTTTCAAAAGGGAGCGTTATTTGGAAGGTCTGAGTACTCCATTATGCTGACATAAATGTAGGTGAATGAATACGTCATATATATTTGTGTATTTGTGTGTGTAATTGTGTAGACTTGGTTGTTGTCAGCTTGGTGCATTCCTGGTCAACCTGAGCCTGTCATGACTCAGATGTTTCTAGCTAAGATGTTACCATGGGCTATTATCAAGTCTACATTACCAAGTAGAAATTGTGCAAGGTTGGAGATAATTGAAAGTATTTGAAGAGACTGAGGCAAAGATGCTCTTGGGTGAGTAGAGTGAACCAGAAGGGTCTAGGGAGGCAGGCTTTGTAGTAACAAGAGGGTGGGGTGTCTCTTTGTTCCAATGGGAGGATGTGATTGTCTTGTTTGAATAATTTCATGGGCTGCCAAGAAAGTGATTCCCATTTAGGTTGAGGACCAGGTGGAGTGCAGCTGGTCCCCTTGACAGAGAAACTAGCTGGTGGACAGCCTTTCCTGCTGGGTAGGGGGCAGATTTGGTTAGGCATTTGGGACCTTATGAAGCCCAAAGATATCAAGGCAGCACTTAAAATCTTAGGCCTTACAATACACGGGTGTCGTTTATTATCTGAATATTTCTGTGAGGGGGCCCAGGGTTGACGGTGTTTATTGGTGAACGTCTGATAAATGGAATCTTTGTTTTTTCACCAAAGTAATCGTCTCTAAAAGAGTGGGAACTCAGCTCCTGCTGTCAATCCAAAACCAAGGAGAAATTAAAGCTCTTGATCTGTAATTGATCAACTATTAAAGTCACAGCACGGGGTGTTTCTGTGCTTTGTCTTTTTTTTTTTTTTTTTCTGTTTTGTTTAATATTTGCCTTGTTGGTTGTAATGGCACTCCTTCATTTAAGACACATGGGAAGTGCTTCTGGATGATTTATGCCATGGAGGGTCCAATTTGCTGGATAGATAACAGGTGCTCTTTTGGGGGCGTGAAAATGACATTGTTGTGGAATATTTATGTTAATGAATAGCTCAAGTGATCACTCCTGCGCTAATGGTGCAGAGAAGCTGTCATGGTTATGATATCGGCCTCCTCGATGCTCCCTGACTCTTAAAGGCAAAAGAGATGAAAGACTCTCACTTATCCCCAATTATGGATCTGCTGTTTTAAATGTTTTACCACATTTATTTTATTTTACTTAATTTCATTTGCAGAGATGTATGATTTTTCTCATTCTACACATGAAGAAGCTGAAGCTCACAAAGCTCAAGTGACTCGCCTGAAGTTACGCAGCTTGTCAGAGGTGGAGCTTGATTTGTCTGGTTGGAAATTCTGTATCTTTTTTTTTCCTCTACAACACATTTTCCTTCCTGGGCTTTAGAGTTCCACTCACTGGTTTATAAAATGGCTTATTGTTTTGCACTTTTGTGGCAGTTAGAGAGAGAGGGTTGAGAAAGAGTTGGCTCTAGTCTCGCATATGAGGTGAGGTGACGCCTGTAATCCCCTCATTCTCCTTTAGAGGCTGATCTGACTTATAAAGACTCCTCAGGAACCTGAGGAGCAGGGCCTGGTGGAGAGGGTAGGAGCACTTACTGTGCACTAAGATTATCCTGAGCACTTACTATGCACTAAGATTATCCTAAGCGCCTTGTACGAACTAACTTCTTGAACTCGCACAACGACCCTATGTGGCATATACTATTATTTCCATTTTACAGAGGATGAAACTGAGATGCAAAAATGTCAGATGAGTTGCCCAAAGTCATTCAACAACCAAGAGACATGGTAGGGTTCTAAACCACTGGCATTTGACTCTAAAAACCATACTTTTTTTCATTAGGTCACCGTGTCTCTCAGCCTGGGCAAATGGGAGAGTAAAGAAAGCTTCAGAGGGAACAAACATACATGAGTGGGAAGTGAGCAGCTGCAGCTGGGAGGGGCCTGCATGTGGAGGAGACCAGCCTGAGTGGGGGGAGTGGGACACAGAGGGTGGCCTTCAGTGAAGGCAGAGCTGGCAGTGGCTGTACCAGGCTGTGGTGAACAAACCCTTACAGTTGCCCAACGTCAGGGGACGGTCAAATTCCAGATTTGGAAGAGGAGGGCAAAGAGGCCCTCTCACCCTCTAGAGGGGTGTTAGAAAAGACTGAGTTAAAGGTAATAGGTATCTTCTCTTTGAGATTCCTGAGGACCCTACATGAAATAAAAAAAAAGTGAAACAACCATTAAATTTGCCTTGAATATTCTCCTCTCTTCACATTCCCAGCCTCCACTCTAGTTTCTTGAAACAGGTGAGATTTTTGTTTGTTTTTGTTTTGTTTTTTGACTTGCAATAAAGCAAAATCTGGCTTGAAAGAGACTCATCCACTTTACTTTGAGAAGTGTGACTGAGGAAGCAGGGGAGTATATTTTATATTCCAGTATCACTGATATTTGGGACAAAGTGATCACAGTCAGGATTGTAGTTAATGCTGTGAAGGGGAAGTTTAATAGTGTTACATAGGTTGGGTCATGGTTCTGTTAGGGGGAAGTTCACAGGCTGGTAATGGCACTGTCAGGGTGACATTTAGCAGTGTTACACAGGGTGTGTTGTGGCTCAGAGCTATGGGATTCTGATAGCAAACAGGAAGTGATTCCTGCTAATAAAAGGGGTTTTAAATGCGTAGGATAGGGGTAACAGAGGCTTGCTACTGGGTTCATGCTGGAGCTGTGGTTGCTGCATGATGCTGCTGATCCTGAAGTTAGCCTCCATACCTCATAGGCTGGGCTTAGAAGAAGCCGGCAACTGATAAGCAAAGTTTAAGAGTTGGAAATAAGATTCCTGAAGAGAGCAGGGGAACAGTCCAGTGCATACTGGACCGTGGGGGACAACAGTCTCAGGGATACCCATTCATTTATCCAAAATGTATTTATTGAGGGAGTATTATTCTTCTAGGTGTATCTAGTCTGTTGTAACAAAATACAGTAACTGGGAGTGGATTTAAAGAACAGAAATTTATTGTCTCACTATTATGGAGGCTAGAAGTCCAAATCAGGATGTTGGGAGGGCCATGTTCTCTCCAAGGCTCTAGGGAAAGATCTTTTCTCGTCTCTCCCACCTGCTGGGAAACCCAAAAATTCAAACCCATTGCCATCAAATCTATTCCAACTCATAGCAACCCTATAGGGCCGAGTAGAACTACCTCATAGGGTTTCAAGGCTGTAATCTTTATGGGAGCAGACTGCCGCATCTTTTTCCTGCGGAGCTGGTGGGTCCAAACTGCTAACCTTTCAGTTAGCAGCCTAGGGCTTTACCACTATGCCACTAGGGGTCCTCCACCTGCTGGTAGCCCCAAGCATTTCTTGGATTCCTTGCCGTGTGGAAGCATCTTTACATGGTAGTCTCTCCCAATGTGTCTCTATGAGTTTCTTCTCTTTGATAAGGATACCACTCAGATGGAATTACGACTCTTCCTACTACTGTATGACCTCATGTTAATTAAACTGATAACATCTTCAAAGATTCTATTTCCAGACAAGGTCACTGAGGATTAAGGCTTCAACATATCTTTTTTGGGGACACAATTTGATCCATTGCAGAGGACATTCTAGCATGGAGTAAGAAGAAGCTAGCTGTTGCCCTTATAGAGTCCACATTCTAGGGTTGGTGATCTGGACCAGAAATGAACCCCTTCTCCCTTACATCCGTCACAGATTATCAGAGGTTCTTGGGAGCAGTGCTTTTCAAATGGCGATGCACCCAGGAATCGCCTGGGGAGTCACGTTAAATGCAGGTTCCCACTCAGTAAATCTGGGGTGGGGACCATGATTCTGCATTTCTAACAAGTCTCAGGTGATGCTGATGCTTCTGGTCCCAGCCGCACTGTGAGAAGTGAGGCTCAGGAGAGAAGGAACCCCTCCTCAAAACACATGGTGTTTTCTATTTGGTTTATTTATTCTAGTTTGTGGAGTAACATGAATCAAGTTCCCTTCCCAAGCCTGAACTTCAGCATACTCAGTAAATGCATTCATCATCCTGAAAAAGAGGCTAGGGATAAAGATCCCCTCTTAGTGTAGATAGACACTTCGATGAGGCACAGTCATCTGAGTATTAGAGTCAAGACTCTTCTGCCTAGAGTAGAGCAGATCACAAGAGGCCTTGTTGCAGTTTGTCCTTCTGCTTTGGCTGGATTTTGGGGGCTGCCCTTGGTTATATGGAACCATGAACTTGACCCAAATTTATAACACTCTTACCACCTTGTATTTTCAGGAATGACCTCCAATCCACTGTTTTCTTTTGTCTCTATAAACACACTTATTTTTTCTGATTATTAGTATTTGTGTTATTATATACACGTTGTTGTTGGTGGCTGTTGTTGAGCTGGCCCTGACGCATGGTAACCCCATACTCAATGGAGTGAAATGCTGCCCGGTCCTGTGCCATCCTCATGATCAGTTGTGGATCCAACCATTGTGATTTATAGGGTTTTCACTGGCGGATTTTTGGAAATAGATCTCCAGGCCTTTCTTCCTACTCTGTCTTAGTCAGGAAGCTCTGCTGAAACCTGTTCAGCATCATAGCAACATACAAGCCTCCACTGACAGACAGGTGGTGGCTGTGCATGAGGTGCATTGGCAGGAATCGAACCTGGGTCTCCTGTGTGGAAGGCGAGAATTCTACCACTGAACCACCAATACCCCTATTACTGTATACATACATACATACATAAAAACCAAGCCAAACCCATTGCTGTCAAGCCAGTTCTGCCTCCTAGCGACCCTACAGGACAGAGTAGAACTGTTCCATCGGGTTTCCAAGGCTGTAAATCTTTATGGAGGCAGACTGCCACATCTCTCTCCTGTGGAGAAGCTGGTGGGTTCTAACTGCCAATCTTTCGGTTAGCAGCTGAGCAGTTTAACCACGCGCCACCGGGGCTCTTTCATCCATACATATGGACACATATATTGTCATAGTGTCTGGTTAACATTTTCAGGTGGCCCACATCTCAGCATCACACGGGCTGCATTTGGTTCTCGAACTCCGAGTCAGATGTCTGGAACTGACAGCAGTTCCCCAGCTACAGCTCAGGCAGGCAGAGGGTCTGAGCCTGGGCCTGGCTTCACACACTTGCTCCGTTACTTCACTATAACCAACACGCAAATGTTGCGAGGATATTGGGAGTGTGGAGCTGAATAATGGCCTCCGAAAATTGGAAATCCATTTAAAGTGGGAGGCCATCTCGTCAGCACCCTTGGTAAATGTTATAAAGAAAAGAGCTATAACCTCTGAATTAGTGTGGGGAGAGAAGCAATGGAGTGCAGCAGGCAATCAGGAAGAGGATATCGTGTTTGGAAATTAGGGCTTGATGCAGGATGAGAGCAGAAGGGGCAGGCCTTTTCCATTTGGCCAGGGGCCAACAGCTTCTGCTCACAGAAGTGTTCTCCAAGAGATGAAATTTCATCGGGAGAAAAGGGGCCGGCATATAGCCGGCAGAGGCAGACACGTCCCCGAGATGAGAAAGGCAGTCTAGGGTAAATGCTCTTTACTTTCAAACATGAACTACAATAAGAGTAATTGTTTAATCATCAGGGGCCTTTAAACAATTCATTTTTTGCTGCTCTCTTCATTCTAGCACCATTCCTCTGTGTTACCCACCAGTTCCCCTGCCAAATGGGTGTGTGACCAAGTTAATGATGCCATTATTAGAAGCTCGCTGCAAAAAGAGGGGGCATTTAACCTGGGACAAGGAACAAAAAAAAAGTACTAATTTGAACTTTTTTCCTCAAAAAGTTCAGAGGAAATGGAGTTGGCCATAGCATCAATGGCAGCAGAGAGCAAAGCACCATTTTCTGCTTTTCTCCGAGGAATATAATCACTGTCACTGAGCACATACTTGCTGGAAGCCACTGGACTCTTAATTGAAGGGCTGCAGACGTTTATATTTCCACGTGACTGAGGATTAATAATTGCCATGCACTGTGCCACCGGCACAAAGTGGTGTCAACTTACTCTACTCGTGTTTCTTCTAAAACTCGCCCGAACTGTTCCAGTTTGAGGGTTTGCTTTTGTAAGTGTGGTTGCTGGAAACGGTACCTGCAAAGGCAGTTTTTTCTCTCCCTCCTTTTAAGAGCAAACCTAATAAAACCACTAAGTGGTTTCAGATGCCTACACGATATGTTTAAGAAGTTTGCAGATAAGATTCCATAGCCCCAAGAAATGGAATAAATATCGGCTGCCTTCATTATCCGGTTAAATTTTAGGAAGAGATCATGGCCTCAAAGAGAGGCATACGCTTGGTTATCAAAGCTGTAGGCACCTTTGTAATGATGTATAGGGGGTGACTGGAGCAGATTGTGGCAGTTTATTTCAAACACCACAGAGGTTGTGGTGATTCATTGGTTTTGTCATTTGACTATATCAAGACATGTTGGGACGCTATGGTAAGAACAAACAACAGCAATAACAATAACAGAGACGATGCATGTGCTCTACTTACTGTCTAATATTACATTAAAGAACACACAGATAAACAGCCCAAGGGTCCGTCAACAGATGAATGGCTAAACACAATGTGGCTCATTCCCACGATGGAATATTATTCAGCCGTGGAAAGGACTGAAGTGCATAGCTAAACCTTGAAAACATTATGCAAACTGAAAGAAGCCAGTCACCAAGGACCATCTCTATGAAATGGCCAGAACGGGCACATCCAGAGACAGGAAGTAGAATAGAGGTTATTAGAGGCTGGGGGGAGAGCAGAATGGGGGGTTATTGTTTAACTGGTACAGAGTTTCTGTTCGGGATGATGAAAATGTTCTAGAAATAGTGAGGATGGTTACACATCACTGTGAATGTACTTAATGCCACTGAATTGTACACTTAAAAATGATTAAAATGTTAGATTTTATGTTACCTATATTTTACCACAATAAAAAAATCGATTAAAAAAAGAAGAACACAGATAAATAGAAGATGACAAGTGTGGCAAGTGTTTTGAAAGAGGATTACATGGTGCTATGAGAGTGTGTAATGGCGGGAACTGACCGAGTCAGGGAGGATGGAGAAGCTTCTGGAAGAAGTGAAAGTAACAGTATCATCTGCTAAGGATAATCCCTTAGTTCCTTGGATGTTTAAGGGTTTGCCTCCCCTTTTTTTTGTTGGTTTCCCTCTCTTCCCTGACCCTCATAACAGATAAACAGGGCAGAGATTATTGTTCCATGTCACGGCCACAGACACTGAGGCACAGAGAGGGTCTCTGGCGAGCCCCGGGGTGTGGCCGCCCCTGACATCAGTCAGTCTGGGGAAGCTGGTATCAGTTTTGTTTGCTTGTTTCCGGGTTATGTTTTACATAGTAAGTCTGATCAGTCTTAGATGTGACTAGCCTCTCAGAAGTGGTAAAACTCTGAGCCAATTAAAGAAAATGTTTCTCAGCTGTTGCTGTCAGCTGGTCCCTCGAGTCACCGTTCCTGTGTCTGTGGATACATCTCCCCTTTCTCCTACTCCAGTGTTGTCTCACCTTAAATGCCCCAGACACAGGGGTCTGGCTGCCTGGTGGGGTAGGCCTCTGTCTTTGAACAGCTGCATATATTAGCAAGGTCTTCTGTAGAGTACGTTGCTAAGGTTCTTGCAGCGTCTTCTGCTTGGTCATAAATCTTCCAGAGCAAGACCTTAGGAAGAAGAGGTGGAAAGGCATGCAAAATCACCATGGTTTTTTTTTTTTTTGGTTTTAACGAAGGGAAGTTTTTTTCCTCAGAGTTAAAGTAGGCTAAAAGTCCAAATTCAGGGCGTCAGCTCCAGGGGAAGGCTTTTTCTCTTTCTGCCGGCCTTCTCATCAATGTTCCCCCGGACTAGGAGCTTCTTGGCGCAGGGACCTGGGTCCAAAGGACGCACTCTGCTCCTGGCACTGCTTTCTTGATGGTAGGAGGTCCCCCAAAGTCACCATGTTTTGATGTTCACCTTTCCTATGTCTTTGGTGGGATTTGTGGGATTTGAGAGCTTCCGTAACCCAATAATGGGATAGAACAGGGCTTATGGAATCTGCTCTAAAACATGTATGATTAGTTGATTTGTTCAGGGACGGGAAAGAAGACATATATATCTATATATATATGGTCCCTGGGTGGTAAAAATGATTAACAAATTTGACTGCTAACCAAAAGGCTGAACTTTGAATTCACCCAGAGGTGCCTCGGAAGAAAGGCATGCTGATCTACTTCCTAAATATCAGCCATTAAAACCCTATGGAACACAGTTCTACTCTGATACACATGGGATCCCCCATGGGATCAGCCCAATGGCAACTGATATATATCTATATGTATATCTAGGAGCCCTGGTGGCCCAGTGGTTAAGCTCTCAGCCACTAACCCACAGGTCGGCTTTTCGAACCCACCAGAGGGAGAAAGATGTGGCAGTCTGCATCCGTGAAAATTTACAGCCTTGGAAACCCTGTGGAGCAACCTGTCCTGTAGGGTCTCTATGAGTCAGAATTGACTTGCCAGGAATGGGTTTGGTTTTTTTCTGCTATATCTAAAACTAAATTTATATCTATGTTGTTTTTTTAGGTGCTGTCAGGTCAGTTCCGACTCATAGCAACCCTATGTACAACAGAATGAAACACTGTCTGGTCCTGCACCATCCTCACAATTGTTGTTGTGCTTGAGCCCATTGTTCCGGCCACTTTGTCAATCAATCTCATTGAAGGTCTTCTTCTTTTATGCAGACCTTCTACTATACCAAGCACGATGTTCTTCTCCAGGGACTGATCCCTCCTGATAACATGTCCAAGGTATGTGAGACTTAGTCTCGCCATTCTTGCTTCTAAGGAGCATTCTGGCTGTACTTCTTCCAAGCCAGATTTGTTCATTCTTTTGGCAGTCCGTGGTATATTCAGTATTCTTTGCCAATATCATAATTCAAAGGCATCAGTTCTTCTTCTGTCTTCCGTATTCATTGTTCAGCTTTCAGGTGCATATGAAGCGACTGAAAACACCATGGCTTGGGTCAGGTGCACCTTAGTCTTCAAGGTGACATCTTCGCTTTTCAACACTTTAAAGAGGTCTTTTGCAGCAGATTTGCCCAATGCAATGCATCATTTGATTTCTTGACTGCTGCTTCTGTGGGTGTTGATTGTGTATCCAAGTGCAATGAAATCCTTGACAACTTCAATCTTTTCTCCTTTTATCAAGATGTTGCTTATTGGTCCAGTTGTGAGGATTTTTGTTTTCTTTATGTTGAGATGTAATCCACACTGAAGGCTGTAGTCTTTGATTTTCATCAGTAAATGCTTCAAGTCCTCTTCACTTCCAGCAAGCAAGGATATGTCATCTGCATAACACAGGTTGTTAATGAGTCTTCCTCCAATCCTGATGCCTGTTCTTCATATAGTTCAGTTTCTCAGATTATTTGTTCAGCATATAGATTGAATAAGTATGGGGAAAAGATACAACCCTGACACACATCTTTCCTGACTTTAAACTACACAGTATCCCCTTGTTCTGTTTGAACGACTGCCTCTTGATCTATGTATAGGTTCCTCATGAGCACAATTAAGTGTTCTGGAATTCCCACTCTTTGCAATGTTAACCATAATTTGTTATGATCCACACAGTCGAATGCTTTTGCATAGTTGATAAAACACAGGTAAACATCTTTGTGGTATTCTCTGCTTTCAGCCAGGATCCATCTGACATCAGCAATGATATCCCTTGTTTCACGTCCTCTTATGAATCCAGCTTGAATTTCTGGCAGTTTCCTATTGCTGTATCTCTCTACATAAAATCTCAGTCATGCCCCCCATCAAGAATAAAACTATAAACAAAGGGGACCTGTGTATGCTATCCTGGGTGGCCTCCCAGCAAAAGAAGTGGGTGTGCCCTGTGCTGCCTCCCTGGCAGTTTTTTCAAGTCGTGTTTCTGCATGAACTTCATAAAACTGTGGGATGTGAATTAGAGGGAGAAGGCCCTGGATGGGCTATGTGGCAAATCATTTTTTGCCCATCTTCTGAGCTGCCAACCTCCTTTAACATTCTGCTTGGAGAACCACTGGCTGTCCTTGAAATTACAACTGGGTGTCTAAAGGGCCGTGACCTGCTTTTTTTTTTTTTTTTTTTGAGGTGGCTATTGTTGTGGGTCTCCCCCCACCCACACACATACTATTTCAAACAGCACTAGACACAGGGCGGTCCTGGCAAAGTCAGTGTCCCCAGGCAGCCTGTTGTTTATCACAGGTGGCACACTCACACCAAGGAGGTACGATCAGATCAAGAGAGCTGGGGACTGCAGCCAGGGAAGCCTCTGCTCTTGAAAAGAGAACCCATTTGGCTTTGTGTAGGGAGAGCAAAGAGACAGAAAGATAACTCAGGAAGAAAATATTCTTCTCCAAATATACACCTTGAATCATGATGCCTTCCTACCCTACCTGGCCATGAGCTTGGCTTTCAAGGAAATAACAACAACAAAACTACTCTGCTCAAGAGAGCGTTTGGATTTAGTATTCAACCTATCAGGCCTCTACTAAACTCTGTAAAAATAACTGTATGTTATTGCATGCCTACTCTGTGTAGGAGTCCTTGGGTGGTACAAATGGTTAATGCTAACCCAAAGGTTGGAAGTTTGAGTCCACCCAGAGGTGTCTTGGAAGAAAGACCTGGTGATCTAATTCTGGAAAAATCAGATTTTTGAAAACACTGTGGAGCACAGTTTTATTCTGACACACATGGGGTCACCATGAGTCAGAATGGACAGCAACTGGGTTGGTAATCTAGGCAACAAGTCACATACATTGTTTCAAATAATCAGGGACAGCCTTGCAGGTGGATTTCATTGCACCCATTTCGCAGATGAGAAAAGTCATACAATTAGGAAGAAGCCATGCAATTAGGACTCTGGATTTGCCTGCCTACAAAACCCTCTTGTTTTTCATCACATCACGCGACAGTCATATGTCTTGACTGTATGCTTGGTCATATGTCTTCTGGCGCAGGACTTAAGGGAGATGAGGTGGAAGGGCATGCAAGATCACCATGTTTTGATGTTCACCTCTCCAAAAGCCTTTGGTAGCGGCGGGGAGCAGGACTTTCTGCAAGGTTTTGTGCTAAGGCCCAAGGATTGGTGGGAGAGGGGGACAGGATGAAAGAGAAAGCCCCAGATGCAGCAGGCTGCAGTAGACATTCAGTGCAATAGAAGGGCTGGAGGAAGACCAACAGTCAGGAAAACAGGTGGAGGCTTCTTTGCAGTGAAATTTGAGTTCAGACCTGAAAGCAGGACCTTAACATTTGGAAGAAGGTATTCCCAGGGAGGCACTCAGTTGGGCAAAGGCCTGGAGGAGGACAGCCCAGGGGCGTTGCTCAGACCTCTTGCACCTTGCCTGCAAGTGGACCCCATCACGGAGCAGGGGGCGATATGAATGCTTCCTGTGCAACTGCACTATCTCCAACCCAGCCTTTCTCAGCCTCAGCACTGCTGCCATTTTGGTCTGGATAATTCTTTGTGATAGGGGCTGTCCTGTGTATTATAGGATGTTTAGCAGTACCCTTGGCCTCTGCTCCAATTGTGACTGTCGAAATTGTCTTCAGACATTGACAAATGTCCCTGGGGAGCAAAACTGTGCTTGGTTTAGAAACACTGGTGTAACTCCATCTTCATAGCAACGTTATCAGCGGATGGTTTCACTCTCCTTCATGCTGATGTGAAAATGGAGGCTAAATGGATACAAAACTTGTACCTAGGAGCACGGAGTTTGGAAACCACATTTGTGTGACTCCTAATTTCCACTTTTTTACAAGACTCTGCTTTACAGCTGATGGAGGGAAGGATCAGGGGAACCTCTTGGACTCAGTGGCGGTGAGCTCTGATCTGTGTTCTCATGCTTTGTGACTTGTCCCTGGCCTGGTTTGCTGGTCTAAAGAGGCTGTACAACGTGTGCAATGAGAGAGTAAATGGTTGGATTTTCATCGTTAGGAATGCCTTATCAATGCTGTTCCCTGTCATGTTGTGCACCAATTCATTCATTCACAAACATTTACTGAGCCCCGATTCTGTCCTAGGCATGGTGCTTCATGAGGGGGATGGAATCGTGAGCAGATCACCACCAGACTCCTGCTGTCACAGACTTTATATTACCGCAGGGAGACAGACAAGGCGATAATACAACAGCAGCGGCAAACTCGAACAGCAGGCTCTGATGAGAGAATCCGCTAGATAAGATGATGTGGGAAAGCGTCTTGGAGCAGGTGGCATTCAACTCGGAGCTGAAGGGTGAGAAGGCACTAGTCATGTGACTATAGGGTGCGGGGGGCGTGGGGAGGATGTTGGAGGCCGAGGGAACAGCCAATGCAAAGACCCTCAGGTGGAAAGAGCTTGGTCCCTTTTAGGACTGGCAGAGAGGTTCATGGGCCTGAATTTGCAGTGAGACCTGCCACCTCTGGTTGGCCACTAGCTCCAGCTAACCATCCTGTGGACAGACTTCTGGAGAAAGAGGACAGAGTGACCTGAATGTGTCTGCAAAGCCTCACAAACACCCAGCCTGACAATCTCTTTGAAGCCAATCATTGTCTTCATGCATGTCTGTTTCTTCTTGGGATTGTCACACCTGCTTGGGTTGTCCCCATGTTAAGTAGGTATGGTGGGTCCTTAGTGGCTGCCACTGGGACTTTGTCTTCCTGGGGTTCCGCAAGTCAAAGCCCTGCCACTTGTCTCTACTGCACGGGCTCCGGGCCCTGCCTCTGGCCTCTCCTGTGGAAGGAGGCCCACCTGTGCCTATGTCGCCTCCTCCGTTCCCTGCTCTGCTCTCAGCTTTGCTCTCTCTCTAGGATTTGGCCACTCGGTGCTCTGAATTTGTATTGTCCCTTCGTTAGACCTAGTGTCCTAGTTATCTAGTGCTGCTGTAACAGAGATACCACAAGTGGATGGCTTTAACAAACAGAAATTTATTTTCTCACAGTTTAGGAGGCCAGAAGTCCGAATTCAGGGTGCTGGCCTTAGGGGAAGGCTTTCTCTGTCTGTTGGCTCTGGAGGAAGTCCTTGCCTCTTGTGAGCTTCTGCTCCTGGGTGATTTTCATGAGGCTTGGCAACTCTCTTCCCCCATCTCTACTTGCTTGCTTGTTTGATCTCTTTCATATCTCAAAAGGGATTGATTCAAAACACACTCTACCCTAATCCTGTCTTATTAACATAACAAAGAGAACCATTCCCAAATGGGATTATAATCACAGGCATAGAGGTTAGGATTTATAACCCATATGTTTGGGGGACACAATTCAATCCATAACACCTGGTCTTAGGAGTTGTTAGCCTCTGTGGGGTCTGACTCCTGGTGACCCCATGCACAACGGAATGATATGCTTCCTGGTCCTATGCTATCCTCCTCATCAGTTGTGGATCAGACTGTTGCGATCACACAGGGTTTTCTTTGGCTGACTTTTAGAAGTAGATCACCAGGCCTTTCTTCCTAGTCCATCTTAATCTGGAAGCTCCACTAAAACCTGTTCAGCATCATAGCAACCCAAGCCTCCTCTGACAGATGGGTGGTGGTGAGTATGATGTGCCCATTCCCATTGCTGTGGAGTTAATTCTGATTCATGGCGACCATACAGGACAGAGTAGAACTGCTCCATAGGGTTTGCAAGTCTGTAAATCTTTACAGAAGCAGACTGCCACATCTTTCTTCTGCGGAGCAGCTGGTGATTTGAACCGCTGACCTTTTGGTTCGCAGCCAAGTGCTTTAACCACTGCACCACCAAGACTCCCATATGTATTGGCTGGAATTCTACCGCTGAGCCACCACACCTTTCTCCAAGGGTGAAGCAATGGGTACTCCCATCTTCTCTTCCTTTGTTCTCCCGTCTGTCCCGGAATAGATTCTTCTCCTGTCCCTTTGCCTTGGAGTTGCATGGAACCTGGTGCTCTCTGTCTTGAGGGACCCCGTGGTGATTTTATAAGGATTTGGGAGAACACGAGCTTAGATTGCAGCTGCTGCCATTCTGAAGGCACAGAATTCCAGCATGCGCGTCTTTCTTCCTTACCTCAAGTCTCGGGGCATTACATTTGGGGAAGGGCCCAGCGACTTTCAGCTGCGGCACTTTCAACATTCTTTGAATATGTATGTGCCAAGCTTGCGCCCTGAGCTTGCAGGGAGCTACGTAAGCCTTAGGGATCCAGGGAAAATTAAATCACAATTCCTGCCTCTAGGAGCTCGTGGCCTTCTGAATAAGGGGTAAGAAGGGATCAGCATTTCTGGGTCTAGGAGGCAGCACAGGAGTAAAGTGCTACAAGGCTAGGGTTTGCAGGCTGGAAGACCTAAGCCAGAATGCTGGCACCAAAGGTAGGAGCTACAGGCGCTCAGGCAAGCTCCTTAACCTCTTTGAGACGTGATGTGCCATGTTGCCTAACAGCCAGAGCAGGGAAGGAATGGATAGTGCCTGGCACAGAGCACCTGCTCACTGACCCCCAATCCTTCTTCTCCAGGGTCTGGGTTCCCTAGCGTTTTCCTCTCCTTCTGAGACCAGTGGCAACTCATACACCTCTCACCCCCTGCCTCACAATCATCTCTCGGATGGATTGTGAGAGAGTTTCCCCTTGGCTTCAATTCTTCTGGTAGCCTGGTGCTGTAGAAGAGTTTAAGTTAGTCATAGAGATGTGGGTTCAAATCCAGGCCTCACAACTCACGGGTTGTGTGATTTCAAGTGAGTCGCTCAACCTCCAGGGTCTCCATTTCCTCATATGTAAAACAGAGATAAAGGATTCCTCACAGGAGTGCCAGAGAAACAAGGAGGGAAGCCCTAGAGCAAGGAGGCATCTCCAAATGTTAACATTTGCATATAAGCTTACCCTCCCTTCCTCCCTCCCTCCTTCCTTCCTTCCTTTTTCCTCCCTCCCTTCCTTCCCTTTTTCTCTCCTTCCTTCCCTCCCTCCTTCCTCCCTTCTTCCCTTCCTTTCTTCCTTCCTTCTTCCCTTCCTCGCTCTGTCCTGTCCTCCTGAATTCAGAGCAAGACCACTTGAGGACATATATCCTTTGTCTCTCTGTGACAGCCCCTCTTTCCCCTGCCCCCTCATCATGTAATTGTCAGCAACAAAGTTGGAAAATAAGGACATCTGAAACAGCTCTCAGCACTGCGACATCTGCACCAGACAAAACTCGAAAAGCCCTCAATCCCCAGTCATGAATGTGCTATAAAAACAATGTGGCAGAAATGAAAATTGTTCCATCGTAATATTTCACAGTTCTTTTTGACAAAAGCCAAGCCGCCCTCGTGAATACTCATTTCCCAGCGTCTTATGCATTATGCATCAGCCTATAGCAGGGGACCTGGGAATTGCCAGTCCCTAGTAAAGGGCCTTTGAAAGTGCCTATTTTGTAAACAAATGGAGCCCAGGCCCAGCACTCAGACTCTTCAGGTAATTTAAGACGGCCTTTGGCTGCCCAAGTAGGGGACCAGCTTTGCTCAGGCCCATAAATGGCAGACGAGACTCCTACGTTCACAGGATGGAGAGGGGTGTTTCAGCATTCGGCATTCTAATCTCTAATTTTATAGTAGTCAAGACAGCCTTTCGGAGGGGCAGGGAAATTTTTTGCTGGAGCTAGAGCCAAATGTTGCTGGAATGTCAAATGGGCCCAGGAAGGCTGGCTGGCTGGGCAGTCAGGCAAATTTGTTGAGACTTTTGACTCCCAAGAGCCTAAAATCGGACTGAGCCTTGGGACAGAGGGCACTGATGAGTGGAGGGGACTCAGGAAGCCCAGAGACAGACACATTGGTCTTCTCAGTGAATTGGTCAAGTCAAGCCAAGCCAAGCCAAGCCCATTGCCATCAAGTGGATTCCACCTCATGGGGGCTCCATATGTGTCAGAGTAGAACTGTGCTCCATGGAGTTTTCAATGGCCATGATTTTTCAGAGGTGAATAGCAAGGCCTTTCTTCTGAGGTGCCTCTGGGTGGACTTGAACTTCTAACCTTTTGGTTAGTAGCTGAGTGCATTAACCTTAGTCTGCCCAAGGTAGGTATGTTGGAAGTGTGCATTAAGTATGCATTAATTGTCAGCGGGAGGGCCCTCATTTCAAAGATGGGGAGACCAAGGTCTGACATCTTCAGCAACGTGCTCAAGGTCACACTGTTAGGGAGCTGCAGAGCTGGGACTGCTGGAAGCCGGTCATCTTTTCTCAGCACCACCCACTGCCTCAGTCATGGGTTGGCAGCAGCTGAAAGACCAGGGGCAAAATGGTTACTGATTGCTACGATTTAAGTAAAGGGCAGACTGGGATCCTGAAAACAGCCCTGGAAAAGGACACAACACAGGGCTATTTGGTGTAATTTGCAATCTGTCCTCTCCAGTAGCCTTATTTTAAATGGTAACCCATATGATAGATATTGACGCACATACATTATATCTGTTGAAATAAAAAGGTGATGATTGATTCCTTGCTATGTGTATTTATTACACCAAAACCTTCAGCTCACATGCTGATGTACTGTAAATGAATTTGAATGGGGGAAATTCTTAACTCCAATATTAGGTATGCACTGTTCTTCCCTTCTTGGGACCTTAGTTTCTTACATGTGAAATGAGGGGTTCAAGATGGATGATCTCTGGGTTACATCCCAGCTGAAGCATCCTGCCTGCCCCTGCCCGTGGGTGGGCATAAGCAGGGCAAAGAGAATGATGAAGCCAGGGAGGAGGGGGCCGACCTCCTGCTGTACCCTGCATCTGCAGGGCGAGGCTGCCAGATGAGGGAGGAGGGCAGAGGAATAGACCCCAGATAGGGGAAGTCTGGGAAATTCCTCATTCCGTCTCCTGGTGTTCTCCAGCTGTGGGAAAACCCACTTGCTGATTGGTGCAGGCTGCCTAATGAAAGCAGCAACAGCTGAAGGCTGATTAGGATGATGAGGCAACTTGTTCCTCCTCCCAGACACCTGGGAGAATTTCCTCCGGCCATGGCCACTTCCCCACTGGGAGAATTTCCTCCGGCGATGGCCACTTCCCCGTCGCTGACCCGCTGACCCGGAGAGCAGGCTGATGGGAGGAGGTGGCTGGAAGGATAATTCTGACTCATGGTGACCCCATGTATGTCAGAGTAGAACTGCTCCATAGGGTTTTCTTGGCTGTAATCTTTACAGAAATAGATTGCCAGGCCTTTCTTCCGTGGGCCACTGGGTGGGCTCGAATGGCAACATTCAGGTTAGTAGTCGCGCGCAAACTGTGTGCATCGCGTAGGCAAACCGCTATTTATTAAAAGCTCTCCCCGCCCCCCAGACGTTTCTGGTTCAGGCACCACACTTGGAAAACTACAGCTAGGGAAAAAGAATATCTCCAGATGCCCCATTTCAGCATCTTCAAACTATTCAACATACTGCCAAGTATTTTTTTAAATAAATAATGTTGGCTTCTAGACACAGAAATAACCAAAAAATGTTCCTGTGTATTATAGTTATATATTTGCCTTTAAACTAAGAAATACCTTCTCCCGAATTATAAAAGTAAACAATTCAATTTAAAAGTTTTAGAAATTCAGAAAAGTATAAAAATGAAAATAAAGTCAAATGGAAATGTATCACTTAAAGGTAAGAGCTGTTGACACACTAAGCCAGTTACCGTCTAGTGGATTCTGACCCATAGCGACTCCGTAGGACAGAGTGGAACTGCCTCACAGGGGTTCCAAGGCTGTAATATTTATGGAAGCAGACTACCCCATCTCTCTGCCATGGAGCTGGTGGGTTCGAACCATGAACCTCTCGGTTAGCAGTAGGGCTTTTAACCAGTGCACCCCCAGGGCTCCTTGTTTACACACTAGCCTCCCTCATCTTTGCCCACTGAATATGTGAATGTGTAGGCAGGTATTTGCACCGGTTTTCTGCAGTTTTCCCAACTTGGGATCCTTGGGATGCTAAGTAGTGTCACCACACCACCACTGCCACCACCACCACAACAAAAGGTGTGTGGGTTGATTTGAGGTCAAAAACTTCAGAAAACGTTGAGGCAAGCAAAATGACAAGGTTGAGGAGTTTTCAACTGGATGGATTAAACTCTCATGAGCATTCAATATGCTAAAGGCACTGGGGAGTCCCTGCGTGGTGCAAACAGTTAATAATTTGACTGCTAACTGAAAAGTCAGCAGTTCAAGTCCACCCAGACGTACCTTGGAAAAAAGGCCTGGTGAGCTACTTCTAAAAAATGAGCCATTAAAAACGCTATGGCACACAGTTCTACTCCGACACATATGGGGTCACCATGCAGTCGACTCAAGTGCAACTGGTACGAGAGTTTTATCTCTGCCCCAAAATTCTATATAGAAGCACAATTGTAGTCTTTTAGGGTTTTCTTTCAGTGCAGCCTGAATTCATGTATGCAACATTAACATGCTATTGATTTACTTTGAGCTTGTGGTCCCCTAAGACCTTCAGGCATTTTATCATCCACCTTAGGTGAGCTGTTGTCACGTTGCATATCTCATCTTTGTATAGTTTCTTAAAAAATAGTTGAGTGTAGAATGTTAGAAACACCTATCTAGTTATTCTGAGCCTATTGTTCTGACCTACAAGCCTTTTTGAATACTGAGTCTTAGATCCATGGCTCAAACTCTTCCACCACGTTTCTGTCATTTGTGGAGAACGAGCTCTTATCCCCATGACTCTTCCCTTCAAGGTCTGAACCCTGGCTTTGTCTTTAATTAGCTGTGCAACTCTGCAGGTTTGGCATCCTCCCTCAACTATTCTGTCCAATTATGAAATGAGAGCGGTGACAGGTATCTGGCTGGGTTATTGCCATAATTAGACATATTGTATGTGAAGTGCCCAGCGTAGCATCTGACACATAATAGGCACGTGGTGAATATTGTTATTTATCAGGCAATATATTTGCATCTAGGAGCGCTTTTCATAAAGCAAACAAACCATACTAATGATAGAATTTCAGGAATGACAATAAGCTGAAGAGATGGCATTTTAATTTGGCCAGCAAAGAGTTACAACCCATAAAATCAACAAGGAACCTGGATTTCAGAGGACACCGATAAATTACTGTGAAATTGTGGGCAAGAGTCTTAATCTCTTGAGCCTCAGTGTTCTCATCTCTGAGATAAGAAAACATAGGGAGAATATATGGCATACAGGATAGAAAATGTTAGGCCCCTTCCTCTTCCTCTTCTCAGTCCCTCCTGCCTTTGGATACATCCAAATGGTGCCCCTCCAGGCATCCCACGCCACTCAAGTCTCCATCCTTTGGAATTGCAGGCATGGCTCTAAGGGCCTTCCTGAGATATCAGCTTCACTTCTGGGCAGACCAATGACTCTCACCAAGACTGTTTACATTACTAGGAGAGGGATAAGGATGTTAGCATGTTCTACAAACAATCCCTATTCCAGCCATTGTGAAATGGGTGGGGCCCGTAACACACCCTATTCTTGCCTGCCTCTTTGTCCTGGCACATGCTGTTCCCTCTGCCTGGAATAGCCTCTCCTCTGTCCACTCCTTATCCATCCATTTCATTTCTACTGACCTTCAAGATTCACCTGTGGTCTCCTCCACCAACACTCTTACCACACTGTGCTGATCTGTGTCTCCCTTTCTCTTCTACTGAACTGCGAGGAGCTCCGTGAGGACACAGACCATATGTCCCATCTCACTTTTATTCTTCAGAGCTTAGCAGTCTTCCTAACACACAGTAAAAAGCAAAAAACAAAAGAAAAAAGTTGCCATTGAATTGATTCTGACTCATGATGCCCCCATGTGTTTCACAGCAGAACTGTGCTTCATAGGGTTTTCAATGGTTGTGATCTTTTGGAAGTAGATTGCCAGGCCTTTCTTCCAAGGAGCCTCTGGGTAGATTTGAACTGCCAACCTTTCAGTTAGTTAAAAAAAAAAACAAAAACAAAAAAACAGTTGCTGTCGTGTCCATCTGACTCATGGTGACCCATGTGTTTCAGAGCAGAACTGTACTCTGTAGGGTTTTCAATGGTTGTGATCTTTCTGAAGTAGATCGCCAGAACTTTCTTCCTAGGTTCCTCTGGGTGGATTCAAACCTCCAACTTTTTGGTTAGTACATGAGCACTTAACTGTTTGCACCACCCAGGGACTCCTTGTAACACACAGTAGGTGCTCAATATGTTTAGATCAATGAACATAATGATGTATCCAGTGCAGAAGCAAAGGGCATGAAAATGTACTGCTACAAACACCGGTGAAAAAAACAAAAACATATGAGCAGGGTAGATAAGGAAGCCATTAAAACGGGGATAGAATTGCTCACAAATATTTCAACAGAAATTCCTACCATAATGGCTTAATGGGGCCAAACCAAGAGAGAAGCACCATATCAGGGTGATAAGCACCAAGCCTGGGGCTCAGAAACTGCCCCAGTTTCCTGCTAGGGCCTTGTGTCTGCTTGAACGTTCCACACACAAAAGTTGGCCCCACTGGAGCAACTGTGTCTGATAGAAGCAAACCCTCTACCTACAAATCATGAAGCTCCGAGTGAGCTTTAGCAGCTAATGATCATCTTAATTAACCCACAAAACTTTATGCACAGCCAGTATTCAGCCAATCTTTTGATCCTAGACAGAAATCTATTCAAGCCAATTGAGAGAATGGAAAGACAGAATCTGATGAGCGTTCTTACCCCGGTGAAGGTAAGAGTTGGCGGGTTGGACAACTCTCAGAGTGATCTATTTGCCAATAGCAATAGGACGTTAAGTTAGAGAAACATCATTCCCTTAAAGGCAAGCCAAAGGAGTGCTCTGAATAATGGCTTAAAATGACATGTGCCCAGGGCCTGTTGAGGCTGGAATGATTGAATTAACATTCCTGCTTTAAGGAAGACAGTTTCTTCAAATGAGTAGCTTCTAAGCTTGGTTTGAGGCAGGAACTAGTTTGAATCTAATGAAAATTATTTTTCCCAGAATAATGCACGTGGCACATGATTGGATGTGTTTCTCAGGGGTTCATGGGTTCCACTCGTGAATCCCTGCTCCTGGAAGACTATAAGATCTAAAAGTGCAGAGGTTTCCAACTGCAAATGTGAGGAGTTTTATCAAATTCACCTTTGAAAACATTTCAAAATATACCTTCCCCCAGGTGATAGAAAAGTGGGTCATGGCAACCTTCTGAAAGGCAGAACCCTAGTGGGGCTGAGACGTGGGCACTTTGAAAAACCACCCTTGCTGATTCTCTTATGCCCACCTCACTCACAAACAGGAGAGGATAGGCCAAGAGGAAAGATACAACCATGGATTGGATCAGATACCTGGGCTCAAATCCCAGCTTCTTCATGTGCTAACTTTATGACCTCGCTCAAGGGACTGTTCATCTCTCAACCTCTATTTCCTCATCTGTAAATGGTTGTTGGAAAGACTGAGATGAAATACATGGAGTTTGACATTTGGTGTTTATTGGTGCATTATTATTATTTTTTTAAATCTCCTTAGCCAGTGGCCATCAAATTGATCCTGACGCATGGTGACTCTATGTGTTTCAGAGTAGAATTGCACTCCATAGGGTTTTCAATGGCTGTGATTTTTTGGAAATGGATCTCCAGGCCTTTCTTTTGAAGTGCCTTTGAGTGGATTTGAACCTCCAACCTTTCAGTTAGTAGCCAAGTGCTTAACCATTTGCACTACTAAGGTTATCTGACATTCAGTGTTAATTCCCTTTATGTTTTATTTTTATTTTCAAGAGGGAAAAATAAAGGTACAAACTAGGAGGCATATTACAGGGTCTGTTCAGGAATCAAATCACAGCAACAGGATGCGACATGTGACATTTCATACCTGGAGCTAAGTGCAGTCAATGACAGGGATTCTCCATGCTGTTCCAAAGGGTCTGAGGTTTCGGGAAATCTGCTGCAAGGGGATATATTGCTTATTCAGGCCTCAAGTAGATTTTTTCTTCACACTGAAAGTTATGAGCATGTGAATACTGCCAATGTAGATGAGAGTATTTCACCATGTGGTGGTTTTCCTTGGCCTGGCTTCCAAGGGCATTCTGAGTCATCCAGAACATTTTGCAGATGTGAGTGATGGTGTGAAAAGCCCCTTTTTTTTGTTGGAGTGGGAAGATGATCTAGGTGGGCAGGTGCTACGGAGCTCCAAGGTCTGCTGGTAGCAGGGGGTACCCTACTTGTAGACAGGTCTGGAGGTGAGTCTTTAGGGCACTCAATCTCCCCGACTCTCAATTTCTAATCGCTACCGTGGAATACTTATTATCTCACTGAGCAGTTATGAGGGTTCAGTTTTACAAGCTGTGCGAAGCACCTACCGACCACGTCTCAGGCGCTCAGTGAATGGTAGTTATCTTGGTGTCAGTGGCAGTGGCGGTGCTAGTATTAGCGGCCAAATAGGACGCAGGGTTTCAGCCGGGGAATCTAAGTCCACAGCACAAGGTGAAGACTCAAGACCTAAAACGAGGGCACAGAGCCAAGGCAGAAGCGCCTGATGAAACTGGAAACCAACAGGAAAGAGGCTGGGAAGGAGGTGGAGACAGAGTGAAGCAAAAAGTAGAGGCTTGGCCCAGGCTCTCAACTTCTACCTACTCCAGCCTTGCTTAGATGTAAAAGATGGTGCCTCCCACCTATTGTGACCAACTCATCTCAGCTTGCCCAGGTCTTTCTGGGACAAACAGAAAGTCCCACATCCCAGGAAAACCCTCAGTCCAGGGTAAACCAGGAGAATTGGTCACCCTACTCCTTCTTGCATTCTGCAGCCACTGAGCACTAGGCCAGTCCTGGCCAGTGGCTGTGGAGTGAGTCTCACTGCCCTGTCACTTGGCACCCTTGACATCAGCCTCTCCTTGCCCCTACCACAATGTCTGGGGATGTCTCAAAGGGCCTCAGTGTCAGCTTAATGCTTAGGTTTCTGTTGAGAATGAATGCTCTATAAGGGCAGGGCTACTGTCTGGTTTACTACTATATCGCCAGCATATAGAAAACTCTTAGCACATAGTAGGTACTCAGTAGTCTATGTTGAATGGATAAATGGAGATCTTTCCTAGAGTCCAAATGTGCGCGGCAAGGGCCCTGGGGATGAGAGTAGAAAAGAAGGCATTCGAGAACTTGCTCATCCTCTTTCATGTAAAAATACTCGCACTGACATTTAGAACAACCCGTGGTTCCTCATAGCTCATGGATTGTGTCTAAGCACTTGCGGACTCAATTTGTTTTATCTACTGGGTTCATTCCTAGAGCTGCCATAATAATGTACCATAAACAGTGGCTTAAAACAATAGAAATTTATCCTCTCACAGTTCTGGATTCAGAGTGTTGGCGGATCCACCTCTAGCGGAAGATGCTTCTTTGTCTCTTCCAGCTTCTGGTAGCCCCAGGTGTTCCTTGGATTTGGCAACATAGTAACTCCAATTTCTGTCTCCTCTTTACCTGGCCTTTGATCCTCTATATCCCTATCTCTGTATCCCTTCTTATAAGAACACCAGTCATATTGGATTAAGGTTTCTAGGTGACAAAAATGGTTTGTGCTCAACTGTGCAGTGGTTAAGAGCTTGACTGCTAACCAAAAGCTTGTTAGTTCGAATCCACCAGCCGTTCCTTGGAAACCCTATGGGGCAGTTCTACTCTGTTCTATAGGGTCGCTGTGAGTCAGAATCGACTTGATCGCTATGAGTTTGATTTGGTTTGGCTAACCTAATGGTTGGTGGTTCAAACACACCCAGTGGTACTGTGGAAGAAAAGGCCTGACAATCTGCTTCCATTAAGATTCCATAAAACCCTATGGAGCACTTCCACTCTGTAACACCTAGAGTCACCATGAGTCAGAATTGACTTAATGGCAACTAACAATAACATATCGGATTAGGACCCACCCTACTCTGGTATGACCACGTGTTAACTGATTATAAAATATCTGCAAGGCTCTATTTCCAAAGAAGGTTACATTCACAGGTACTGGGGGTTAGGACTTCAACATGTCTTTTTTTAGGGGACACAATTTAACCCAATTAACACTACCCACTCTGTAGGCCAAACTTGCATTTCCCTTATTGTAAACTTCTGGCATTTGGTCAAAATATTCTCTGCCTGTAATGTTCGACCTTCCTCTCTGCCCTTCCAAATTCAACTTCTCACTCAAGGTTCCGTGCAAAAGCCCTGTCTCCAGGGTTCCTGCTACTGGGTTCATGGCATGCCTATCAGCTAGTTGTCTTTTCTGTCTATACGTCATCCCTCTGCCCAGACTGTAAGGTATTTGGGGACAGAGGCTACATCTCCCCTTTCTGGTCCCTCCTCAGCACTGAGTCTAGAGAGATGCAGCTTCTGATCTTGGAGGCACTTCTGGGTTGCTGGGCAGAAAGACCCACTCCCTGGTGTGGGTGTGTCTTGTCTTTCTACGTAGCTTTACTGAAATTTCCAACACATTTCAGACCCCGAGAAAAGGTACTTGTTTTAACACCACGGCTGGGCAGAGGTCATTGCTTTAGACAAGGTTTATTTTCTTTCTTTTTTTAAATGAACTTAATCATTTTTAATATCTTTTCCAAAGTAGAATACATTAAATGACCCTGAGTTGGCTGAAAGCCTTCTCTTGAGTGCTTTGGGGAGGATTAGAGGAAGTTCTTTTAAAATCTCTTAGCATGACTGGCTGCCTTTGCCTTTCTCTGGGTTATCAGGGAGTGAGATTTGATCCTAATTAACAAAGGGTGAGCCCTGAGCCTTGTAGTCTGCTCACTGGGAGAGAGGCTGGGCTGCACTCTTTGGAGAAGGGAGGCTGATAATTTCCACCATTTCAGCCCTTGTGCCTGAACACAGGGGCTGATACAGACGCTGATAAGACAGCTTTGGGCAAGCACAGCAGGCACTAGAGAAAGGCAGAGAGGCAGGGGCAGGAGAGAGAGTGCTATTATCATCATAAGAGTGTCTACTCAGGCAGCAAAGACCATCTCCAGTGTGGATGGAGCCAGGATTCAGGCTGCACGGTACAAATTAAAAAGCAGTGATGACATTTTTTTATTGTCCAAAGATCATAAAAAAGGAAACAAAAAGCAGGACAAATTAATCAGCAGTGTAATGATAATGGAAAGTAGTACCAAATACAGTCATTATCTACGTGGTGTTCTAATTCCTGGCTCATCACCTTCTGAAGACGGATGCGTTCTAAGCAGGATGGATTGGGTCACACCTGGAGAGGGTCTTGCGGGAGGAAGGGGCCACTTCACAGGTCTCCACTGAGTCCCACAGAGGTTGCCTTTGGCTTATACTTTTTCCCTCATGATTTATACACTAGGCCTGTGATTTAACTACACCGTAAGAAGAAGGAATAAGAGGGAGATACAGCTTTTGCTTTTCTTCTTTTTCTCCATGGTGCCTAATAAAGTGCTGGCTACGTGGTACTATTGTAGAACTTTTGAGAAGGAAGAAACCATCAATAACGCTCCCACATGAGTGTCAGGATTAATTGATTGAGTGGTTGAGGATGTTTGAGATTTTTCTGGAGTTGGGCAATTGGCAAAGCATTTTAACCATGATAACACACACTCTGAGGGGAGTAGCAGACCCCCTATTCTCCTTTCCTTGGTCTCAGACAGAGATGGAATGCCACTGAGAAACCCCAGCAGAAGAATTTGTCCAAATATCCCAGGCAAATTTATTCTTAAGGTTTGCCAGTCACATCACTGGTTAAAGCCTGCGTCTTTCTCAGAACAGGGCATGAAAATATTCTGCTCAGCTGCTCTGCGTTCCAGAAATACAATAAATAGCAGCACTATTTTTAAAGGATCATTGGGTTTCATTAAGTAAAGAGAAGCTTCTCTTTAGCATGGTTTTGAGGATTCACTGTCTAAACAGCAGGCTGGGGTGTTGACATCCTGATGGAAGCATCCTGAGTGTGTATTAAAAGGCCTGGCTGTTCCTGGAGCTGCTACTACCTTCCTGGCATCTTTGAGCCAGTCACTTTGTCCTCTCTGGTCCTCACTTTTGCATCTGTACAGTGGGGATAAAAAACTGTTTCCAAGTTTATTGAGAGAATGAGACATCTACACACTCACAGCAAAGTGTTAATTGGTTCTTCCATTCATTAATTCCCTAAGCGCCTACTATGTGCCAAGGCTTTGGAAACCCTGCTGTAAGACAATGCTTTTGATAGGCATTTCCATATGAATCTCTCTCTTGCCTAGTTACATCATGAGAATCTAACAAGAGGTTTAATACTGATTAAACATCGATGCCATTGCATTATGGTGTCAGCGAAGAACATTGAATATACCATGGACTACCAGAAAAACAAACAAATCTGTCTTAGAAGAACAACAGCCAGAATGCTGCTTAGAAGCAAGGATGGCGAGACTTTGTCTCATGTACTTTGGGCATGCTGTTAGGAGGGACCAGTCCCTGGAGAAGGACATCATGCTTGGTAAAGTAGAAGGTCAGTGAAAGAGAGGAAGATCCTCAACAAGACCGATTGACTCAGTGGCTACAATGATGGGCTGAAATAGCAATGATTATGAGGCTAGAACAGGACTGGGAAGTGTTTCATTCTGTTGTACACAGGGTCATGATGAGTAGGAACCGACTTGACGGCTCTTAACAACAACAACAACATCAGCCAGGCTGAGGTTAAAGTCCCTGGTTCACTTTCCCTCATATGCTATCATAACTGTAAACTCTTGCCCAGGATTAGGAAGTAGACAGGATTATCTTTTCATGGTGAGGAGGCATAAGGCCTTGGTCAATGGACAATTCTTGCAAACAGACAGACTAATTCAAAATTCCATATTGGCTGTTTACTAGCTGAATTCAGGTAAGTAACATGTTCAGATAAAGCCTTGTTTCCACCATTTGTAAAGAGGGGCAATAAAATCTATCTCGGAAGGCTGTTGTGAGGACTAAGTAGAATGATGCCTAGACCATGGCTTACAGTGATTGTCGTATGGTGGGCACACAAAGTAGCGCCTTCAGCAGTGACAGGTGCCACTGAGGTGGTGGTCTCAGGTACTATTGAGATGGTGGTCTCAGGTCTCCAGCCTGTTGTCCAGCTCTTTTCTTCTCTCCTAGGCTCTCCTCATCTGCACTCCCACCTCCCCAGGCACTCAGGATCCTGCCTTGTATTACGACTTCCATGAGAACACTGTCTCATGGAATGCATGGATAGATCTCTTGTCCTTCTTGGTGTGCTGGACTGGGTAGGCTCCCTCTTCCTGGGAGGATGTGCTTTGCATATCATTTGGCTTTGTGGGATCAAAAACTTGGTTCTTTGTATGAGTTTTAAATCCCTGAGCCCAAAAAACCAAAGTCATTGCTGTCAAGTCGATTCTGAGTCATAGTGACCCCCTAGGACAGAGTAGAACTGCCCCATAGAGTTTCCAAAGCTGTAGGTGTTTATTTAAGCAGAGTGCTTGCTAGAGCTTTATCCTGCGAAGAGGCTGGTGGGTTCAAACTGCCAACCTTTTTGTTAACAGCTGAGCGCTTAACCACTGCGCCACGAGGACTTCTTTTTTTAAATCCCTGGATCCTGTGTATTCTAAATTTTATTGGAATATACCCCTGTATATTCTAAATTTTATTTGAATATATGTCGTTGTTGCTGTTAGATGCTGTCGAGTCAGTTCCGACTCATAGTGACCGTATGTACAACAATGAAACACTCCCTGTCCTGTGTCATCCTTACAATTGTTGCTGTGTTTGAGTCCATTGTTGCAGCCACTGTGTTAATCCATCTCATTGAGGGTCTTCCTCTTTTTTGATGACCCTCTACTTTACCAAGCATGATGTCATTCTCCAGGGATTGGTCCTTCCTGATAACATGTCCAAAGTAAGCAAGACAAAGTCTTGCCATCCTCGCTTCTAAAGAGCATTCTGGCTGTGCTTCCTCCAAGACAGATTCGTTTGTTCTTCTGGCAGTCCATGCTATATTCAATATTGTTCACCAGCATCACAATTCAAATGCATCAATTCTTCTTCCGTCTTCCATTTTCACTGACAAGCTTTCACATGCATATGAGGCAACTGAAAATACCAAGTGTATTTTAATATACAGAAAAGTGCATGTATTAGCAGTGTATAGCTTGCTGTATTTTTATGAAATTAACAAATTTATGTAACAAGCACTTAGATTACGAAAAAGATTATTATCAACATCCCAGAAGCCCCTACTTTCAACCACTACCCCCCAAATAAAAGAGTAACCTCTATAGGCTGGTATTACCTGCTTTCTTACTTTATGTAAATGGAATCATACAGCATGCATTCTTTTCCGTCTGGCTGCTTTCTCTCGACATTATGCTTGGGAGAACCACCCATGCTGTAGTGTGTAGTTGTAGATTTTCATGACTGTGTAGTATTCCATTGTGCAAATACACCACAACTTACATGTCTGTTCTACCGTGGATGGGCATTTGGATCATTTCCTTTATAATCCAGTGGTGTCAGCTAACTGTGAGGATCATGGAGTCTTTGCCCTAAAAGCCGCCTGCTTCATCGCCTCAGAAACTCATGGTCACCATTGAATGGGACATTAGGGAACTTGCAGAAAAAGTGAGACCTTTTGTACGAAATTTTACTTGTTTCTGCCAGTCCTTCCAGTGACAGCCCTGTAAGGTAGGTGAGACTACCTATTGTACACATGATCAAACTGTGGCTGAGAAAGGTTAGACATTTGCCCGAAGCAAAACTGAGATAGACTCTCATCGAGGTTTTAGTTTCGCTAAAGACTCTGCCCCTTTCACAAAACCACACCAGCTCTTTGCATGATTTGACAAAAGACTTGCTTTAATTAGGGGTTAAGAGAAAATGGTCTTATTCCAACTTGTCTATAAGATTGTCAGCCAGCTCACAGTCCTGCTTGGCTGGCCATCATTTCTTCACCTTTAAGACCAGATCAGAAGTCCCTGGGTGGTGTACACGGTTACACTCTATTTATTAATGGAAACGTTGGTAGTTTGAACCCACTCAGAGGTGCCTTGGAAGTAAGGCCTGGTGATCTTCCAAAAGGTCACAGCCTTGAAAACCCTATGGAGTACAGCTCTACTTTGCCAACATGAGGTCGCCGTGAATTGGAATCAACTCAATGGCAACTAACAGCACAAGACTAGCACAGTGGAATTTGATGCTCAGGGGAGTCTGGGCAGGGGGTGAGAGTCAAGGTAGACTATAAGGTTGGAATCTTGACTCCAGCTCTGTTATATCCCTTTCTGGGTCTCAATCTCCCCATCTGTAAACTGGGGGTAATAAAAATCGCTATTTCATGAGACTGCTGTGAGGATTAGGTGGAGAACATGTGTAAAAAAACTTGCATAGTACTGGGCACCAAGGTGATATTTCTTGGGCACTTATTCTTGTTATAATAAAATCCAACACCCTTTGCCAGCTCTGATGGTCTAAGAGCCGAGTACTGTCATCTCAGCTGGCACTTGGAATCAAAGATCTTCACCAGCTTCTAAATAAACGTTACGTGGCTGCTTCCAGCGGTCTCTTTTTGGAGATGTCTATTAAAATTATGGTTCAATTGTCAGAAACAAAATATTCTTAAGATGTCTCCAACCATAACCTCAAATTATATGACAGTGTCTGGCTTTAATACCCGTCTAAATAGTTATACTGTTGACAGGTTTTAGGAGCAGCGTTTTGCTCTTCTATTCCTCTCATTAACTTATGTAGCAACATCATAACTCTCTGGAAGGAAAAAAAAATAAAAGAATGCTGGCATATTCCATCTGAATTCATTTCATATAGCCTCTGTGTCAAAGCGTGTTTGCATATGAATGAGATGTCTTGATGTTCTCTCATTAACATGGGAACATTGCAGTGACACATTTTCGAGTTCAGGTTCAAGAGTTTGAGGCAAGAGAGGAAAGAAAGGTTTAAGGCTCAGTCCATTTGAGTTGTTGCTCTAGTAGCCTCGTGTGTAATTGCAATTCCCAATCAGGCTGTGGCCTGGAATGGCATTTCCATCTCTTGCCTTTAGGACTGCCAGCCCAACCTCTCACCTACTCTCCTCTCCGTATACCCACCGCTCTAATCACCCATGTTTTCATTAATATCTTCAAGTCTTTGTACACAGTATAATATAAGCTGCTCCCTCTGCTTGATAAGGCATTTTCCTTCTCTGCTTGGCAAGTCTTGGTGATTCCGCTGAACCATCAAAGCCTTTCTCAACCCTTCCTCAATTCCTCTGGGCAAATTAAGCCACTTCGACTCTGGGCCTCAGCACCAAATCCTCATGTCTGGAGTGGCCTGTGTCCTATGTTGCAAGTCTCTTATGCTGGACTTTGAGGTTTGAGAAAGCATGGAGCATACCTTTTTCGTTGTTCGAGCCCCAGGATCCCTTATAGAGTAAGTGCTCAATAAATGTTTACTAAATGGATAGATGCAGAAAAGTAGAATAAGGCCTGATGAGGCATGTCCTGAGCTTCTCTTCCCAAGAGACCTTGAATTTCAGTAACGGCTGTCTCGCTCTTCACCAGAAAATGTCAGCTCCAGTCAACTCAGGCTCAGAGTGGGCCCTGGGATTCCATCTAAACTGCATCTCCCTCAAATCACAAGCTTGGGAAACATGGGCTGAGCATGTCCTTACAGCCACCTGGCAGCCCATGTCTTGTTAGGTGATCTCATTATGGAACATGCAGACTTATAGGCAATTAGCATCAGTGCGGAGGTGTAGCTCCTGGCGATGTCTTTTGGATCAAGAAGACATGGGTTGCAATGACTGAGGCTTTGGGGGTGACATAGTGCCAAGTGAAAGCACACTAGTTTGGGGTGATGGTCAGCACGACATCAGGCTCCAAGGGGCCTAGAATGACTTCACGACTACAGTAATCCTACACATATATTCAGCACGGTGTCATGAGGTGGTTAAGGGGACAGACTGCAGAGGTTCCAGTTATAGCTCAACTGCTTATTAGCTGTGTGACCTTGCACAACTTCCTGAAGTTTTCTATAATTCAGTCTTCTCATCTGTAAAGTGGGTATAATAAGAGTAGCTAAGATGTAGGGCTGTTGTGTGCACCTTCATAGTGTTTCTATGACACATAGAAAACATGACTCCATAAATGTTAGCCATTTCTAGCTGATAATACAAATAATGCGCATGCAAAATTCCATTTGAACCTCACCAAAATCCTGTGAAGTATTATCATCCTTGCTTAGAAAATGTGAAGTGTCACGCAGTGTAAAATGGGAATGTAAAGTAAAACTCAAAGTTCATTTGGACCCTCTAGTGGGTGCCCAGAGTGGTGAAATACAGTGGCCAGGGCCATGGAACTTGTGTCTGCCTTGCCTTGGACATGTTCAGGCAGCCTAGCATCCCTTCTACCTGGTTTAAGAGAACGTGCTGTAAGCAATTACCCACAACCCTCCTTTTTGCCATTCTCACCCCAATCCCATCTGCTAGCATTTTTCCTCCCCTGCTGCACCATGTGGAAGGATCCAGACTGCTAGTTGTGCTGGTTCTGACCTTCTGTACTTGAACTTTGCCTGCTCTGCCTCCTCTCCAGTTACTCACTACATTCTTCAATTCAGCTTTACAAATTGCAAAACTGATCCTGTGTTCTGACTCCCTAAATGGCTCTTTGTAACTGTCCCCAGTTGGCTCAAAAATACCCAAACTCACTGCCCTCAAGTTGTTTCCAACTCAAAGTGATCCTACAGGACAGAGTCGAACTGCCCCATAGGGTTTCCAAGGCTGTAGATCTTTCCGGAAGCAAACTGCCACATCTTTCTTCTGTGGAGTGGCTGGTGGGTTTGAACTGCCGACCTTATGGCTAGCAGCCGAGTGCTTTAACTACTGTGCCACCAGGGCCCAATAGGCTAGAACCTTTTAATTGTCCCAGAGAACCAAGCCAAGAGAGTGTCCATAAAGGCACTGTTACAGAATTTGGGAAAATCTCGACCTACTTTGAATTGACCCGGGGGTTATTCCCGGTGGACAGCATTGACATGTACAGAAGACCAATGAATTGCGAGTGCCTCACTGGGGAAAGAGGGTCAACAGCAGGGAACAGGTTGTATTTGGTGAGGGGCATAGAGAAGGGCAGGCAGGCTTTGGCAGTGCCCAGCTAAACAGGTACTTCCAGAGGTTGAGGCGCTCTGATCCCCCTGTGTACTTGGGCCTCTGGGTTTACCTTCACTTACTGTGGATCCTCAGCTTGGCCCTGCTCTGATCTGAGGCTCGTCAGGAGATCTTTTACCTAGCATGTCTGGGATAGGGACAAAAAGGACAGGTCATGTAGAGGAAACCACTAGCTTACGTGATAATTGTGTTTTTGGAGGGAAATTAATAGACTGACACTTTGATTGTCAACCAGCTTTTGTGAGCCTGGAATGTGGGCCTCTCCTTCCAGACACTGACAATACCGCCCTGTCTCACACCCCAAAGCTGAGGACCTGAAACAACACCTGGGTGAATTTACCGAGGGAAGAACTACCTAGGCTGCTTGTAGACACCTTGACTTGACCAGTGACCACATACCTTCTTGGAAATTCCATTTGAAAGAATAATTTGAGATACATTAACGCTAATTGGATATGTGATACCACCCTTTGCGCTAATTTTTTTTTAAAAATTTTATTGCGCTTTAGGTGAAAGTTTACAGCTCAAAGTAATTTCTCATTCAAAAATTTATACACATATTGTTTTGTGACACTGGTTGCAATCCCCACAATGTGACAGCACTCTCCCCCTTTCCACCCCAGGTTCCCTGTGTCCATTTGTCCAGTTCCTGTCCCTTCCTGCCTTCTCGTCTTGCTTTAGGACAGGAGTTGCCCATTTGGTCTCATATATTTGATGGAACTCAGAAGCATGCTCCTCACGTGTGTTATTTTTGTTTTATAGGCCTGTCTAATCTTTGTCTGAAAAGTGGGCTTCGTGAATGGTTTCAGTTCTGGGTTAGCAAGAGTGTCTGGGGGCCGTAGTCTTGGGAGTTGCTCTGGTCTCTGTTAGACCAGTAAGTCTCGTCTTTTTCCATGAATTTAAATTCTGTTCTACATTTTTCTCCCGATCTGTCCAGGACTCTCTGTTGTGATCCCTTTCAGAGCGGTCGTGCGTGGTAGCCAGGCACCATCTAGTTCTTCTGGTCTCAGGGTGGTGGAGTCTCTGGTTCATATGGCCCTTTAGAACTTTGGGCTAATATTTCCCTTGTGTCTTTGGTTTTCTTCATTCTCCTTTGCTCCTTAGATGTATCTTAGATGGCTGCTCGCAAGCTTTTAAGACCCCAGATGCTACTGACCAAAGTAGGATGTATAACATTTTCTTTATGAACTATGTTATGCCAATTGACCTAGATGTCCCCCAAGACTATGGTCCTCAGCCAGCAGTCCCAGCTACTTGGTCCCTCAGAGTGTTTGGATGTGTCTAGGAAACTTCTATGCTTTTGTTTTGGTTCAGTTGTGCTGACTTCCTCTAAATTGTGTGTTGTCCCTTCCTTCACCAAAGTTGACATTTGTCTACTCTCTAGTTTATGATCTCCCTTTCTCCTCCTTCCCCCACCTCGTAACCATCAAAGGTTTTCTTACTGTGTGTAAATCTTTTCTTGAGTTCTTATAATATTGGTCTCATACAATATTTGTTCTTTTGTGACTGACTTATTTCCCTCAGCATAATGCCTTCTAGATTCTTCCACATTGTGATGTTTCATAGATACATCATTGTTCTTTATCATTGCATAGTATTCCATGGTGTGCATGTACCATAATTTGTTTAACCATTCATCTGTTGCTACACTAATTTTTTTTGTTGTTTTTTTTTAATACGGTTTTTCTCCCAGGGTTTAGCACATCTATTGATCTCTCATGTTCAGCCTTGACATGGCAGCCTCTCCTTTGATTCTCTGAGCAGTCGGGGGCCACAGTCTGCCTTTCGTACCTTGCTGCAGATCATGGAGTAACTGTGAGCCCAGCTGGTAGCCTGTGGGAGCTGCCTGCCCCTCACACACGCTTCAGTTATGTGACATCAGAGATATATGGTCATTGATTAGACTATTTCCAGACTACACGAAGGTCTTAGCTTGCTCTCAGAGAGATTCAGACAATTAGCCCATGGATGGAAAGTGGTGGCAGCTCAACTCAAGCTGATGTTCCTCCCTCTCGTTGCTTCCCCCGAGCAGAGTCCTGGGGAGTCGGTCCTGATAACTCTGCTTTCCATGTTCACAAGATGAAGAAATGTCACCACAATTTTTTACTTTCCTTTTTTTCTGTTTCAAATAGAAAATGTTTGGGAATCAATTTGTTCTGTGCACTTGGCATTCCCTCCCTGAGGGAATTGTCTTTCAAGAATCCCTCAGAAATCCCATTGGCATGAGTTCTCGTCTGCCAAAGTAACAAACCCTTTCCCCAGAAAGCTGAGTTCTCCATGAAACAGGGCTTTCCCCAGCCATGCAGGCTGGACTGTGAATGTCAGAAATGTGGGCATGGGGGGATGAAACAGCACTGCCACGTGCCACTGCTGATTTGGGGGGTGGGGTGGGTGCCCAGGTGAAGAGCTGGCGTCCATGTTTCTGCTCAAGGAGGCCTCTGTCTGCTGTTGGAACGCCGGGCGCAGAGGCAAGAAACACATGCTTTCACCCTGTCTAGCCCTCGCAGGGATACACACGAGAGGACTGAGAACTAACGTGGCAATGACTCATTCGGCTTGTTTGGATTGCTTAGCGGATCTGCAGGTCCTTGGTGAGAAATAACTGGAAGCTGAGGTTAGAGGTCAACACAGGCCCTGCATGGCTTATTGTGTACCAATGTGGGGAGTAAATTATATCGCACTACGGTTTTCAAAGGGTGGTCACCTGGGCCAGCAGCATCAGCATCACTCGGGAACTTATTAGAAACACACATTCTCGAGCCCTCCCTAGACCTAAAACAAAGTCCCTGGGTGCTGCAAACAATTAATGAGCACAGCTCCTAACTGGAAGGCTAGGGGTTTGAGCTCACTCAGAGGTGCCTTGGAAGAAAGGCCTGGGGACCTACTTCTGAAAAATCAGCCACTAAAAACCCTACAGAGCAAAGTTTGGCTCTGACACACACGGGGCTGCCATGAGTCGAAACAGACTTGAAGGCAACCTAAACCTACTGAATGAGAAACTCTGAGCCTAGAGCCAGAAATCTGTATTTTAACAAGCCCTCCAGGTGATTCTGAGTCACACTAAACCGGCCTCCTTTCAGAGTTTGTGCCCTGCAGTTCTCAGAAAATCCTTTTGCCATGCTCAGCACAGGCAGCGACTAAAGAGCTCCTTCCAGGTGTAGTGCCAGAGTGCCAGGGCCAGCTGAAGCTGGCCTCATTCCTGGAGGGCTGGACCGGAACCGGAACAAGCTTTGGCTGCCTCTCCCTTCCCTGCAGGGGCCTCCCTCGGAAGCCTTCTGATTTAGGAGCACTTGTCCAGATGTCAGGAGCATGTGATTCCGATCATTAGCACCTTGTCTTTGGGATCCTTGCCTTGTAAACCTTTGTTCTCTCTAAAGTCCAGGGAAGGGAGGGGCAGGAAGCTAGAGGAGTCCTCTCAGACAGCCCTCTCCTCCAAGAAGAACAAAGCCGGAGCGTGGGGAACTGGCTTTGATCTCAGACAATGAGAGCGGCTGGGTTAAGTGTTCGGAGGTTCCAGACAGCTTTGCCACAAAACAGATCAGTTACTTTTCTTTTTTCTTTCTTCTTCTTTTTTTTGAAAGACTTAATTCATGTACTGGAAACAAAAAAGTAAAATGTTTGGAAGGATGGTATTTCCGTAGCTCTCTGAAGCTCAGGCATAATCTGAAACAGCTGTGGGCTGGGTACTCCTCCCCTAGGCGGGGCCACCCTGATGGGTTGGGATAATCTGGCTTCCCAAAGGAATGTGCTGCTTTGTCCTGAGGTCAGTGAACTGAGGCTGGGATTGGGAGATGCCGGGGCTGGCAGGGACAGTTGAAAGGGAAGCTGACAATTGAAAATGTATTAAGGAAAATATCAGGAACTACTTATTCGGTCCTCCGTGCTCACTCTTTGCTGATGGAGCCATTGCGTTCAGGACAAGGAAGTCCTGAGAGGACACTCCTTGAAGAGCTGGCAGAGGCTGTAACTCAAGGGCAGAAGGAACCCCATTTTCTCGGGCGTCTGCACTGGTCCATTTCCGGTGTCTCTGCCTCAGGTGTGATGGATAGGAAAAAAAAAAATCTCTCCAAGAGTTCCCTCACGTTGACAGTTCAGTGTGGTTTGATATAGCACATTCCTCAGTATCCGATGAGGTAAGATTTAGAATATGGTCCTAAGACAACTCAAAAGGCCTAGCTTCATCAGTACTCTGAATTCCAAAGGCCTCATGCGCCTGTGATTTTTATCCTTGGTGCCAAATCAGCTATGCTTATCGACTGCTATTTTAATGAAGCCTCCTGGTACCAGCTCAGGAAGGATATTTTTATTAGATACGACTGGGAGGGTTCTCATGTTGAAAGCGTTTGGTATAAAACATGAACACATCCCGTCCTCGGATATCATTCCAAATATTTCCTTTGAAATCGGAAAATTACCGAAGAACTTGGGATAAGAAGATTAAAAAAAAAAAAAAAGAATTCAAAAGCAAGGATGGTGTGCTTTTCTCTCTCCCCACCCCAAATCCTACATGGGTGGGGCTTTTGGAATTTGCAAATCAACAACATTAGAAGATTAGAGAGGAGGGATCTGGAGTTTGGCATCCCAGACCCTGGCTCTGCCCTGAAAGGGCACAAGGTTATTTGGCCAAATCACAGCAGCTGATATGGTGGATGTTCTTGTATTCTGCTTTCCCATTTCCTTTAACTTCCCCCTGGGGGCTAGAGTCAGGCACAGCAGGTAAGAACAGGTCTGACTCATGGACAAATATAAACCATTAAAAAAAAAAAAAAAAAAGTTGCCATTGAGTCAACTCCAACTCATGGCAACCCCGTGTGTGTCAGAGTAGAACTGTGCTCCATAGCGTTTTGGATGACTGAGTTTTCAGAAGTAAGTCAGCAAGCCTTTCTTCCGAGGTGCCTTTGGATGGATTAGAACCTCCAACCTTTTGATTAGCAGCCAAGCATGTTAACCCTTTGCACCCCCCAGGGACTTCAGAACTGTGGATTTGACAAGTTTAATCATCTTCTCTATCTATGCTTTGTGGAAGTCCAAAATCTTCCTCAAGATTTTTGTGATTTTCAGGAGAGCTTATTCTCATGACAAAACAAAAGGACTTTTCTTTCATTAAAAGCAAAAACAGATTAAAGGCAACTTAGGTTGTAAAGGGCAGTTTTTCTTTTCTCCAACACTACTTTTGATTTTAACTCTCAAAACAAACAAACCCCCCAAACCCCTAAGGGTGGCTGTTTTTAATCCCATTTTACAGATGAAGAAATGGAGTATGTATTAGGATTTTAACTACATTTTCTTCTCTCACATAGCAAATAGCTGGCAAATTCATTATTCAAATCCAGATCTGTCTGACTCCAAACTCCTGTTCTTTCTACTAATTTAAAATGGAATTGGACTTCAGATTCAAAGAGCAGTTTAATTGTGTAACTGATGTGGGTTTTCTAATGTCATTTTTATATTGCTGTTAGAGATGAACTCCAGTCTTCTGGGTGATGTTTTAATTTGTGCCAAGTAACTAGAATTTCCATCTATTTAGTTGAAATTTTGACCCCCAAATTTTTACATTGCAGGAGTTATGGGACAATAATTTATCAGTGGTATTAGTCTCTTTGCAAACCTGGAAATGAATCCGATCCTAACATAAGGCTCCACAAGAAGCTTCATCTCCTGGAAATAGATGTTCTGGTACCTTAGTTAAAAAATTGCTAGATTCCAGATCTTATTAGGAATCTGCTTGAAATTCTGTCCTGTCCCAATTTTATCTTCAGATTTGAATTAATTAGCCCAAAACACATTTGCATGTGTAATTTGTTTTCCCTTCAGAAGCACGGTTATAACAAGCTATTCTTTTACATCATTAAGATGGAAACATATTATATTTTCATGCAAAGCAGAATCTGTTATTTTTGAAGTGTTGAATCCCGTTGTCTTTAAAATATTTAAAAAAAAAAAAAAAAAAAAAAAGTGTGAGTCAGACAGTGGGCGCCCTGGGCCTTTGGAAGTCAAACTTTCAGCTCATACGGTTGTGGATGGGTTTATCTGTAACACATGGAAGTTGTTTCAGGCTGAAAAATTCACAGGAGTTACACTTCATTAGGATGCTTACAGAAGGCCAGTTCCGAATGTGAAATGGCGTTGGGCACAAGAATTGATGGGAGAAGTGCTGGAAATTGTAAATGGTGGTGGCCTTTATGGTGTCATTTAAAACCAAAATTTTATAGTTGATTTCTGTCTTTTGTCTTTTGACCTGGGAGGCTTGAGAACTCATAGCTATTTATGAAAACAATTTCCACCTTGATTAACTTCATCTATGAAGTTACAGATGGTGAAACTGCCTCTTCTGACACTTTTTAATAGGGAGATTATTACCAAAATACATCTTAAATGTGTAATTGATTGTAAAATGACAAAGAGAAGTTTATCTAATTACCGAATGTATATTCACAGTGTTTGATAAATGGAAGGGAATATGATTGCATTGACTTTTCCTGGGAAACTGGGTGAATTTCTCACCTGAATTTGCAGGGACACGCATCACAAGTTTTTATTTTAAACATCAGAAACAACCTAAGAAGGTATTTTATACGAAGACATTCTTCTACTGGTCAATTGTCTTTCTTATATACCTCTGACTCAACTCTACTTATAACTAACTTTTTCTCCTCCATGTCAAAATAATGGAAAAAATAAAGTAAAATAACAGCATGCCCTCTTACTCTTTTCTGCTTTTTGTAGTGCAGAGTAAAGTTACCAAAATGCTGGGAAAAAAACAAAAACCGTTGCTGTTGACTCGATTCTGAATCATGGTAGCCCCATATTTTACAGAGTAGAACTGCTCAATAGGGTTATTTTTGGCTATAGTCTTTATGAAAGCAGATTGCCAGGCCTTTCTTCTGTGGTACTACTGGGCAGGTTTGAACCGCCAACCTTCAGGTTAGTTGTCAAATGCAAACCATTGGTGCCACCCAGGGACTTTGCCAGAACTGCTGAGGAACCTCAAAATCCTGGTGTCGGGAACTGCATGGAATTCAGTCAAAGAATGACCTATGCAAGAAATCTGCCCCTTGCACTTCCTGGTGGTGATGCTGCGTGGAATTTAGTTATGTTTTCGGAGCCTCAGTTTCTCTCCTATAAAATGGGGATAATAATGAAAACTGGTTGAGGACATGGGATAACATATAAAACTCCCAATGAGCTGATCACATGCAAAAGGTATCTACAAATGAGGGTTTTTATGTTTAACTTGGAATGGATGGTCTTAAGCATATCTGTTAGCTGTCTTTGTATATTTTAAGAAATTTGATTTGGGAGAGTAGTTATATTTATCCTGAATTTCTCCCAGGGGACAGAATTAGGGTAGATTATGTAAAGACCATTGAACAAAGAGGAAGACCCTCAAAGAGATGCATTGACACAGTGGCTGCAACAATGGGCTCAAACATAGCAACGATTGTGAGGATGGCGCAGGAGCGGACAGTGTTTCATTCCGTCGGACACGGGGTCGCCATGAGTCAGAACTGACTTGACGGCGCCTAACAACAACAGCATATAAGTCACAGGGAAGTGACCTGTCTCACTTGCTGTAGGAACTGTCTTGTGCTGTAGGAACTAGGTTACCTGTTGCTAGAGGTGATCAGGCTGGGTCTGGGCCTCCCCAGTGGTGGGTGTTATAGAGAGATATCACCAACAGATGGAAAATCAAACCAGATGATCCACAACCCCTTTCTGTGCCTGATGTTATGCAATTCTCTGATTAATCATACCCTTTAACATTGTAGAACATGAGGTCTTGCTGGTTCAGTGGGAGAATTCTTGCCTTCCATGGGGGGAGACCTGGGTTCGATTCCCGGCCAATGAATGTCATTATGTGCAGTCGCCCCTCATCTGTCAGTGGAGGCTTGCAGGTTACTATGATGCAGAACAGATTTCAGCAGAGCTTCCAGACAAAGATGGACTAGGAAGAAAACGCCTGGCAACCTTCCACCGAAAATCTGCCAATTAAAACCCTATGGATCACAAGGGTTTGATTCACAACTGATCGTGAGGATGGTGTAGGGCAGGGCGGCATTTCGCTTTGTTTTGTTTGGAGTTGCCGTGAGTCAGGGGCTCATTCAAAGGCAGCTAATAACAACAACAACAGTGTAGAATCTCATCTCAGATCCTCAGTGACAGACATGTCACTCTTCCGATGCCTTGTAGACTTGGTCTCTGTGAATGGATCACTCTTCCACCTTCCTATTTGCTTCTAACCTATTTCTTCTTCATCTGAGCTCTCGTGGGTCTCCTCTTTGCTCTGACAAATTCCCATAAGTTTCCCAGCCTAGGGAGACTCCACTCAAAGTTTTTCCCCCCCATTTTCAGTTTACCTCTAGTCCTCCATCTTCATACCCTCAGTCAGCTACAATCCTTCTTCTCTCTCCTCTTCAGACTTCTAATTCCCATCGGGACCACAAATATCTGCCTTCTGATTGGCAGCTGTTCATTTACATTCACTTCACCTTTAAGAAAAGCTAACCCTGAGAAAGCTTGAACACTATCTTTGGAGCCATCTCTGAAAGTTGCTACTTTTTCAGCTGGCTTCTTTTAAAAAGTGCTGCATGGGAAAGAGTGAGCTTTGTGTGCAGACACGAATTCAAATCCTATCTCTGCCACTTACTAACTGAGCGATCTTGGGTAAGTCCCTTCACATTTCTGGGTCTCCCTTTCCTCATCTCACAGAATTATCTACCTTTTCAAGGGTTGCTGAGCAGACTGGAGTGAAAATCCCATGTCAGATAATAGATGCTCAGTAAATGGCTGCTTCTAACAACCTTACCTTTGTTTGCCTGCCTTAGCACTGCCATTCTGAGCGGTTCACTGCATTCAAAATCTTTTTAATCTCTTCTAATTTCCCTCAGAAGCTTTTTTGAGAAAATTATATGATCTATGACATAAAAGCCTCATATAAAATTCTACCTCTTCCAGGAAGCCTTCCTTGACAAAGGAAGTAAACCAAAACCAAACCGGTTGCCGTCCAGTCGATGCTGACTCATAGCAACACTATGGGACAGAGCAGAAGTGCCCATAAGGTTTCCAAGGCTGTAATCCTTACAGAAGCAGACTGCCACATCTTTCTCCCTCAGAGCAGCTGGTGGGTTCGAACTGATGACCTTTTGATTGGCAACCACTGTGCCACCAGCACTCCTTATATAAAGAAAGTATTGCCATGGATTGAACTGTGTTCCCCCAAAATATGTGTCAACTTAACTGGGCCATGATTCTCAGTATTGTGATTGTGCACCATTTTGTCATCTGATGTGATTTTCCTATGTGTTATAAATTCTACATCTATGATATTAATGAAGTGGGTTTATCGGCAGTTATGTTAATGAGGCAGAACTCAATCTACAAGATTGGGTTGTGTCTTAAGTTAATCTCTTTTGAGATATAAAAGAGAGAAGTGAGCAGAGAGACATGGGGGCCTCATGCTACCAAGAAACAACAGCTAAGAGCAGACCGCATCCTTTGGACCCAGGGTTCCTGTGCTGAGAAGCTCCTAGACCAGGAGAATATTGATGACAAGGACCTTCCTCCAGAGTCAACAGAAACAGAAAGCCTTCCCCTGGAGCTGGCACCCTGAATTTGGACTTTTAGCCTCTTAGACTGTGAGAGAATAAATTTCTCTTTGTTAAAGCCATCCACTTGTGGTATTTCTGTTATAGCAGCACTAGATAACTAAGACAAATATGGTCTATTTAAACTTCTCTCTTTGTCAGTTCCCTTTCTGCAAAATAGAAATGGAAACTCACCGTGGGGTGAAGAGTAGGGAAGGACCAAATCTATTTCTCAAATACCTTCTAAGCACATATATCCTTGCTTGCTACCTGTACTTTGCTGCAGGGTATGAGAAGGTGAGTGGGTGCTCGTCTGGATAACAGCATACTGAGGTTGCTATGAGTTGGAATCTACTTGACAGCAACAGGTTTGGGTTTTTGGTTTTTGAGGGACCACCAAATTTAATTCTTCCTCCATGTGCAGGACACTGTCAATGGGTACAGCAGTAACATGGAAGGAAAAACAGAACAGAGTCTTAATATGCATTAAAAAAAAAAAAGTTGCCATCGAGTTGATTCCAACTCATGTGTTACAGAGTAGAACTACTCCATGGGGTTTTCTTGGCTATAATCTTTATAGAAGCAGATCATCAGCCCTTTCTTCCAGAGAGCTTCTGAGTGGGTTTGAACCACCAACATTTGGGTTAGTAGACAATTGCAAACCACTTGCACCCCCCAGGGGCCTATTTTCTATGCATAGCAACATGTTGCTATCTGCGACCAGGAAAATTTGCCTAAACCCAGCATCGGTGAACTTTTTCTGTAAAGGGCCAGATGGTAAATATTTTAGTCTTTCTGGGCCATATGGTCTTGGTTGCAACCACTCAACTCTGCTATTGTGGCTCAAAGGCAGCCATAAACAATACATAAATGAATGAGCATGGTTGTGTTCCAAGAAAACATTATTTACAGAAACATGAGACAGGCTCTATTTGGGCCGCAGGCAGGAGTTTGCCAACGTCTGAACTAGATTCCTCAAGCCTCAGTTTATTCATCTTTAACATGGGGATAACAGAATTTCAAAAAGATTAAATAGGATAATGCAAGTAAAACATCTGAGCACTAAGCTTGTGAAAGATCTCAGCAAAGTTACTTCTTTCCTATCCTCTTCGGTCTCCCAAGTGCTTCGGGTTTCTCTGTACAGTGAGGGGTTAGGAAAAAAATGCAAACTAAGGTCCCTCGCAGCTGGTGATTTTATGAAATTGCCCTTTGAAAAAAGAACAAGAAAGAGAGAATGTGCCAGAGAGAAATTGTAGGCATGTTCTTTTCCTCTGCAAAGTCCGACCACAAGAAGCATTGTATCAATCAGATGACAAAGCAGAATATGAAAAATTGAGTTGGTTTGCTCCCAAGTATGCAGGAGGCCTGTGCTGTTGGGATCAGAAGCAGAAGAAAAAGGAGAAAAAAGAAAAAAAAAGAAAGAAAGAAAAGGAAATGTTTTCTACACATCATATGCATTGGCTATTCTGTGACTCCCACATAATTCATCACAGGGAAACTTTGAGTGCAATAAACATTTCTCCAAGCTGAGTAGCTCTCTGATCAAGAACACAAAGCCATTAACATAAATGCAAATAAATACAAGGCAAATAATGATATTCTCAGTTGCTTCTGTGTCAACCAGCTCAGCCCATCTATCTTGCTGGACTGGTTGAGAAGGAATACAGAGAATTTATAACCTAGGAAGCTTTCTTTCTAAAGCATTTCCATGTCACAGAGGAGGGGAAAGGTGAATTATCCAGAAAGTCCGAGGAAACTAAATGAGCGCTCTTCATCTTTAGAGCTCCGATCTCAGGTACAATCTTGGTCACTGCTGCCCTGATAGCTGCCTTTGTGGGGTGGCGCTCTTCCAATGGGGCATTTCTGCAGGCAAAGTTTATGGCTTTTGTTAACATTTTCAGTCCCCTCTCTCTGCTCTCCTTAGACTCCAGGACATGGTCTCTGCTCCCTGGCACCCTAGGGAATGGTAGGTGTGCCCAGCTTGCCTGCCACTATGGGTGGGGGATGAGGACTTGGACAGTGTCTTAGTCATCTAGTGTGGCTATAACAGAAATAGCACAAGTGGATGGCTTTAACAAAGAGAAATGTATTTTCTCACACTAGTAGGCTAGAAGTCCGAATTCAGGGTGTCAGCTCCAGAGGAAGGCTTTCTCTCTCTGTCGGCTCTGGAGGAAGGTCCTTCTTGCCAGTCTTCCCCTGGACTAGGAGCTTCTCTGTGCAGGAACCCTGGTGCTCTGCTCCCAGTGCTTCTTTCTTGGTGGTATGAAGTTCCCCACTCTCTGCTTGCTTCCCTTTCCTTTCATCTCTTGTAAGATAAAAGGTGGTGCAGGTCACACCCCGAGGAAAATCCCTTTACATTGGATCAGGGATGTGACCTGAGCAAGGGTGTTACATCCCACCCTAATCTTCTTCAACATAATCCAGTCTTGCCTTATTAACCCCAGGCAGAGATTAGGATTTATAACATGTAGGAAAATTATATCAATCACAAAATGGAGGACAACCACACAATACTGAGAATCATGGCCTAACCAAGTTGACACATATTTTTGGGGGACACAATTCAATCCATGACAGACAGCATTCCTCCATTCTTGGCCCCAGTGGGAATGGTCCACCACGGTTGGTGTGCCAGTTCTGTTCCAATGTTTCTGAGCCTGTAGCTCTGCTTGCTGCTTCTACAGTCACTTCAGTGATGTCACTTCCTTGGTCCACTCTTAAACAGAAGTATCCCTGGTCTGCTTCCTCAGCTCACTCTTCCTACTATTAACTCTCCCTCCATCATCTCATTTACTCTCAATGTTCCAAACTCACCTACATTCCAGTGACTCCTATGTCTTGATCTCCTGCCCAGGCTTCTCCTGTAAAGTACAGAGTCTTATAATTAACTACTAGTTGCTATCACCTTCTGAATGCCACTAGGCAGGTCAGATTTAACAGATCCATTGCTTATACCTCTGCCTGGTAGTACTCTGGTAGTACTATTCTTGGTGCAGTGGTTAAGTGCTCGACTGCTAACCAAAAGGTTGACAGTTCGAACCTACAGCTGCTCTGCGGGAGAAAGATGTGGCAGTCTGCTTCCATAAAGATTACAGCCCTGGAAACCCTATGGGGCAGCTCTACTATGTCCTGCTGGGTCACCATGAGTTGGAATTGACTCATCATGAAGAGGTATTCTTCACCTAATAACAGTGGTGTTTCAATGGTAGAATTCTTGCCTTCCATGTGGGAGGCCCAGGTTTGATTCCCAGACAATGAGCTTCATGCACAGCTACTGTTTGTCATTGGAGGCTTGAGTGTTATTAGGATGCTGAATTAGTTTTAGTGGAGCTTCCAGACTAAGACAGATGAGGAAGACAAGCCTGGCAATCTACTTCTGAAAATCAGCCAGCGAAAACCCTATGGATCACAACTGTCTGATCTGCAACTAATGGGAATGGCACAGAACCGGGCAGAGATTTGTTCTGTTATACATGGGGTTGCTGTGAGTCGGTGGCCGACTCAATGGCAACTAACAACAACATCTTTACAAGGAAAATTCTATTGTACTATTGCCCCCAGAATTACAAGTGAGGAAACACCCTTGTAACTCGTTAGTTTTAGACGATCCCTTAGTTAAGATGCAGCAAATCAGGATTCCAACCTAGGGCTTCCTCCGCACAAAAACCCCACACTCCATCCATATTGCCCACTTCTCTGATGAAGGAGACAACAGAATTGGCCACATTTCCCTAGAACACAGTACAATGAGATCAGAGATTTTATTATTTATTGTGTTCACTAAAGCGATAGAGTGCTAACTGAAAGGTCCGAGGTTCAAAACCACCAGTGGCTCCATGGGAGAAAGATGTGGCAATTTGCTTCCGTAGAGATTTACAGTCTTGGAAACGCTATGGGGTTGCTATGAGTCAGAAGTGACTTGAAGGCAGTGGGTTTTGATTTGGATTGTGTTCACTGATCTACCCCTAGGACCTACTACAATAGTCTGGCTCAAGGTAGCCTCTCAATATACATTTATTGAATAAATGAATTAAATCATAAACTCCTACAAATTTGGTCTTGGGAACTACATTCCCCCAAAGAGAGCATCATCATGAAGTCTTGCCATTGTTTGTCCTCCTCGATTCTGACTCGGTGTGGACAGAGTCTTTGCCTCTGAAGGCGAAGACCAGGAGAGTGAGCATAGTGGGTGACACATGCTGGGTATTTGGTGACATTTGTTAAATGAATCCTGGGCCACTGTGTCCCTTGCCTTTTTTTCCCCACTCAGCACAGTGTATTGGAGTTTTCCATGCCTCTCTACCATAGTGACACCAGGGCTCCTTTTGGTATCTATATATAACTACACTACTTTACTCCCCCATTGGCCCTTTCAAGTCTGTCCTGGGACCCTGCATCTGCCACAAACAATGACACGACCCTCAGCCCCTATCTGGTGGCCTCACCCTCTCTAGTGCAATAAAACCTGCGCGAGCTGGAACCTGTGCAAGGTGGAAACCTGTCAGAGAAGGAAAACTCAGATATCTTTCACTAAGACAAGCGACAGGAAAGTGTTAAGACTGCACCCTGTCAAAGGTGGACAACTTGCAAGACCAGGGAAAGCAAGGCAGTCCTGTCAAGTTCCCGCTCTCACAGGTTTCACTGCATAAGCCCAACATCACAAATGACACTTCTTCCTTTCTCTTCCCACTGCCCCTACATACCATCTTCATATTCTTCATCTAGCCCTTATTCCTCCTAGTTGCAGAATAGCCATAGTCAAAGGAACACTTTCTCTGAAACACTTCTTTACAATTCCTCCACCTCTGCCTCTTTGCCTTGGAAATATCTCACCTCACATATCTCTGTCTCTGGGTATCCATGTCAAAAGTAGAATAATGGGAAGAATTATTCCATGGCTAAAGAAATATAGATTTGATTCTGGTTTCATCTCTTATTACTTGTGCAAATATTTAAAAGCCATTTAATTTATCCAAGCTCGAGTTTCTTTATCTGCAAAATAGGGCTAATAACCACTACTTAGAGTTTTGCTGGCTATTGAACAAGATGATGGTCTTAAGCCCTTAGCAGAGAACCTAGCACCAAGTAGAAGGTCTCTACACATGGGTTTTCTTTCCTGCATCCCCACACCTTTATAAACAGCTTCTGAACAAACCCAGATATGCCTACTGATGGAATGTACTGACCACTCAATTCAAACCACCACTCAGGGTGGGGTATAGTCAGGTGATTACATCAGTCAGATCACCCCACCTATCTAAGTGGCCCCAGCCAGGCTGCAAGGTGCCTGGCCTTTGGTTGGTGACATTTGGACCTGTCACCCTGAATGTCAGCCATCTCCCAGATCCTGGGCTTCAGATGCCAATCATGGCTCCCTTGGGCTGATCGGCATGCTGCGATGTATGCCCTGAGAACTCTCCAGACAAAAGGGGAAGGAGTGAGTTGACCCAACATCATCTGTCTGGCTGGAGGCTCATTTTTCTTCTCCTGCCTGTCTTGCTCGTTGCTTAAAATGTGTCCTCGGTGCTTTGCCCCTGTGTGCTCCATCCACTCATTCTGCTTCTTCGAGGCAATTCCAAATGTCAGCCCGGCCTGAACTTCTGTCTCAACCACTCATTTATTCCACCTGCCCCTTTCATAAACAATGGCTGAGCTCCTAGCATGTATCTCATTCCTGGAGAATTTTAAGAACAATTCTCTATAATCATGGTTGCTTTCAAACTCCAGAAAGAGACAGTAGCAAAACCAGAGTGTTTCAGACTTTATCCATATTCAGAGATCTCTATTGTGATCATCAGGTCCCTGGGTGGTAAAAGTGGTTTGCTCTGGACTATCAGCTAAAGGTTGGTAGTTTGAATCTACCCAGTGGTGCCATGGAGAAAAGGCCTGGTTATCTGCTTCCATAAAAATTACAGCCAAGAAAACCCTATGGAGCAGTTCTACTTAGTAACACATGGGGTCACCATGAGTTGGAACAGACTCTGCAACGGGTTATTGTGATCATTACTTGTCCATGCCCTTCCAACTGTGGGGATAGTTGAAGGCCTAGGCTTGGGTGGAGTGTGAACTTGATGAATGTTACAGTGTTTGTCAAGATCTGTCGTTCTGTTTTGTTTCTGGATTTCCAACCATCCCTACATCCTTCCCTCCTTTACAGAAACTCAGATATGTTCTTGCTTCTGTGGTTCTTGCCATTTCTGCAGCCGGGCATCAGCCCATCCTCTGCCAACTCCTAATCCAGCCTTCTGTTGCTCAGCTCTGCAAATCAGAACTGCCTTTTGGCCAACCTTGGAGGGTCAGCCATTAAGGGTAACTCCAGGAAGTCTCCTTCTCTTTCTCTGAGCTTACAGAATTCTTCAATGAGTTCTTCAACATTGGGCTGCAGTGATGCTTTACCAGGTGGAATTGAACAGCATTACCTTCTGACTGTGGTCTGCCATCTCTTCAGGAGCCTTTTGCCTTCCACGTACCTCAAAGGGACTTCTCTTCCTTCCTGGCTGTGACCCCTCGTTGGCTAGCAGTTATAATTCCCTGTGCAGGATGCTCCAGGAGCCTTCTCAGGATTTTTCCCACCAAGCATCAGGATCCTTTTCCAAAATGGACTCCTGCAGGCCTCCCCAGATATCCCAGGATTCAAGACTTATGCAAATGCGACTCCCTCTGTGGCTCTTGCTTTCCTATGTTATTGGGGAGCTTTTCTTCACAGTAATCAACATCTCATCTTAATTGCTTTTGTTTATGGTTCAATAAGTGCCTCGTTTTTGGCAATACCAGCTCCCAGCAATATCTTAAATTACCCAAGGATGCCCACTTTCATTTATGAACTCTGGCTTGTGTTGTCTGATGAGTGCTGAGGTTTTTAACCATTTATTTCCTCCATGTGACAGGGAATGAGGAGCATAAAGCTGATGGGAACAGTAAGGTAGGGGGAACACTGGAGACTAGGGAACCATAAAAGTGGCGTACAGTATGTGAGGCCAATATAAAAGCAATGAGTTTTTAATATATGGCATGTGTAATACATTCATATTCCTAATAAAGTCAATTATTGTCGAATCTGCTATTTCTCAATTTTCCACCTCAGCTCAGACAAAACAAATCTGGAGCCATTCAGAAGAAAAAAAATTATGCTACAGTAATTGCAAATGCAGCAACTGTCAAAAAAATTGTTTAATAAGTGCCTGTTTAACACATCTACCCTCCCAGGAACTGGGGGAAATGTTGGTAACAGTGTTTGCCATGAATGTAGCCTGAGACAAAATCATGAATTTTTGCTCTTGATTTAAGCAATTTTCTTCCACTTTGCTACCCCCTTTTTTTTTTTTTTAAATTTCAGTTGTCATTCTGCAGGTAGCAATGAGGTGGAAAGTGGAGGGCTACTGGGGCTGTGGTGTTTCAATGAAATATCTATTATTCATAACCTGTGTGACCCTGTCCAGGTTGCTCACCCTCTCTGTGCCTTGATTTCCTTAGTTGTTTAATGAAGGTGGACTGAAGACGTTGTTCCCAAACCTGATGGATCATCAAAATCACTTGTCTTCTTCAATTTATTTTTAATCATGAAAAGCCATTGCTAGTTAAAAAAAAAAAAAAAGTCCAAGGTGTCATCATTATTACTATTTTAATTATAAGGGTATATTAGCTATCGATTGATGTGAAAAAATATTATTACACATTTAGTGACTTAAAGCAATTATCATCTCACAGTTTGTGTGAGACAGGACTTTATGTCCAGCTTAGCTGAGTCCTCTGCTTTAGGATCTCACAAGGCTACAATCAAGGTGTTGGATGGAGCTGTGGTCTCATCTGAGGCTGGACTGGGGAAGGACGTTTATAAGCTCATGTGCCTCAAATTCCTTGCCTATAAAATGGTCACAATAATTATAATAATGTTTCTTAGCTTTTAGGGTTGTTAGATGATTAAATGAGATCATATAAGTATAGTTCTTAACAGTGACTGGCACATAGTAGGTTCTACACTCTACAAATGTCAGCAATCACTACTTACCTCTCATTTCTCTTCTCTCTACCACCTGGAGTCCCTTAGTGGTGCAAATGGTTAATGTACTCTGCTGTTAACCGAAAGGTTAGAGATTCAAGTCCACCCAAAGGAGCCTTGGAAGGAAGGCTTGGTGATCTATTTCTGAAAATCAGCCATTGAAAACCCTGTGGAGCACAGTTCTACTCTGACACACATGGGGTCACCGAGAGTAGAGGTCGACATGACGGAAACTGGTTGGCTCCACTACCTGCCTTCTGTAATTTGCAAATATTATGTTTTCTACTTTTTATCATTTCAAATTTCAGTTAATCTTCCATCATTCACAGATTATGTATTTATGTGTATGTCTACTCACTAAAATTTATTTGTACCCCTAAAATCAATCCTTGTGATGCTTTTGCAGTCACTCACAGACAAGTGCACGTGTAGAGAAGTGAAAAATTTGAGTTGCCAAATGCGCAAGGCTAGTTCAGTATTTGCTAATTTTGTGTTTGCGGGCACTTTAAAGAAAATAATTACTGTGGATAATAAGCATCAACTATATGTGTGTTTGTGTGTATACACACATACATGCATATGGGTGTGCATATATATAGATGTATACACATACATATGCATATATATATATATATATATATATAAACTTAATATATTTACTTGCTATGGTAGCTAGTGCTTGTCTTCTTAGTAAGAGGAAGAAGAACCCCTGCAACCTCTCTCCTCTCTCCCTCCTACCTTTGCCTGCCTTGTCAGCTTTATCATTATTTTTTCCTTCTTGATTTTTATATTTATTTTATATTCTTTGATTCCAGTTTAGTCTTCTATGTTTTGTTAATGGACTAATTTTAATAATAGCCTTTGAATAAAAAATCAAGTATTATATATATATAAATATAATAAAAACAATAATAACACCTAATATTTGGCTGCTTACCATAGCCAGTCACCATTCTAAATGCTTTAGGTATACTAGCTCATTTAATCTCCATAGCAATCCTATAGGTAGGTGATATTTTGCAGATGAGAGAACTGAGGCACAGAGAGGTTAAATAACTTGCCCAGGGTCACAAGCTAGCAAGTGGTACAGGCAGAGAGTGAACCCAGAACGTGTTCTCGGGACTCTTGCTCAGAGCCAGAATGCTTGGTGGCCTCTGAGAGCCCTTGGTGTTCCTTGAAGAGTCGCGTGGCCTGACTGGATCACAGAGAAGGGACTGCAAGTCTGTCTTCTAAACTCCCTTCACTTGAAGGAATATGGGTAAAGCATTAAAAAAGTCCTTTACTTATATCCAATTAATTCCTCAAAAACATGCTGCATTTTAGTTTTTCATATATGACCAATGTCTTTTATGGGTATGTATATGGGTCTGTTTTTGTTTTTGTTCGTCTTATTTTTTTCTTATTATAGAGAAACTCTCTTCCTTCATTTTCCCCATTAGGAAGTTTTAGGCTCCTCATCAAACACATTAAATGACAGAGCACTTTCCTCTCGAAGCTGTTATTTCTGACGTTGATGACTTCCTGTTCCCGTCGCGTTGACTGCTTTTGCCTGCACACTTGACATCTTGGGATTTCATTTTATTGCTCTCCTGGGTTTTGTTCCTATTTTTGCTTGGATCTCCTGGTCTCCTGTTCAACTTTTCTTGGATTCCTTTTCCGTTTGACTGAAGTATATTCTCATTTATGCTGTTGTCTGGCAGAAAATATTCTTTGTAGAAGCATTCGTGTACTTGAATGCGTGCTGCCTCGGTGTGTAATTGAAATACGTTTTCCCTCAAAGGGTGAGAATCTGATGTGAATCTGATTACTGTCCCATTGAAGATCACTCCTTTCTTCTCAAAGCTTTTAGGGTTTTCTCTTCATCTTTGCTATTTTGGACTCTCACCAGGATATTTTCAGTGAGAGTTTTTGGATTATTCTTCCTCTCAGCCCTCCACGTCTATCATTCTGAAGACTTGACTTCTTCCTTTATTTCCCAGACAATTTCCTTGGGAAGTTTTCTTTTTAAAATATAATTAAAAATAAACTTATTTGTAAAATATAATTCTAAATAAACACATACATACACAAAAATAAATAACATCAACTTACCAATATAAAGGTAATTATAAATATATAAAATATAATTATAAATATTATAAACAATATATAAATACATATACCCATTCCGTTGCTTTTGAGTTGATTCTGACTTATACCGACCCTATAGGACAGAGTAGAACTGCCCCAAGGAGCAGCTGGTGGATTTGAACTGCTGACCTTCTGGTTAGCAGCTGTAGCTCTTACCACTGAGCCACAGATAAATAAAATATAAATATAAAATTTGGATATTTAATGAGTTTCCCTAATGACTTTATTAGTCAATGATGTCTGTGAATTGCCGAAGGAAATGACCCCTGAAAGCACTTTACAGCTTTCGCACTTTTGCATGGTAGACTGGCCGGAGTGGCCTTTGTGACGCTGTCATGGTGCTGTGTTCCCATAGGTTCTTCACCAGCAGCATGACAGGGACGGAGGTGGAAAATAATGACACCCTTGCCTAGCTCACAGCATTCTTGCAAAGGTCACATGTGATCTTATTTGCAAAACTGCTTTGAAAACTCTCCCAGGTATCTGCATGTTGCAGTTAACACGTCGAGGTGCTACAGCCTTTGGCGAAGCTCAGTGAGTTTCAGCAGGCTGCTTCTCTTGCAGTGAAATCATGGAGGAAGTGTTTGTCCTTGGGTTCCCTTTCTGCTGAATTTCTCCTTCATATTACATGCTTCTCAGCCCCTGAAGGTAGCTGTCTGCCCAAGATAGAGCCGTCTGTTTTAATTTCTCCTCTTGCCTTCTCTTCTTCCTATTATGGTTGCTGACTTTAGTTTCAAAGCTTGTGCTCCTAGTCTGTAAATAGCAGTGCCTCCTCAAACTGCTCTATAAATCATTCTTATTAATAACAAAGATAATAATGATAACACTAAATAGCACTCAGGTAAAATCTTCCATTACAAAATGCTTTCAGAAATAGTACCTCTGGGCTGCTGGCTTATATAGGAAACACAAAAGCTGATTAAAAAAGATGACTGTTCTACCCAAAATGTGTTTGCTTTTCTGGGTTGAATTCATTTGTTTGATGGAAAATTTCATAAGGAAGGTATGTGTTTGAGAGGCCTGGGATTGTGGGAATAAGCACGGTGCTGAGTGCTGCAGTAGCTCATCCATAACCCAAATGTTTGGAAGTACTTGGGCAGCAGAGCTGGCTCATTCTGGAAAAGTAGGATATAGACATTGCAGATTCTATGCCTTCAGGTGGAATGATGACAGACACAGATTTTGAATCACTTTTGTGGCATCAGGAGGCAGTATAACGTAGGGGTTCCTGGGTTCCAATCCAGCTCTGTTCTTGAAGAATGACGGTGATTTTAGGCAAGTTATTTAGCATCTCTGTGCCTCCACTTCCTTATCTGTAAAATGGGGGATTAAAGTTTATCTCACAAAGTTGCTGTTAGCTTCTAGCAGTCTCTAGCTCATAGGATAAGTGTTCCAAAATGGAAAGCATTGTTGTTGTTATTACCACTGAGATTACTTTAATGTTGTATAATAGATAGATAGACAGATGGTAGATAGATAAGATAGATAGATAGATGGACAGGCGGACAGATAGATAGATAGACAGACAGACAGATAGATAGACAGATAGCTGAGGCTGAGTTGACTCCAACTCAACCGTGACCTCATGTACAACAGGATGAAACGTTGCCCTGTTCTGTGTCATCCTCACGACGGTTGTGTTGGAGTCCATCAGTGTGCCTGTTGCGCCAATCCATCCCACCAAGGGTCTCCCACGCCCTCCCTGGCCCTCTACCTCACCAAACATGATGTCCTTCTCTAGCATTTGATCGCTCCTGATGACATATCCGAAGCAAGTGAGTTCAACAAAGTTCTGTTGTGATCCATAAGGTTTTCACTGGCTAATTTTCAGAAGTAGATTGCTAGGCCTTTATAGGCACTGTAAATAAGGATCATTTTCTTTAAAAAGTTTTTTTTTTTAATTTAAGTATAATATATTTTCAGAAAAGTGCACACCGATACTAAGTATGCTGCCACATGGATTTTTACATGAAGAATACAGCTAAGGAACCAGAAGTCAGACCCAGAACCCATCCTAGAGGAGCCCGTGTCCCCTGGAGTCACTACTAGCCTTTTTTACCAGGGTGGGTGGGTGTCTGGCTTTTTTTCCCTCAGCGTTATGTTAGTGTGATTCGCCCACTGGAGATCTCTCCTTTTCAGAGCTGTGTGATATTCTGCTTCGTCAAAGACATGGACGAATTTCCTGTATGGCTTTTATGATTAGTGCTGCTGTGAATGTTTGAGTACATGTCTTTTGGTGAATATAAGAGAACAACATCATTCTTTACTTTTTATTATTTTTAAATATACATAATGCAACATTTGCGAATTCAACATTTTTTCCGTGTACAAATTCAGTGGCACCTGTTACATGGATCATGTTGTACAACCATCACCAATATCCATTTCCAAATTTTCCATCACAGTATTCTAATTCTAACAATTTAGCAGGGCAGGGTGCATATCTTCATCCTCTTCTTCCTCATCCAATCGATCTCCAAAGCCCATCCCTTCTACCTCCCAGTATCTGATGTCCAGCCCTGCCATCCGTTGCCTTAACTATTGCAATAAGTATTTTCATTCCCATGATTCTCATCTCTTCCAGCTGAACCCCAGGACCACCAGAATTGCTTCCTGAAACCCACATCCAGTTGTGCTAATTCCCTGATCAAAACTTTCAGGCTCCACAATGCCAACTGAAAAAAGAAAACACAACACAGCTCTGGGTGTCTTATGTAATCAGGATTCACCTTGAACTGTCTTCTGCCATCAGAGCTGGTGAGGAGCAAATTTGAATGGATTTAGAAGCACGTAAGGAGCCCTAGTGGCACAGTGGTTAAGCCCTCAACTGCTATTGAAAAGTTGGCAGTTCAAACCCACCAGCCACTCCATGGGAGAAAGATGCGGCAGTCTGCTTCCATAGAGATTTACAGCCTCGGAAACCCGATGTGGCAATTCTATTCTGTCCTATAGTTTCGCTGTGAGTTGGAATCAACTTGACAGCAATGGTTTTGGTTTGTTTTTTTAGAAGCACATAAGGGAAAATTTCACTATATAAACCAATGGCAATATTTGTTGTTGTTGTTAGCTGACATAGAGTCAACCCCCAACTCATGGTGACCCCATGCACAGTGGATCCGTTGTAGTTTGAACCATGGTGACCCATAGGGTTTTCATTGGCTGATTTTCAGAAGTAGATCACCAGGCCTTTCTTCCCAGTCTGTCTTTATCTGGAAGCTATGCTGAAGCCTGTCCAGCATCATAGCAACATACAAGCCTCCACTGACAGATGGGTGGTAGCTACGTATGAGGTACATTGGTCAGCAATCGAACTTGGGCGTCCTGCCTAGACGGTGAGAATCCTACTACGGAACCACCACTGCCTTCTAATGCAATATTTTGGGGTTTTAATCAACAATCTCACATATTAACGTGGCATGGGACCACCTTATCAAACAAATATCCATTTAGCCTCTCTGCTAGACACTGGGAGCACAGTGATGAGCAAATATCTATTTCTTTATTTTCATGGATCTTATACGTCTCCTGGGTAAGCCGGACATAACAGGAAAAAAGCAAGTGAACACGCAAATGACTTAAAATGGTTCCAAAATGTGACAACAAGACCATGTTTCATTGATTTTAAGACACATTTCATTTCACCTTTTAATATCTTTGAAATTGTGGTGTCTTAAAATGGGAATGTGTGTTTAATATATTGTTTTTTCCCCTGAGAGGTTATTAAATTGATGCTTTGACTTTGGATCGATGGCTTCTCAGAATGGAGGATATATGGTAATAATAAACGCTCGCATTTATTGAACACTAACTATGAGTCAGGCGTTGAGTGGCTCGTGTGGTAGCATTGTCTATTTTATTCTGGATAACAACCATATCAAGCACGTAGTGCGCCCCTGCTTACAGATGAGAGAAATGTATCCCAAGAAGGTGCAACACCTGCTTTAATGAGGGCTTGGAAGGGCCAGTATTTGAACCCTGGTATGTTGGACTCTGCTCTCTGACTGCTGTGCTGCTTGGCTTCCTGCTGCCCCTAAAGCCCTCTTGGAGTGGCTGGTGCAAAACCACTAATGCTATTAGGATCTCCCCAGGTCCTCCTAGGGAGGCTGCATGGTTTTCATACTACCAGGAAGTGCACCAGGGAGCTCATGGACCCCTGTAGGGGTTGAATAGAAGCACACTAGGAAGAAAACACCCATAGAGTTCGTAATCCTCCAGTGAGTCTTGACACAAAGATTGGGGACACCTTGGTCAGTAATTTGGGGCCCTTCAGCCTGCTCTGGTGAGGACTTAGAAAAGAGGGGTGAAAGAACTGGACTAAACCAAAAGCTAAGAAGTTTCCTGAACACAACCAAACACTTCCAGGGACAGAGTAGCTGGGACTGGGGTGTGGGGACCATGGTTTCAGGGGACATATAGGTCAATTGGCATAACAAAGTTTATTAAGAAAATGTTCTGCGAGACTTCCGGCAAGATGGCGCTCTAGGCAGAAACACCACGCCCTCCCTCCACAACAAAGATCCGAAAAACTAAGCCAAACAGAGAATCAACAATCCTGAAACCCTAGAACATCAAATGAAGAGATAAAGAACTCAGCCGAA
>NW_004443950.1:3092679-3110432 GCF_000243295.1 Trichechus manatus latirostris
AAGCAGCCATCTAAGACACATCAATTCGTCCCAACCCACTTGGAGTAAAGGACAATGAAGAACACCAAAGACATAAGGAAAGTATTAGCCCAAGAGACATAAGAGCCACATAAACCAGAGACTTCATAAGCCCGAGACCAGAAGAACTAGATGGTGGCCAGCTACCACCAATGACCGCCCTGACAGGGAACACAACAGACAGTCCCTGATGGAGTGGGTGAAAAGTGTGGAGCAGAACTCAAATTCACGTAAAAAGATCAGGCTTAATGGTTTGATTGAGACTGGAGGAACCCCCGAAGTCATGGCCCCAGGATGCTCTGTTAACCAAGAACTAAAACCATTCCTGAAGCCTACTCTTCAGACAAAGATTAGACTGGACTATAAAACATAAAATAATACCCATAAAGATTGTGCTTCTTAGTCAAGCAGATACATGAGACCAAATGGGCAGCTCCCGTCTGGAGGCAGGATGAGAAGGCAGGAAGGGACAGGAGCTGGTTGGATGGACGCGGGAAACCCGGGGTAGAAAGGGGGAGTGTGCTGTCACATTATAGGGATTGCAACTAGTGTCACATAACAATGTATGCATAAATTTTTTGTATGAGAAATTAATTTGAGCTATAAACTTTCACCTAAAACACAATTTAAAAAAAAAAAGGAAAAAGGGGCAAAGCCACCCTTACATTTCCCTGTGCTGCTTGGGGATCCTTTAGAAAAGATGTGCTGGGAAAGAAGAGAGAAAACTCTGGGTCTTATTGTAGGAGTCTGCCTGCAAGAAGATGATAGAGATGTCCTCTAAACCAGGTCTACCCCAGAGAAGTTGAAGTTGTGTGGTCGGGACTCCTGGGCCCAGTTAGAGAATCAGAACTAGGTCCCTGATTTTCCAGGCCCCATCCAGGGTTCATCTGTCGTATCTGTGTTTCCCCCTTCACCTCTCCCTTGCTTTTCCTTCCTTCCTTCCCCTCCCTGACACCCTTCCTCTTTCCCCCTCCTTCCTTCTTCCCCCTTCCTCTTTCCTCCCTCTCTCCATCCTTACCTTCTTGTTCCTTTCAGCTACAGAAGGGCCTAGTACAGAAAAGTCATTAAATAACTTTGGTGGCAAAAACAGTGAAGAGTGGTAGCTGAGATGGAAAGGTCTGGAACTTGTGAAAGTCTGATGAACCACTAAGATTAGTTTAGGATTGATGTATGTGGCTAAATAGTTAATATGCTCAAAGGGGTTTTAAAATATGCAGCTTGTAATTAATATTTATAGATCTAAGTGATGAGAAATGACCAAAAAAGAAGCCTGTTGGGCTGACTTAAAGAGTTGAAAATCTCCCAAGGTAATACAGGCGAGAAGGGGGTGGCAGTGGTGGTAGCGTGTTAGAAAAGATTCACTTTAGCTGTTAATGCAAAGGGATCCAAAACAGGAGCTCTGGGGGAACCTGTGTGCTGCTTTGGGGGCAGGAAGCCTTGGAGGCAATTTACACGTTCATTGAATTCATCACACAGGCTGGGCTGATTTGGGTTACACTGAGCTGGTGAATCGCAGGCAGCACAAACATCCAGCACGTGAACTAGTAACCTATTTAGAACATGTGCGAAAGAATTAGAGACGCAAGGCCTTTGAGTCTGGCCCGTGAGGCAGCTGAAAGGAAGGCAGAGGCAGAGGACTTCTGGAAAAATGGGTGCTTATCTGCAGTGCCTGGGCAGAGCCCCAGGAAGCTGTGGACACATGAAGAGCCAGCTCACTTGCTGCCCCAAGAACTGTTAGTGGCAATGAATCTGCTCTTGGTAGTCTGGTGTTCCCAGAGAGCTCATCTCCCTTTGGTATGAGTGATTTATATGTATTCAGTTAAACTGGATTCTCCTGAGCAGAATACGGCGCACAGTCTTGGAATTTTCTGGTTGCTAAATGAATGTTTAAGAGCTTGTCATTAGTTTATAAACATAGATGCAAAAGGAGAAATTCATTTTAAGAAACACTGGCCTTCTGGTCTTAACAAAAATAAACTAAGTTACAGAATGATTACTCATTTCACCAAAGGATATCTTCATTTACAAAAGTCTTCACCACGGGTATCTCAAAAAAACAAACAAACATCAAAAACCAAAATCAGAGCTTTTAAACTTTTAAAATTTATTTTTCTACAAATATATATGGTGTATAAACTGAGGTTGCCCTCCTTACTTACGTGCAATGAACTTCACAACACTTTTGTCTCATTCATTCGTTCATTCATTCATTCAATCAATATTTCAACAATACAAGAGACATTCAGGTGGATTCTGTGAGGAAGACAAAGAAATAAAACTGTCTTAGTCTTCAAGAAAGAAATTGTCATTCCTTGTTTTTTTTTTTTGTAATCTTTATTGCATTTTATTATAAAAATAAAGCATGTTTGCTGTAGAAGACTTAGAAAATATAAAAAAGAATCACAACAAAGGGAGTAAATATCAACTATAATCCCACTATCCAGAAAAACTCACTGTGGAGATGTTTATCCATTTCCTTCCTGCTGTTTCAGGGAGTGTGTGAGTGTGGGTGCACATGGCTGGGTAGGAACAGGATTTGAGGGGAACAGTGGCTGGAGATGACACAGAGGGGATTTTTTCCCTGTGCTGATGGGGTGCCTGGAAGACTTTGTGGAACGTGAGTGGTGTAATTTGAGTATTTAAAATTATTTTCTTCCGGTTTATGTATGAAAGAGGAGTTCTACTTAGTTGAAAGAGTATGCCAACCAGCATAAAGTAATACTTGTTGTTAGTTGCTGTCGAATCATCTCTGACTCATGATGACCTTATGTATAACAGAACAAAATGCTGCCTGATTCTGTGTGTCTTCATGATGGTTGGTATGTTTGATTCCATTGTTGCAGCTATTGTGTCAATCCATCTCATCAAGCATTTCTCTTGTTTTCACTGATCCTCTACCAAACATGATATCCTCTTCTAACGATTGGTCTTTCCTAATGACATGTCCAAAGTAAGCAATTTGAAGTCTCGCCATCCTCGCTTCTAAGGAACATTCTGGTTGCATTTTTTCTAAGAATATCACCATCTATCAGTTTGTCATTCTGTAGAGGCCTGCATGTTGCTGTGATGCTGGGAGCTATGCCACCAGTATTTCAAATACCAGCAGGGTCATCCATGGTCAATGGGTTTTGGTGGAGCTTCCAGACTAAGACTAGAAAGAAAGGACTGGCCATCTACTTCTGAAAATTAGCCAATGAAAACCCTATGGATCACAAGCAATAGTAGGTAAGGGCTATTGATCATTTCATCTTATGGCCTTTAATCAGGAGCTGTGCCAAGTACTTGACATGAATTTCATTTAATCCCTTTACAACTCTTTGCGTAGGGAGTCCCCACTATCTCCCTTTTGCCGATGATTCCGCTACTGATACTTAAGGAAAATCAACCTGCAGAAGGTCCCCCAGCTAGCTCATAAGTGGAAGAGTTAGGATTTGAACTCAAAACTATCTGGCTGTAGAGTCCTATTGCAGTTATCTAATGCTGCATAACAAGCCACCCTGAAATTTAGCAGTTTAAAGCAACAGTGATTCTATTACACAAAGAATTTTGTGGGTTGAGAATTTAGGCAGGGCTCAGCTGGGCAATTCTTCTGTTCCTCATGTCATTGACTGAGGTTAATTGGTGATATTCAGCTAGTGGCTGGGCTTGTCTTGGAAGTCTAAAAAGACTTCTGTCATTGGGAATGGCTTGAAGGTTGGGCTTAGCTACGTGGGCCCCTTCACGTGAATTCTCCTGCACTGTGGCCATCTCAGGATAGTCAGACTTCTTATAAGTCAGCTCATGGTTCCCTGAGAGAGTTCCAAGAGGCTTGAGTGGAAGCTACCAGTCTCTTAAGTCCTAATCCTAGGCCACTTCTGACATTTTCTATTGACCAAGTAGAATTCATAGAATCCACCTAGAATCCAAGAGGGAAAAAGACCACGAACCTCTTAAATAATCTGTCAGCATCTTTAAACTAGCGCATGTCCAAATTCTTAGCCACTAAGGAGATAATAAGAGACTCTCTTTGAATTAATTGATTGTCTAATTGATCAATTGATTAATCTATTTATCAAATACTCATTGGAAAACTGTCATGTGTTGGACACCAGGGATATAGCAGTTAGCAAGACAGACAAGGTTTTCACCTTCAGGTACTTATACTCTAATAGGAGAAGACAGTAAATGAGTAACAAAAAGAGAAGAGAATTTGAGATTGAGTACTAGGGAGAACATAAACAGACTGATGAGAGAGAGGGAGACTGGGGCTGGGTCTCTGGGCAGGTTTGCTGGGAGGACTGGCTGAGGAAGTGATAGTTCATCTACCAGTGGAGAGAAGAATAAAGGGGAAAACACGTCTTCTGGGCAGGAGGAAAAATAGTTCTCCAAGCTCAGAAATGGAAAGTACTTTATGAATCTGCAGAACAAACAAGAGGCCAGGGTGCCAGGAGGGTGGTAAGAAAGGTGGGGTGTGGTCTTGGCAAATAGAGCAGTGGGCAGGAGCCAGATCACCCTGAGCTGATAGGCCAGAGAAAGCAGTTTGGATTTCAGCCTAATGGCAAGCACAAGCCATTGGGTTTTGAGCAAGGATGTGGTATAATCTAAATATGTTCACCCCTCTAGTGGGTCAGCCCACTACATGCTGTGTGACTTTGAAGTAGACATTAACCTCTCTGGGCCTGTTTTCCACACTTGCAATGAAGGGTTTTGAATGATTTGTAATGTTCTTTTCAGCTTTACTGTTCTCTGACTCTATATGTCCCTTCTTTATATTTTCACCTCATGTGGGCCCTGTGGTTCAGTGAATTACTTAATATAGATCTTCTAGCTATAGTCTTTGTAACTCCCACCAAATGACTGGGTGGGACTATACAAATGAGGCACTTGTGGCCCACCAAGGGGTTTGGATAGCTTGTTAATAATGTAAATAAGGTGCATAGTGCCTTTATGGGGGTGGGACCACGCAAATAAGATGTATGGAACCCTAATGAGGGGATTGGTCAGTTTTACCATCCTGCTAGGCTTAAAATGAGTCATCCCGGAGGCAGAAAGGGAATATCTTACCACCACCAAGAAAGGAGAGCCAGGAGTGGAGCAAGTCCTTAGGACCTGGGATCCCTGCATGAGAACCTCCTAGATCCAGGAGGCAGAGAGATAGAGCTGTAACACCAGAGACGGTGAGAGATGATGAGAAGCAGCGACAGATAAACAGCTACAGCAGAGGCAGCAGAACCAGGAGACCGGAAGGAGATGGTGAGGTGAGCAAGAGAGCTGAGTGCCTTCGGGCAGGAGGCTTGCTGATGGATTAGGGTGCCTCTGGGCACTTGGTGGAGCTAGGTTTGCTGACCAACGAGCTAGAGCTGAGCACCTTCGGGCCGAGGCTTACTAGCAGAGTGGGGTGCCCATGGGCACTTATCAGCAGAGCTAAAAGAGCTTTGTAACACTTGCCTGAGCAGGGCAGAGGACAGGCTGAGGGGCTGAGGACCAGAGAGAGACTTGCCTGCAGGCAGGGCTGAGAAGAGGCTGTCCTGATTGAAGAACTGTATCCTGAGCGTTCCTGAACCTGAATTGCAACCTATTACTTCCCTAAGAAACCCCATAATGGTGAGTATTGTCTCTGAGTTCTGGGTGGCCATTGTAACAAATTATCGAACCCAGCAGAGAAGTAGAGAGTGCTGTGGGAGGGACAGTTGGTATCAGAATTGGTAAAAACGCTGGAGGGTGGAGGCATGTTTGACTTCAGCCTCACAAGAATCAGGCTTGGGCTGTAGATCTTGATTCTTCTTCCCCTTTGTGAAGTTAGAGGAGGCCAGATGCCACCCCCCCCACCATTTTTACAGACCCCTTTTTCATTTTGCCAGGAAATAAAATCCCCCTCTTACCAGTCTCTCTAGCACTGACTTCATGAATGTAGCTTCTTTGCGAGCACATGTGTCAACACCAGCCCTGATCGAGACATTTCGTCCTGCAAGAAGCATTGTGCAGACCAGAGGGAGAAATGCAAAACGGAGACAAAGGGGCTTGCACATTCCGATGGTTCTTAACTCAATTTCAACTTTTGACCTGTAATGCTTCCCAGCTGTTTTGAAGTCACACATCCTGTCTTGATTAGACTCTCCCCAAGAAGTGATCTAAACAGAGGGGGTTGCTTCAGGGAACCAACACCCTGCCTCATTCCTGGGTTCTTCAGATCCTGGCTGAAGGTGGTCACTATCTCCCAAACCCTTTGCTCTGTTACATGGCCCAGCCCAGAGAGGGCTCTCTCTCTCTTTCTGCAGACATAGGCCACCTTTTTAACAATCTATTTTTACAATGTGGAGAAAGAGGTCAGAGCATGGGAAGAGCCAGTGTCCCTGCCCCCCTCAAAATAACATACCCCAGGTGGTGGGAGTTAACTGGAAAAGCAGAGGGCTCCGATTCCAAAATACACATTGAAATAAATGAAAAACAACTGCAGTGGAGCTGGGCAGAGGCAGAAGAAGAAAATTAGCCCCGGGTTTTCTTTGTATGAAATGCTAATGGGGGAGGGTGAACTCAGAAGGAATGTGCTTTCTCAAGATGAATTTCCTAACATGGTGGAAAATGGACAGAGTCCAGGAAGCAGATCTGCTGGTTGCTGGGGGATGGGATGTCTGCGTGAGGGCCATGAATAGTGATCTCTCTATCCATCACCAGGCATGGGATTCAGGTGCCTGTGGCCTGCATGAATGGGAGAGGGTTAACAGCCGCTAAGTGCCTGAAGACTCTCTGCCCCTGGGATCCATTGGTCCAGAGTCCTGGGTCTTAGGTTTGGTTTCTCTCAAAACACACTTTCACATCATTTTTGTATGTCATGAAAAAATGTCCCAGAAACTCACAGAGCTTTTTGTTTTGCACGTTTCCTAGCATCTGCCCGCTAAAACACATACACACATTCATATAAGTTTGTGTGGATTAGTTAACAAAGATTTCCTACTGCGCCAATGACTCAGTTGGATTGGATTCTCTAGACATTTACAAACGGCATCCCTGGGTAGTGCAAATAGTTAAGCTCATGATTACTACTAACTGAAAGGTTGGCTATTTGAACCCATCCAGAGGGGCCTTAGAAGACAGGCCTGGAGATCTGCTTCTGAAAGGCCTTGGAAACCCTACGGAGCAGTTCTACTCTGCACACATGGGGTCGCCATGAGTTGGAATAGACTATGACAACCCCACCACCAACAGACATTTACAAAATCACTACTGTGTACCAGGCCACATGGTTGTTAGGAGACTGCGTAGATGGAACTTGACTCAAACCGAACCTCCAGAACGTGCAGCTTTCTTTAAATTTATGCCATCCTTCTTTTTTGCTGTCATGCCCTATGGGACTTCCCGACCCATCCAAAGCTGCCTAGGGTTCAATTCATAAGTCAGATTTGGCCTGAGTAGGAGGGTGGGGCACAGAAGTGTTGGCTTCAGACCATGGTCCTCCAAGGAAAAGCTGCAACAAGGAGAACCAGAAGTTGCTTGAGGCTGCAGATATGAGGCGCTAACCCTCAGGAGGAAAGCTAAGGATTCAACCGACATGTCTAGGACTTTTTAGGACGTCACGCCAGTCACCCTACTATTCAAACTACTGGTTTTCTATGGTAGTGGTGGCGTATTTTTTTACCTTCCACTTGGATGTGGTCCATCTTGTCAGCCCATTTCTTGTGTGCCAATGCATACCAATGAATTCTTCGGGCAATATTGATAGAAAATGCGATGAGTTGGTCAGAGAAGCTGTAGTAGAGAAACCAAATTAAAAGTAGTAATTTTAAGAGGGGATAAAATAAAATGACAGCTTTGATCATTTCAGCCATTTCAGGCCCAGGGCACTGGCTAAATATGACATTTCAGTTTCTGAATCCATTTCCTCGTTTTAATTCTTTTTTGAAATTGCCACTCATCTGGAAGGAGGGTTCCTGGTCCTTGTTGGGGCACACATGTATGGGGGCATGCTTCACTGCCCGATTTGCTCACTAGATGGCAGGTCTCAGGCCAGCTGAGCTGCACAGCTCCAGCTGGGCTAAGGAGGTCCTCCGTGCGCTTTTATCAGATGCCAACTGTGTTTTGTTCATTTCATGTGGAACAAACAGCTGAGCTGGTACAAGTATGGAGTAGGAGAGTTTTAGATTTGCATCGGGAGTTATTACTGGAGGCAAAGTGTCTGCAACTGGGTTAGGAAAGATTCACAGAGCCAGACGGTACCTTGTAGATCGTCTTGTCCAGTGGTTTGCAAACTTGTTGGAAGCAATAAAACACGGTCCTCAATAAATGTCTATGCAGAGCCCAATATGTAATGTGGGTGTAGTAGAACTACCGTGGTTGCCTTCTGGAACCCCTGGGGTTTGAGAAGCATCTCTGTCTCTCTCTCTCCTTTTATAAATCCTTTTTACCTCTTACATTTATTTCTTTATCCGGTGTCAATTTTCTTTTTTAAAAAATTGTAAAAAATACATATATATATGACACAGCATTTACCAATTCAATGTTTTTTCATGTGTACAGTTTAGTGACACCGATTACATTAAACGTGTTGTGCAACCATCAGCAATATCTGTTGCGCAACTTCCCATCCGCATAAACAGAAGCTCAATGCTTGCTAAACAGTGGCTACCATTTTCCCCCTCCCTCCCACCTCTGGTAACCACTGATAAGCTTTGTTCTCTATACATTTGCCTGGTCTAGATATTTCACATATGTGAGATCATACAGTATTGAGAAATAGCATTTTTGTCTGTCTCTCTCTCTCTCTTTTTTTTCCTTTTCTTTTCTTCTCACCCCACTCACCCCCTGTGGTAGAAACTGAGGACACACCTTGGCCCAGAACCAGGGTCTTTGGACTCTCAGTCTACTGAAGGCTCTCTGGGTGAAACCACTGCCTTGTTTATTTAAATCCCACAAGTTCCCATTAAGTGGGTCTCCAAGGAAAATTGTTTTAAATTCCCTGGAGCAACACTGTTGGTGGATAAATACATGCATTTGCATAACTCACTGAATGCTTCTGCTTCTATCCAGTGTGTTGACACCGACCATAAAGTCAAAGCAGGACAAGAGTGACAATGATAAGCGTGCGAACTCTGGGCCAGACACTGGGCCAACCCTTTTCATGCATTATGTCGTTTTTCTTCACAAGAACCCTGTTAGGTTGGAATTCCTATTCCCATTTAACAGATGAGGAAAATTTGATTCAGAGGTTAACTTTTTCTAACAATTAATATGGTAAAGTACAGGTGAAACTCTTATACCAAAGAGACCCTAAGGTACAATGAAGTAAATACAGTAGAAGTTTATTTCTCCCTCACATAATAGTCCACAGGAAAGTGATCTAGGTTTGCTGGGGGTGGCTGGGCCTATTTCAACATGTGGCTTCCATCTCTGCATCCAACATGGCTGTTCTGGGTCTTATTGTCTCCTAAACAGAGCAGGGGCCAGGCAGCCAATAAATTATGAGGTCAAGATTTGAACCAAGGCCTATGTGATTCTGAAGTAAGATGTTAATTAACCATTGCACTAAACTGACCTCTTTACTCCCATTCCTTACTGTAATATAATCACTAAAGTCTAAATAGAATAAGAACAAATTGCCACCATCATAGGCACCATCATTAGTTGTGGTAACCAGCCTCCAAGATGGCCCCCAGTGATTTCTTGCCTCCTGGTATTCATGCCCATGTGTGGTCCCCTCCCACACTGAATAGGGCTTATCTGTGTAGTCAGTAGAATATTGTGGGAATGATGGGCACTAACTTCCAAGGAGGCTAAGTCCTAAAAGATGTCATAGCTTCTTCTTAGCTCTTTCTTGGACAACTCCCTCTGAGGAAAGCCAGAGCCATTTTATGAGGACATTTAAGCAACCCTGTGGGAAGTTCACAGAGTGAGAAATGAAGACTCTCACTAACATCCAACACCAGCTTGCCAGCCAAGTGAGTGAGCCACCTTAGAAGCAGATCTACCAGTCCCAGTCAAACCTTCAGACAACTCTTGACCTGTCCTGTATCTTGACTGTAACTTCATGAGAGACCTCGAACCAGAACCAATCAGCAAAGCGGCACCCAACCCCTGACCCACAGAATCTAGGTGAGAGAATAAATGTTGATTTTTGTTTTATGCCACTAAATTTTGAGGCAATTTGTTATGTAATAATAGATAGCTAATACGTTAGTACTGATGCCTTTTTCTAGACCAAGAGGATGCCTTTTTCTAGACCAAACTCAAGTCATTTTCTCATGAAAGCCTTCATTGATTACATCAGGGAGGAAGTTGCTCCTCATTCCTCTGTGTCCTGGTTCCTTTATCCTAGGCTGTGTCACTCAAAGCTGAAATTTATATTTTTACAAGTCCATTTCCTTCTCTAGACTTCACATTCTTTGATAACAATGTCTTGTGTTCAGATTTATATCCCCTGTGCCTCATAGTGCTCAGTCAAATTTGTATTAAGCGAATGACTTAAACCTTCTACCTATCCTTCAACTCATTTGTTTTATATTATAAACATTTTTTTTTTAATTCAGTCTCTAAAAAATTTGAGGTGCCTTTCACATGAAGCCTCTCGGTCACTTCTTTGTTATAGTAATAGGCTTTTAAAACTGCTTTGTATAAATAAAAGATCAATCTCCTAAGGGCCAGGGATCACGCTGTTTTAGGAGCTTTTGCAAACAGTTGGTACATCCTTATTCTTGAAAATCAGCCTGAAATCTCATCCAAACAACCCCCCCTCCCCCACCGGAAGCCGCCAGAGCTGAGGAGACTTTTTTTCAAATCACATTCTTTTATACCATTTAAAAGATGAAGATGAGAAAAGGAAAGTTTCCACGAACCTCCTCAGCCTTTGTCTCCTCAGCTCATCTGGCTGGGTGAACTCACTTTCTGAAGGACCCAGTGTGTTTCTGAAGACACCTCATCTCCCAGTGCACATCCATTGCGTAGGTAACCTCCTGCAAATGCATCCAAGATGCGCCTCATCTAAATTTCCTTCTGCTGCTCTTAACTTAGAAGCACTTCAGAGGGGAATTGGAATGCATTCCTCATCCTTGTGAAACCTACATGTTGTTCTCAATCTTCAGACTCTGCAAGTTTGGGGAACTTGGCTTCCTTTTTTGTGTAAGTTACATGGAATTGAGTTTTGGTTCAACAAAGGAAGAAGTTGAAATGTTTTCAGGCATGATTGTGCCTTACAAATGAAAAACCAGGGAGTTTTGTGATGGTCAATGTTGTTCCATCGACACAGGTCCTCACATAGCCATGCTCCCATCTGGGTTGAGCCACTAATCAGAGATTGAGGGTGGACTGATCCATACTCTCCCTCCTCCAGGTGTGAAGGGATCATTGCATTTTCATATTAAGAGCCCTGGTGACGCAATGGCTAAGTGCTTGGCTGCTATCTGAAAGGTTGAGGATTCCAACCCACCCAGTGGCTCTGGGGGAGGAAGACCTGGTGATCTGCTCCTGTAAAGATTACAGTCTATTGCTATGAGTCAGAATCAACTCGCGGGCGCACGACAACATTAAATAACATTAAGGACTAAATTTCCTTTTCTGCTTGTTTTTTATGGTGACATTCATTAACTCCCATGGGACAGTTCTGAAGTGAGCATGTGGCAAAGATCATGGCTTTGAAACAGTCAGGCATCAATACGTCATCAGAGAGAGGGATATGATTTTTATCTCCCACTTCTGCTCCCTCAAACATTCTATATCATGCCTCCCAAATGGGAGGTATTAATATCTCAATTATAAAAAATTTCCATGACTATTCAGATTGAAGACTATCGATTTACACCATTGATTGAATAACACTTTTTTTTTAAGAAAAAAAATCCAGTGTGTTAAATTCCTGTATCAATTGTAAGATGCCTCCAGATTTTCAAAACATAATGAAAATGAAAAAGAAATGTTTGCTGTAGATTCAAGGAAGTTTGGCAAATTCCTTGAGAGGTGAAAGTCCCTTGTCCCCGGAGATGATCAGGAGGAAATGGGGATGGAGGTTCATGCACTGGAGAGGGGCTTTAAGAGCCTGCCAACTTGTCTGTTTCCAACACAAGATACAAAGATTCTTGAGGAAAGGGACAGCATCATGTCCACAGCTGGGTCCCCAGCACCTGGCTCAATGCCTAGCACCCAGAAATCAAACCTGTTGCAGCTTCAGGTTGATTCCAACTCATGGCAACCCAATGTGTTACAAAGTAGAATTGCTCAATAGGGTTTTCTTGGCAGTAATGTTTTTGGAAGAAGATCTCTAGGTCCTTCTTCCATGGCACAGCTGGGTAGGTTTGAACCAACAACCTTTAGGTTTGTCGTGGAGTGCAAACTGTTTGCCCTACGCAGGGACCTTCTAGCACCCAGAGTCACTTGATAATTGTTTGTTGAATGAATCAAGTATTAGAGATCAGATGGCCTCCCTGATCTCTCCCAATTTCTACTCATGCCCTGATTCCCTTTCCATCTGTCCACAGTGGCAAGCACTGAATGAGCTTATGCACCTAAAAGTTCTGGTGCAAGGTATATTCTCAGTAAACAGATAAGCTCCTTCAATCCTTCCTCACTTCCCCGCCTTCCATCTTCTTACCTACTCAGGATCCTTCAACAGAGATGAAACTTTGCAGCCAAATTCCTCCATGGCCTTCCAGAAGACATACTCTTTCTGTGAGAAAATGAATTACTAGCTTTTCTGCCTCAGAAGAGCACAAGGTTCAGCTCTTGGGTATAGGGAGTGTGGACGCAGCCAGCGTTAAGGCTGGCAGACACCCTGCTCCACTGGGCTGGGTGGAGGCAGAACCAACACAGCAGTAGGGCTCCTGCCTCCAACTTCCTCTCCTTTTAGGCCATCTCACAGTGAGGAGAGATAAGCTTCCTGTCCCGGAGCTGGGCTTACCTCACCTGCCCCTGAATTAGGTCCAGGCCCTCAGGTGTGGCACTCAAGGACATGGTCCTTTGGCTTTGGTTACACTTTCAACTTTGTCCTCACACTGTACCTGTCACAGGACTGCAATGTGGGAGATGCTTGATACATCTTTTTTTTTGCAGTGCGAATAAACGATTTTCTCTTCCTAAGACCCCACTCAGGGAGCCCGGGTGGTGCAATGGTTAAGCACTCAGCTGCTAACTGAAAGGTTGGCAGTTCAAACCCACCCAACAGCTCTGCAGGGAGAAAAGACCTGGCGATCTGCCCCTGTAAAGATTACAGCCTAAGAAGCCCTATAGAGAAGTTCTACTCTGTCATATAGGGTTGCTATGAGTGGAAATTGACTGAACGTCACCTAACAACAACAACAGCAAGACCTCGCTCATCCATTTTCTCATTGATGGGCTTTGGAAACCAGGGAGACTGTTTTGTTGAAGTCTTGACCATCTTCCTCCAGCTAGAAGGACCTCCGCGCACACCCATCATCACCACCTCTCAGCCTGATGCAGCCCACCACATGAGTCTCCTTCCTGAAGCCCAACAGATTTGCCACCTCAGGATAAAAACATCAGCAGTTTTGGTCTGTCTTAAATTCACCCAGATGGAGATGAGCCTTGACTGTTGTGCTGGAGGTGAGGGTCATTTCCCCAAAATGCAATAGGAGCCACAGAAGAGTTTAAAGCAGGGGAAGGCACAATTGAACTTGTTAGGTTACTCAGGCAAAGCTGTGGTGGACAGATTTTGCAAGGGAGAAACTGAAGACAATGAAACAACTTAGGAGTTGAACCAGTCCTGGATCTGTTAGTGCTCAGATCCACTCTTTGCCTTTTCTCTGATCTCTGCTCCGTGGCAGTAGGGAGAAGCCAGGGTTCATTCATTCTCTCCCTCTCTCCTTCCTCTCTTTCTCTCTTCATCTCTTTCTGTCTATGCTAGATAGGGCTGCCATGGTTTCAGCTTCCAGCAGATGATTCCAGACCCTGGGCTCCAGTAATGCCACCTCATTCCTCTGCCCTAAAATCTAAGGAAGGTAGCAGCTTCCCATTACTGCAATTCTCTATGTTGCTTCACCCAGTTTGGGTTCTTACCTCTTGTAACACTGGCGTACCCACATTCCTATATTCAATTACTCCGATTTAAATACTTAGAGTGGTTTTTTTTTTTTTTGGATTTGGATGCTAACTAAGACAGCAGTCTATTAAAGTTGTAAATTAATAGATGTGAAAGCCTAAATCAAGGTGTAGCCACAGGGCTGGAGAAGAAGAGAGAGCTTAGAGATATTCTTTTTTTTTAAATTTTTATTGTACTTTAGATAAAGGTTTACAGAACAAACTAGTTTCTCATTAAACAGTTAGTACACATATTGTTTTATGACATTGGTTAATAAACCCACGACATGTCAACACTTTCTCTTCTCAAACTTCAGTTCCCTGTTATCAGCTTTCCTGTCCCCTCTTGCCTTCTAGTCCTTGCCCCTGGGGTGTTGTGCCCCTTTAGTCTCGTTTTGTTTTACAGGCCTGTCTAATCTTTGCTGAAGGGTGAACTTCCAAGGTGACTTCATTACTGAGCTAAAAGGGTGTCTGGAGGCCATACTCTCTTGGTTTTTCCAGTCTCTGTCAGGCCAGTAAGTCTGGTCTTTTTTTGCGAGTTAGAATTTTATTCTACATTTTTCTCCAGCTCTGTCCAGGACCCTTTACTGTGATTCCTGTCATAGCAGTCTGTGGTGGTAGCCAAGCACCATCTAGTTGTACTGGACTCAGTCTGGTGGAGGCCGTGGTAGATGTGGTCCATTAGTCCTTTGGACTAGTCTTTCCCTTGTATCTTTAGTTTTCTTCATTCTTCCTTGCTCCCAAAGGGATGATATCAATGGAGTGTCTTAGATGGCGCTCACAAGCTTTTAAGACCCCAGATGCTACTCACCAAAGTAGAATGTAGAACATCTTCTTTATAAACTATGTTATGCCAATTGAGCTAGATGTTCCCTGAGACCATGGTCCCCACATCCCTCAGCCCAGCAATTCCGGCCCTCAGGGAGTTTGCATGTGTCTATGGAGCTTCCATGAACTTGCCTTGTACAAATAATACTGGCTTCCCCAGTATCATGTATTGTCTTACCCTTCACCAAAGTTACCACTCATCTATTGTCTATTTAGTGTTTTTCCATCCCCACCTCCCTCCCTTGTAACCATCAAAGATTGTTTCTTTTCGTGTGTAAACCTTTTCATGAGTTTTTACAGTAGTGGTCTCATACAGTATTTGTCCTTTTGTGATTGATTTATTTCACTCAGCATAATGCCCTCCAGGTTCATCCATCTTATGAGATGCTTCACAGATTCATCATTGTTCTTTATTGTTGCATAATACTCCACTGTGTGTATGTACCATAGTTTGTTTATCCATTCATCTGTTGATGGGCATCTAGGTTGTTTCTATCTTTTTGCTATTGTGAACAATGCTGCAGTGAACATGGGTATGCATATGTCTATTCGTGTGATGACTTTTATTTCTCTAGGATATATTCCTAGGAGTGGGATTGCTGGATTGTATGGTATTTCTATTTCTAGCTTTCTAAGGAAGCACCATATCGTTTTCCAAAATGGTTGTATCATTTTGCATTCTCACCAGCAGTGCTTAAGAATTCCAATTTCCCTGAAGCCTCTCCAACGTTTGTTATTTTCATTTTTTTTTTGTTTCGTGCCAGTAAAGCCAGGGTAAGATGGTATCTCATTGTGGTTTTGATTTGCATTTCTCTAATGGCTAGTGATCTCTAGCATTTCCTCTTGTGTCTGTTGGCCACTTTAATGTCTTCTTTGGTGAAGTGTCTGTTCATTTCCTTTGCCCATTTTTTAGTTGGATTATTTGTCTTTTTGTTGCAGAGGTGTTGGATTTTCCCGTAGATTTTGGAGATTAGAACTTTGTCTGATTTGCAATAGCCAAATTTTTTTCCCAGTCTGTAGGGTCTCTTTTTACTCTTTTGGCAAAGTCTTTTCATGAGCATAAGTGTTTAATTTTGAGAAGATCCCAGTTATCTATTTATCTTCTGGAGTTTGTGTGTTGTTGGTTATGGTTTGTATCCTGTTAATGCCATGTATTAGGGCCTCTAGCATTGATCCTACTTTTTCTTCTATGATCTTTATAGTTTTTCGCTTTATATTTAGGTCTTTGATCTATTTCGAATTAGTTTCTGTGTCTGGCATGAGGTATGGGCCCTGTTTCATTTTTTTGCAGACGGACATCCAGTTTTGCCAGCACCATTTGTTAAAAAGACTGTCTTTTCCCCATTTGATGGGCTTTGGGCCCTTGTCAAAGATCAGGTGACCGTAGGTAGATGGATTTACATCTGGGTTCTCAATTCTGTTCCATTGGTCAAAGTATCTGTCGTTGTACCAGTACCAGGCTATTCTGACTACCATAGCTGTATAGTAGGTTCTGAGATCAGGTAGTGGGAGTCTCCTACTTTATTCTTCTTCTTCAGTAGTGCTTTACTTATCCAGGGCTTCTTCCCTTTCCATATAAAGTTAATGATTAGTTTTTCCATCTCTTTAAAGAATGCTGTTGGTGTTTGGATGGAGATCGCATTGTATTTGTAAATCATTTTGGGTAGAATTGTCATTTTCACAATGTTGAGTCTACCTATCCGTGAGCATGGCGTATTTTTCCATTTATGTAGATCCCTTTGGGCTTCTTGCAGTAGTGTTTTGCAGTTTTCTTTGTATAGGTCTTTTACATCCCTGTTTAGATTTATTCCTAAGTATTTTATTATTTTAAGGGCTATTATAAATGGTATTGTTTTCCAGATTTCCTTTTCATAATTCTCTTTATTGATGTATAGGAATCCAACTGATTTTTGTATGTTTATTTTGTATCTTGCTACTCTGCTGAATCTTTCTATTAGTTCCAGTAGTTTTCTTGTGGAGTCTTTTGGGTTTTCTGTGTATTATATCATATCATCCGCAAAGAGGGACAGTTTAACTTCTTCATTACCAATTTGGATGCCCTTGATTTCTTTTTCTTGCCTTATTGCTCTAGCTAGAACTTCCAGCACAATGTTAAGTGGGAGTGGTGATAAAGGGCATCTTTGTCTTGTTCCTGTTCTCAAGGGGAATGTTTTCAGCCTCTCTCCATTAAGAATGATGTTGGCCCTTGATTTTGCATAGATACCCTGTATTATGCTGAGAAATTTCCCTTCTATACCTATTTTTATTGAGAGTTTTTATCAGGAATGGGTGTTGGACTTTGTCAAATGCCCTTTCTGCGTTGATTGAGATGATCATGCGATTCTTTGCTTTCCTTCTATTTATGTGGTGGATTACGTTGATTGATTTTCTAATGTTGAACTATCCTTGCATACCTGGTATGAATCCTACTTGGTCATGGTATAGTAGTTTTTTGATATGATGTGAATTCTATTGGCTAGAATTTTTGCATCTATATTCATGAGAGATATTGGTCTGTAATTTTCTTTTTTTGTGGCATCTTTGCCTGATTTTGGTATCAGGATTATGCTGGCTTCATAGAATGAATTTAGAAGTATTGCTTCCTCTTCTATGTTCTAAAATATTTTGGGTAGTACTGGTATAAGCTCTTATCTGAATGTTTTGTAGAATTCTCCAGTGAAGCCATCTGGGCCAGGGCTTTTCTTTGTTGGGAGTTTTTTAAATTACCTTTTCAGTATCTTCTCTTGTTAGGGGTCTGTTCAGATTTTCAACATCACTTTGTATTAGTTTGGGTAGGTAGTGTGTTTCTAGAAATTTGTCCTTTTTCTTTAGGTTTTCAAATTTGTTGGAGTATATTTTTTCATAATACTCTGTTATGATACTTTTTATTTCAGTTGGGTCTTTTGTAATGT
>NW_004443950.1:3111415-3229306 GCF_000243295.1 Trichechus manatus latirostris
TTTTGTCCCTTTCTTCTTTTTTGATGTGTGCATCTATTGCTATAAATTGACCTCTGAGGACAGCCTTTGCTGTGTCCTGAAGGTTTTGGTATGATGTGTTTTCATTCTCATTTGATTCTAGGAATTTTTTGATTGCATCTCTGATTTCTTCTATTACCCCTTGGTTTTTAAGCAGGGTGTTACTCAGTTTCCATGTAGTTGATTTTTTTCCTTGCTCTTCCTGTTGTTCATTTCTACCTTGATGGCATTGTGGTCAGAGAAGATACTTTGTATTATCTCAGTGTTTTGGATTTTGTTAAGGGTTGCTCTGCAGCCTAAGATGAGGTCTATTCTGAAGAACATTCCATGTGCATTGGAAAAGAATATGTACTTTGCAGCTTTTGGGTGTAGTGTTCTGTATATGTCTATGAGGTCAAGTTGGCTGATTGTGCCCTTTAGGTCTTCTGTATCTTTGCTGAGTTTCTTTCTAGATCTTTTGTCCTTTACTGAGAGTGGTGTATAGAATTCTTCTACTATTATTGTGGGTAGAGATATTGTTAATCAAAATGCTACCTAGAGTTGTAATCCATTATCTCCTTGCTCTAAAATGTATCCTTGTCATTATAGCATTTCACCATTTGGAATAATATCCATTAGATGTAAATATTTATGGTCTTTTACAAATGCTTGTAGCAAGTCACTCAGCCTGTAGAAAAGTGATAATTAGGCATGAATGCTTTAATTTATCACCAGCTTTCATGTTCCCATGAAATGAAACACACAAGGAGACAAAAGACCAGATAGAAATTGAGAAGAGAGAAAGTGCATTGACTTGCAAGTCAATTAAAAAAAAAAGAAACAAAAGCCTGTTGCTGTCGAGTTGATTCCAACTCACAGTGACCCTATAGGATGGAGTAGAACTACCTCAAAGGGTTTCCTAGGCTATAAATCTTTATGGAAGCAGACTGTCACATCTTTCTCCCATGGAGCAGTTGGTGAGTTCGAACTGCTGATCTTTCGGTTAGCAGCCAAGTGCTTAATCAATGCCACCAGGGCTCTTTGCAAGTCAGTAGATCAGGTACTTTTGTTTGTTTGCTTTGGCTAGGTTTCTAACTAGCTGTGTGAGTTTGGGAAAGTCATTTTCCTTCTGTGTGCCTCACCACCTCATATGAAGGTATATATTGGTAGTCCCTGACTTACGATGCAGTTCCATTCCAACGACTCTGTTGTAAGCCGGTTCAGACATAGGTCAATATCTCTCTCTCTCTCTTTTTTGTTAGTTTTCCTTCTTATTGCCTTTTATTATCAGTACCTTTGTAAATCAGATCTTTATTTGTCTTTGAGGGTTGGAAGTAGTATACGTAAACTTAAAGATATATTTTAATACATACATACATAAAAAATACACAAATCATAAAAATTTACTCCGATGATGAAGAAGAGTTGGACAATGTTGGCATTTTGTCAGTTGTGGTAGTAACTCCACTCATGGAAGGTTCTGGATCATCTGGATTATCCCTGGGAATGGGGATGGCATTTCTAGTCAGAAAATTAGTAACAGTTGTCTGTATGGTCCTTTTCTTTTTTTCTTCATGTATTTTGCAGTAACCTCTCACTGCTTCCTAAATCTGCCTATCAACCTTAGCAAAGCGATCAGTGTTTGGGTCTGTGTTTTCAAGCAACCGAAGCCCCTGATTTAGTTTAGAAAAAGTTTCAGCTAATCCTTTCCCTGTAAAATTACTAATGATAAGACATATAAAACAAAAAATGAAAACAAAAACAAAAACTCAAAAACAGATAGTTGTAAGCACAGTTCGTTGTAACTCAAATGCATTGTAAGTCAAGGACTACCTGTAATCCTAATGTGCCAACACTTCTGCTGTTCTAAGAGTGTATCAGTGGGATCCATGCTATTGACTTGATGAATTCTTACAATTCCCATGCCTGATCCATGATATTAAAGCCTGCATAAGTGTTAATAACCTGTTTCTCTTTGAAAAGCTATGTAAGTACAGATGGATTTTCCAGGTCCCATCTGAGCTTTGCACCCAGAAAATCAAATATCACACATTTAAATGTCCTTGGCACTTAGCATAGACATAAACCTTTGCCAGATATTGAAGAGAAGGTTGGTTCGTTCACCATCAAGAGGTTCAAAGTCAGATCCCCTGTTTTTGAAATGAACCAACTTGCCTCTCACCGTCTGTTTTCTAGGACCTGCAATGAAATGCACCTTTATTTCCATTTGTAGCCTAATCTGTTCCCAGAAATACACACTGGAAACCAGGAAAGAAATGCCATCCTTTGGCTGGTTACCCTAAGATACCACAAGGCACCTTCTTTTTATTTTCTTATTTTAATTTATCATCCTCTTCTCTTTAAGAAATATCTTTATTTAAATATATTCTTCCATCTGAGATAATGGAAAAGTACATTTATTGCTAGGTCCACAGGAGAGATCACGTCTCCTTTTTTATTCAGTAAAATCTCACTGCAGCCTTAGTAATACCCTTGCTATATAAATTTTATTGAAGCTTTTTTTTTTTTTTAAATAGCTATTGATGGCAACTTATCAACCCATAAAATTACTTGGCTTATCTTTAAGTTTATGAGGTCAAAGATATGTGGTCCTTTCCCTGAAGGATCTCGAATATGATGGGAGAAACAGAACCGTGAACAAGCGTTTATCATGTTGCTGTTGTTGTGTGCCACCGAGTCAATTCCAACTCATGGTGACCTCAAGTGACAGAGGAGAAATGCTCCATAGGGTTTTGTAGGCTGTAATCTTTACAGAAGCAGATTGCCAGGTCTTTTCTCCCATGGAGCAACTGGCAGGTTCGAACTGCTGGCCTTTCAGTTAGCAGCACAGTGCTTTAACTACCATGCCATCAGGACCTCTGTAAGTCTTGCCTTCATCCTCTAAAGTCAAAGAGTGGCCACTGGTGGTCACTTACTGAATTGCAGGCATCGAAGCAATGAGAAGTGAGCTAGAGGACTTAGCTCTAGAATTAGATCTTAACTTACCAAATTCTCGGCAAAAAAAGTTATTCCACTCATTTTTTCCAACATCTGTGTATATATACCAGCATGTCAGAAATATGGAGCTTCCCAATAGTTTCAAAAGATTGACCTGACAATTTGAAGGTATGTCTCAAAAGCCATAAACATGGTATATGTGCTTGTTCCAGCAGCTTTAGGGAATTCACCCCAAGGAGCGGTAGATGCACTGAAAGATACATTTGTTAGGATGTTTATTATGGTGTTATTTATAGTAGCAAAAGGAAAAACAGCTTCTAATTATAAGACATGAATTAAATAAATTATGGAAGATCTATATGATAGAATGTCATGCAGTGATGATGTGGAAAAGTAATTTTACGGAAAGAAACTTAGGATGTATAGTTTGGTACGAACATCAGATGATAAAATTCTGTAGGCAATGAGACTAAATTTAAAGTATTTATGTGTGTTTATTGTGTATATTTTATAGTGGTAGATGTAGATGCATATACATCCACATATATTGAAAATATATGGAAGGATACACTATTTAACATTGGCTGTCTCTTGGTGGCGCTATTTCAGGTAACTTCTATTTTCTATTATGTGTATATTTTGTAATGTATGTGTATTGCTTTGTATAATCAGAAAAAATGTTGATTTACAAACTGGACTGACTTCTGGATATGCTGTTGGCATGGTAATGGTGAAGGCTGATGGGCAGAACTATGTGAGAGATTTTGAGACTACAGGCATCAAAAAGTCCCTCCAGAATAACCCCTGACTTTGACATAACTTTGGGTCATTTGAATATGGACATTTCAAGTGCAGCTGTGTATGAAAGGCTGAGGGTGTTGTGATAAAAGGATCTCCTTGGATGACAAGAGATGCTTGGTTGGGTTGGAAGATGGACTATGGACAACCTTAACCAAATGGAGACCATAAGACAGAGGTTCACATCCATGCTTCCATCTTGTGATCTACTTCAGAGGCACTGATACCTCCACAAGTGGGTAATTATAATAACTTTGAAGCAATACCACAAGGAAGTTACTCTGACCCAGCCATCAGACTCCAATACAGCTTTTCTGAATCAGGATCATGCATGTGGGCCAGGCCTCCACTTGCATGATTCATGGTGGAGGTTCTAAATTAGGGGCACAGAATGACAAGGTACTCCCTGAGACCAGCCAGGAATACACCTGGAAGCATCTAAAAAAATGTGTCCCAGTAGACACTTTCTAGAGGAATGAATTAGATAGTTCCTCTGCAAATCACTCAAAAAATTTATATGTACTTTGGGTTTCCTGTGGCTAGCAGTAAGTTTAGGTGGGAAGGAATCTCTTCAGCTTCCTTCATCCAAGCTCTTCTTAATTACCAGTAAGGAGGAAGGAGTTGCTAATCTGAACAAGCCCAGGAGAGTTATTGGGACATGTTTTACTAATGGGTGTGGTGACTGTATCTTAAAATTCATCATTCCCATAAGCCGTTCTTTTTCTTCAACTTCTTGCTACAAGCCTGGGCAGGGCCTATAGTGAGGGCCAGTTTCCTTCTTCCTTTGCCATCTTCCCTTAGTATGCAGCAGGGTGGGTAATGGGTTTAGAACTCCTGGTTTCACCCTACTACTCTCACTGTGCCATCTGAAGCAAGTCTGTGTCTCTTTCTGGACTGCCATTTCCAAATCTGTAAAACCTAGGCAATGGGCTTGGTAATCCCAAAGTTCTCCTACCTATTGGCATTTTGGGCCAGATACGTTTTTGTTGTGGGGAGTTGTACTGCATACTGTAGGATGTTTAAGCAGTATCCCTAGCATCTACTCATTAGATGCCAGTAACACCTGCCCCTGGTTGTGACAACGCATAGTATTTCCAGATATTGCCAAATGTCTCCAGGAGGGCAAAATAGCCCTCAGTTGAGAACCACTGCTTACACTTAAGACTTTGTAGGTGAACTTTCACCTTCTGTTTTGCAGTGTTGGGCAGTAGCATGCAGTGTCTGGCTACATATGGGCAGGTTTCACTAGAAAAGCCGCTCCACCGAGATCTAATTCAGTTCAGAGCTATCCTCCCGATACACAGCCATGTTTAGAGATCTGGCTCAGCCCCACAGATGTCAAACACCCTTCAAGGGTGGATTTCCTCTTAGGCACCTGTAGACAGCCTCTGAGAATCAAAGCTGGCAGCTGGCCACCACCAGGGGAATCAAGGCGCCAAGCCTTGTCCTGCTTCCTGGCCCTTATGAGCCCATGGAAATTTTTGGCTTGGCTCTGAGCCCACAGAGGGGAGAGGCTGATGTGGAGGCAAGAGCAGGGCAGCAATGAGAGAATGCAGGAGTGAGGTCAGGAATTTCCTTAGGTTCATTGGAAACAAATGTTTAGCAGAGGTGGTGGGCTGGGGCCCTGCTTCAGGACAACGCGTTTGGCAGCTTCTCCTCCTCCTGTCCCTCAACCTCCCCTCTCTTTCTCCCACCCCACAAGCACCACCAAGCTATTATTAAAGGGGGTGGCTCTGGTTGAAGGGGAGCCAGGGTTGTTGTGACATAGAAACAAAATCTGGGCTCATGGAAACAGGAACATGTGTGATATTACTGTATCCACATGTGATCATGTCCATAGACAGGATTAAAGAAATGAAGGTAGGAAGAGTGATTTGAGTCCAACATCTTCATCTTAAACATGGAGAAACTGATGTCCGAAACCAAGAAAGGAGTCTAGGAATACAGGTCTGTTCATTCCAAAGACTTTCTCCCATACCCCTACTGCCTCCAATCTTCTTTTAAGATGTAAACTCATTAATATATAATTGAACACACCTGCCATCCTCAACCTGTGCCTATGGCAGACGTTGCTAATTGATCACAGAGCTCTTTCCTGCAGGGCCTCCACGACGCCTCGTGATCCTTCATGCAAACAGCACTCCAGGTAGGTAGTATCAATCAATCAGAGATGAAATGGATTTGCCATACCTGCCAGTGACTTTGTCAAAGTCTTTCTAGAGAAGAGTGATGGCAAGAGCCTGGGGGAATGCATCCACTTTGGTGATAGTTAAGATGAAGAAGAACTGGTGAGCATTTTGGAGCAGAAGGTGAGGCTACCAGTGGTTTCTGGTAATTTGAGTCTGTCTTTTGATAAGGAGTCAAAGGAAGTGTGTCAAGAATGCCTGCTATCCTGGGTCTTCTCAAACTTCAATGTGCACATGAATCACCCAGGGGATCATCTTGCTCAAATGCACTAGCTGGGGGGGCTTGAGATTTTGCATTTTTAACAAGCCCTCAGGTAATGCTGATGCTGCTGGTCTGTGGACCATACTCTGAGTAGCAACATGCTCACCACCCAACCCATTACTTTACCACTTAGGAAACTGTGGTCAGGGCTGCTCCATCATCAGCTTTATGATTTGCTCTGCATGAAGGTTCAATTATCCTGTTCCTCATCTTTTGATACCTCATTTGACTGACTCTTGCCAATTTCTTTAACCCTGCATTAGTTTTGCATCTACAAACCTGATTAACCCAAGGCATCTCAGAACTGATGTCCACTCCAAATCGGGTGTGTTGAGACCCTCATCCCAAGAAAGAACTTTTATTTGCCTTCACATTTCTGATCCTTCTGGAACATTCTTAGAGATCTTGCTGGAGGACACACCCTGCTGAGAACCAGACCTTAACCAAGGGCAATAGAATAGGTGGGTAGGTACTGAAAGGTCTATTTCCTTTTAGCAAAACTCATATCTTCACAAAATTTCTTCCCCTTGGAGAGAAAACTAATCACATGTCACATGGCTTGTCATGGCTTGAGGGGGGCAATGTGGCCTCATTTTTGTAAATTGCTTTTGAGTTGAGAGAAAGTTCTTTTAACCCAGCCTGAATAACCAAAAGGGGAAAGGTGGTGGGGAGGGGGCTTCTTCTTTCTTTTTCCTAGGTAATTGAGACATTTCACCTTCCTCTGACACAATTATATTGTCAAACGGAAGATGCTTCAAGTAATTAGTAATGTAATTAGTCAAGCTTTTCTGCTCTCTGTGTCCTCAACTAAAACACAATCCTTGTATACAGTGCCCTTTGCAACACAGGACGATCATTAAAAAGAACATTTTCTTCTTCTTTTTTCATGAACAAAGAGGGAAAAGGAAACGTGCAGTATTTTTCAAGATTTCCCCAGAAAGGCTGCTTATTCATATTATTAAACAAATGAAAACCAGGTTCTGAGGAAAGATGACATCAGGAAGCATATAACATGGTTTTGGTCAGGGAGGTAGTTGTTATTATTGGTATTATCATTGGTATAATTTCTTAGACCTCAGTTGTTCTTTCCACAGAGTTCATGAACCTGAGCCCTGGCAAACTTTTCATTAGACACAGGCAAGCCTTGGAAGTTTCAGCAAATTTTACAGAGGTTGTAAAGTCTCTCAATTCATCAAGCCCTGTCAAGAGAAGTGGAGATGCAGATGAGGTCATTCACATAGGCTCTGGTCTCCTTTAGGGGAGGAATCTGGTTTTCTTCTGTAAACATACCATTGGCACGTGGTGGGCATCCAGTAAATGGTGACTCAGTGAGTGGCGACCCATTATTTATCCAGGCCTTATCAGATGGGGGTCCCTAGGTGGTGCAAATGGTTAAAGTACTCAGCTGCTAACTGAAAGGTTGGAAGTTAGAGTTGACCCAGAGGCCCCAGGAAGAAAGACTTGGTGATCTACTTCCAAAAAATCAGCCATTGAAAACCCTGTGGAGCATAGTTCTACTCTGACACACGTGGAATCAATATGAGTTGGACCCTACTCCATGGCAACTGTATCAGCTTGGGGATAGAATGGGACAAGGTACCATTTATTGAGCACTTAGCCAGGAACTTCATTAAGGTCTTTTTACACGTCAGCTCATTGAATTCTCGTAACCTTCTAACATGACAGGTATTAACATCACAGTTTATTGGTGAGGAAATTGAGGCTTAGTGAGGGCATGTTGTTAGTAACTTTTGGATCCTGAATTCAAACATAAATCTCATTGGTTCCAAGGTCCATGGGCTAAATATTACCCAGGACACTAGAGTGATGAACAGTGTTTCCCAGGTTCAACTCTCACCCACAGGAGTGAGGGGACTCCAATTTCCCCTCTCCTCACCAGCTCCTTCTCTATTCCAGGACTCACATCACAGATGCTCTTGGATTCCATTATCATGATGTGGCTTCTTTCTCCTGTCCTACTTCTAGATTTGACTTCCTGGCTCTCCAGGATATGGGGCCTGGTGGTGGCAATGGGGAGATGAGGGGCTATGATACGATTAAAAGAGAGCAGAACTTGGAGTCAGGTATATCTAGGTTTGAATCTATGCTTAACTGGAGCAAATTACTTCATCTTCCTGATCCTCAGTTTCCCAATCTGCTAAATGGGAATGAATGTATGGATGAACAAATTGATGTATGGATGAAAGGGTGGCTGGACAGATGGATGTATTAATTCATAACAAAAAATCAATAGGAAGGCAATGGGTTATAGGGTAAAACATGCTGGCATTCATGTGCATAAACGGATAGAGTGATGTTTCTTTTCAAGAGAATGAGATGCTATATCTTTGGATTATTCCAGATCAGGGAGGGTTAGTTTAAGGCAGCAGAGAAGTAAGGTTAGAACTCAGCTGTCCTGCCTTTGCAGTCAGTTTTGTCTTAGGCAACATGTACCAGGTTTGTGACAAGAAACAGAGTAAAATGCTCCATAAAAACGGGCTTCTGTGGTCAAAGGTCTTTGGGAAATTTAACCGGCTCCTGGAGATTTACATACATAAGAGCATACTGACACCTCTGAGAAGTCTTGCAGAAACTTGTCTTGTTAAGATAAAAATTATTATTTATTTAAAATCAGTGATTCAGAAAAAAAATTGATGACTGAGCCTATATTTCACTTATTGCTTGTTAACTTCAAGAGGAACTCCACTCTTTAATATTTGCATTTTATATACAATGGCCAAGATTACATGGAGCTCCCAATGCTATATCTGTTTTTATGGATTGATGGTCATCAAGGACCACACACATGCCCTTGATGCATCCTCCCAGTGATCATGTGTTAGAAGTAGGACTGGTGTTACTAACCTAGATTATCAACCTAGATCATCCAATGCCAAGGTGGTTCTCTAGAACTACGTATGCTCCACCATGCAACCATTGAGGTCTTTGGCATCTGCTTGGTTATCTCTTGATGCCAGATCTGTTGAAATAGGTCTGGACAGCCGTGCGCACTTCACTTTGTGTAAGCAGAAATACCAAGCGCACTTCATAGCCTGACAAGCAGCTCTCAAGCCAAGGATAATGGAGCAAAAGAGAATGATTGCACTAACGAAGGCAATAATTGTACTATCCAGGACTTGTAGAGCACTTTGCAGTTTTACGAGTGCTTTCACACACGACATCCCTTTTGAACATCACAGCACCCCGGGGCATGAGCCAGGCTGGCAATTCATATCCCATCTAACAAGGAAGAAAACCACAGTGCAGAGAGGTTAGGGATATGGCAAAAACTCACACATTGAGTTTTTGGTCAGTGAGCAAGCCAGCCATCTGATTCCACCTCCTCTTTCCCGACCATTTCTAATATTTGAATTGGCATCCAGCAGAGAACATGGGGAACCCTTGTGATGTAGTGGTTAAGAGCTTGGCTGCTAACCAAAAGGTCTGCAGTTTTAAATCCACCAGCTGCTCTTTGGAAACCCTATGGGGCAGTTCTACTCTGCCCTATAGGGTCGCTATGAGTGGGAACCAACTCCACAGCGCGTAACAACAACCACAATAGAGAGCGTGGTGGAAACAAAGCTTTCTCTTGCCAGTGTCTGTTGCTGTTGCTGTTAGCTGCTATCCAGTTGGCCCCTGACTCGTGGTGATCCCATGCACTATGGAAAGAAATCCTTCCCGGTCCTGTGCCATCCCCATGATTGGTTGCAGATCAGACCATTGTGATCCACAGGGTTTTCACCGACTGATTTTTCAGAAGCATATTGCCAGGCCTTTCTTCCTGGTCCATTTTAGTCTGGAAGCTCTGCTGAAACCTGTTCAGCATCACAGAACACTCAAGCATCCGCTGACAGATGGGTGGTGGCCGCCCATGAGATGCGCTGGCTGGCCATCAAACCCAGGTCTCCTGCATGGAAGGCGAGAATTCTACTACCGATCCACCAGTGCCTATTCTTCCTCTTCTTCTCCCTCTTTTCATTCTTCCCTGTTTCCTTCTTTTAACATAAAAATCTCAAAATACAGAAACACTCAAAAAAAAAAAGGAACGATGGCCCATAATTCTCCCAGCCAGAGATAACCATTGTGTATTTTCATCTAGTAATTGTTTTACACATTTGCCTGTTATTAAATTTTCTCAAAAGCATAATTTTGTGGGTCTGCAAAGATTTACATTTTATCTTATTTTACATAACCCATCTTTTGTTGTTGGACAATTAGAATGTTTTTACATTTCCTGCAATTTAAATAACATGGTGAACATCATTATGTATACACTTCTGTGCACTTTTAAAAATATTGACCTTGAGATAAATTTCTTGAGGGAAATTTTAGAGTCAAAGGGTTTCCATGTATTTAAGACTTTTGATAGATATCTCAAACTGCCATCCAGAAAAGTGTACCAATTTCACAGCTTCATGAGCAACAATGTTTCAACATTTAATGTAATTCTTTTTGACCTTTTTCAATTTCATATGATTGGTTTAATTTCTATTTCCTTAAAATCTAGTTAGGTTGACTTTTTTTTTTTTTAAATATTCATTGGTTGGCCGTTTCAGTTTCTTCTTTTGTCAATTTCCTGCTCATGTCTTTTGCCTATTATTATTATTTTAAATGGGCTATTTTTTGTTTTCTTATTTATTTCTTAGAAGCCTTTATATATTAAGGAAGCTAATGCTTAGCTTGTAAATGATGTTTTTCTCTAGCTGAAATCGTAATGAGTTGAACACCATGTACCACATTTTCAATGATGGGGGAACCTACAGGGAGAGAAATTTCAACCCGGTGTTAAGAAGAAATTTCTAGTGATGAGTAAGTTATACAAAGATGAAACTGGTGGCCTTGTGAACATCCCATTTCGTGAAGAGTTATATCAGAAACTCATAGGTCCAGTAACTTGCCTATACTAGGTTGAATTGTGTCTCCCAATATTCATGTCACTTTGTTTTGTAATAGGATCTTTGCATATGTAATTGCTTGAGATGACTGGTGTCCTTGTATGAAGGCCATGTGAAGAGACACAGATATACATAGAGGGAAACCAATCAGCTATGTGAAGACAGAGGCAGAAACTGGAGTGATGGGGCTACAAGCCAAGGTACACCAAGGATTGCTGGAAACCACCAGAAGCTAGGAAGAGGAGAGGAAGAATTCTTCCCTAGAACCTCCAGAGGATGCCAACACCTTAATTTCAGATTTCTAGCCTTCATAATCATGGCAACCCCACGTGTGTTAGAGCAGAACTGCATTCCATGGGGTTTTCAATGGCGCTCCTTGGAAACCATATGGGGCAGTTCTACTCTGTTCACAGGGTCGTTATGGATCAGAATTGACTTGATGGCAACAGGTTTGCGTTTTTGGTTTTAATCTTACGGAAAGGAGTCCCGGTGGCACAGTAATTACGTGCTCGGCTGCTAACTAAAAGATTGGTGGTTCTAACCTACCAGCTGCTCCATGGGAGAAAGATGTGGCAGTCTGCTTCCATAAAGTTTTACAACCTTGGAAACTCTATGGGGCAGTTCTACTCTGTCCTATAGGGTCTCTGTGAGTCGGAATCAACTTGATGGCAATGGGGTTGGGGTTTTTTTTTTTTTTTTTGGTAGTTGTTGAATCTTAGGGAAGTAGATTATCAGGCCTTTCTTCACTCAACAGCAATAGGGTAACGAGTAGCCTTCAGAATCGTACGAAAATAAATTTCCATTATTTTAAGCCCCTCAGTTTGTGATAACTTGTTACGGCAGCACTGGGAAACTGGTACATTGATAGCAGTCACACAGCAAAAAAGTCAGAAATGAGATTTGAACCCAGGTCTGTCTGCCTCCTACTTCTGTGTTCTTTCTACTGGATGGCATCCTGGCGTCCCACAGAAAGGTGATGACTGGATCAGCATTGCAGATATAAACCAGCTGCAGGCCACAGAAAGCATCAGACAGGGAAGGAGACCAGAAGATGAAGAAAACAGTTGGGAGACTGGGATTCAGAGTCCTCAGATACACTCAAAGAAGTGATGGCAAAGGCCTTACTTCATGAAAGGGAGGCAGCATTCCAGGGCCAAGTGCATTCTTTACCATAACCTTTATCACCCCTCCAGAACCAACCTCAGGTGCTCTTTGTTGTTATTGAAAGTCTACATAGCAAAACATCCACCGATTCAACAATTTCTACATGTACAACTCAGTGACATTGATTAGATTCTTCAAATTGTGAAACCATTCTCACTTTCCTTTTCCAAATTGTTCCTCCCCCATTAACATAAAGTCACTGCCTCTCAAGCTTCCTATTTAACCTTTCAAGTTGCTGTTGTCAATTTGACCCCATATAGATAGCTCTTTGAAAGAACACAATGCTCAAGGCAAACATTCTTCACTGATTAAGCTAAACTATTGTTCGGTTTAAAGAAGACCTGAGGGGATATTTTTCGTTTAAGATTTAAGGTTTAAAGATTGCCTCAGGGCAACAGTTTCAGGGGTTCATCCAGCCTCAGTGACTCAATAAAGTCTGGATTCTGTGAAATTCTGTTCTGCATTTCCCCTGCTTTTGATCAGGATTCTTGTATAGACTCATTCTCTTAAGAAGACAGACACTGTGTAACTTTTTGGACAGTCCCGTTTCCGGCACTTCAGATTCCTGCTTTCATTTTTTCCTCTCTCTCTCTAGCCTCCCTATTCTTCTTATTTATTTTCTTAAACTGCTGAATCTGATAAATTAGGGCTATTAAGAGACTGTTATTCTGTCTCGGGTTACTATTTTAAGGGCTAAAAACACTCATAAATATATGGATGCTCCCATTGTAAATGGATATGTTTTAGCCAGTGAAAAGTTCATTTTCCCTAATATATGTTTTTAAAGTGTCCTGCTGAAATTTTACACAATATCTCACCATGAACTTTTGCTGTTCCTCCCATTTTTATCTGATAAAAGCAGATCCATCATCGATGTGGTTTCTTCTCTCTGTGCCGTAAATAACCGCTGGGAATGGGGAGTATCTCCCACAACACGGCGGCCTCAGATTTTAACTAATTTTGGAATTTATTGTTAAGCCTTCTTGGGATGAGAGCCAAGAGTACCTGCTTGCTCATCAATTACTTCATGGCCTTCCTGATTTTGCACAAAGGCACTCCAAGTCTAAGCACAGAGAAATTTGTATCTGATTTCAGTTTTACTTGCTGGATTGTCAAACTTTCTGGGTCTCCTGGGCCAGTCTCAGTTTATGCTTACGTTCCTAGTAAAATTATTGAGAGTGACCTCTTTCCCTCTCAGAACTGTCCTGGTTTGGACAATAAATCATATGGCCAGTCTAGATGTAGGCTTGATCAGCCTGGGTGGTGCAAGCCATTTGCAATTGCCTGCTAACCAAAAGATTGGCAATTTGAACCCACCTAGTGGCACTGAGGAAGAAAGATCTGGTGATCTGCTTCTGTAAAGACTATTGCCAATAAAATCTTGTGGAGGCATTCTATCTGTAACACATGGAGTCGCATGAGTTGGGGGCCGACATGACCACAGCAAACAACAACAACAGATGCAGGCTTATAAACACAATGCTCCATATTGCCTTTTGCTTTCTTCCATTCACCATCAGATGCCCATTCTGTGTGTTGAAGTCTCCTTTCCCATTCATCAGCCACTCATCATAGTCAGGAGACTTACGATCAAAAGCAACATCTCAGGACTGGAAGAAAAGAAAAGGAACGAAGGAAGGAAAGAAGCAGGTCTTTAGTTCCTACCGTGTTTAAGGCACTATGCTAGAGGCTTTTCAGAAGTCATGCTTTCATTCTAAGAGCAACCTCAAAATTCACCGATCTTAAGATGCACGTTTTTTTACTCATTAATAGCTTGAAATTGAGCTGTACCTTATAATTACGCATCTTATAATTGCTGTTGGCAATGTAGCATAGTAACGTAGTTGTCATTGTCTTTGCGTGGACCAATATCAAAAGCACAAAGTGAGTGTCAGCAGTTTGGAAGAAAATTCTGGAAACAATAACAGAGCATTCTTTTAGTCCCCAGGAATCAACGGATTGTGGAGAAAGAGTGGCAGAGGTGGTGAATCAGAAGTATTTAGCAATATTTTGGAAGCAGATGTCAATAGCAGGATAGCACTACATAACTGCAAAGCCAAATGAAGCACTCAGCAAAACTGACTTTTTGTTTTTTTAAGGGTTCTTTTAAGACATGATGCATTACCAGCAATCTTGATGGTGTGGAAAACACCCATCTGACAATTTTGAATGGAAAAGTAACTATAAATATGAAGAAGGTTTAGGACTACCTCAAACAATTTAATTCATTTATATTATACTGAGCATTATATACATGCCCAAGAATGTGATAAAACTCTGTCAATTAATTCTAAAAGAACCTTGAAAATAGCTATAAAATAAAAATTCCATGTGGTTTAAAACATTGGGTCAATGTTATTTTAATTTTTTTTTAGTGATATATAAAACAACAGATATCCTGCAGTTAGTGGTGTCCAATGTTGGTTAAATATGACAGGTACTAGTGGGCCCAAGGAGCCTTGGTGGCTCAATGGTTAAATGCTCAGCTGCTAACCAAAAGGTTGACAGCTGGAACTTACCCAGCAGATCTGCAAGAGAAAGACCTGGCGATCTGCTTCCGTAAAGATCACAGCTTAGAAAACCCTATGGGGCAGTTCTACTCTGTCACTTGGGGTTGCTATCAGTTGGAATCGCCTGGACGGCATACAGCAACAACCGTGAGTCCATTCTACAGATTAGACTAGAAAGAAGTTTTATGGCTTGACTAAGGTCGCTGGGGAGCCCTGGTGGCGCAGTGGTTAAGAGCTCAGGCTGCTAACCAAAAGGCTGGCAGTTCAAATCCACCAGCTGCTCCTTAGAAACCCTATAGGGCAGTTCTACTCTGCCCTATAGGGTCACTAGAAGTCGGAAATGACTTGATGGCAATGAGTTTGGTTTGATTTAAGGTCACAGGGTCGTCTAGTGGCAAAGCAGGAGTAGTGTTGGAATGACTCAACAATTGATTTAGTATCAGTCAGTGAATTGGTACAAAGTGCCAGACAGCTGGATACTGGTAGGTCCAGCAACGAAGGAACAAGCATAGTCCCTACCCTCACAGAGCTTCCAGTCCTGGGAGGAGGGAGGGGCGGGGCAAGCAGAGAGACACGTAGTTTTGATACATCCTGATGAGTCTTATGATAAGAGGAGAACGGACCCTGAACCTTGGGGTTCTGGGCAGTGTCTAAGCAGAAGGAGTGCCCCAGCTGTGTCTGGAAGAGTGAGAGGCATAAGTTAAGCAGGAGGAACACATGGACCAGGAATACAGGGGTGGATTATCCAACAGACAGGGTAAGCACTGTGCTTACCTTGCTTACCAGATCATCTGTAGTGAACAATTTCACATTTTTCACCGCATCAAAGATTCTGCTTCTAGGTATGGCTAGCATCTATCTGTCTCTCTCCCTGCCCCACAGCACCTTCCTACAGAATCAAAGCCTCTTCAAATTTACAATCCCTGACAGGGATGGATGACCCGGTAAGCAAGGTGAGCACAGCCTTACTTGTGCTTACTTCCTAATCAGTAGTGAACAATTCCACATGTTTTTATTAATTGCAGGATATCAAAGATGTGATGAAACCCATGTGAAATTGTTCAGTATCGATTAGGAAGTAAGCCTGTGCTTACCTTGCTTATTGGGTCATCTGCTTATGACCCAGGCAGCATGAACAGCAGGTACAAGCGCATGGTGATGGAGCCAGTATTCTCCCCGTGGTTATAGAGTCTGCCTTTCTGAGATGGGGATGGTGACTGAGTTAGGGCCGCACCCCAAGGTAGACACCAGCAGTTCGCCCATAGAGAAAGAAGATGAACTTTCCTGGGTACCGATGCTCTAATTCTCACAGAATTAGGGGTAGGCATTAAAAACTCTAAAGATGAGACAAACCAAGGTTGGAAGTGCTAACCTGCTGTTCCCAGGGTCACACAGGTAGTAAATGATAGAAGTAGGATGTTGAACCCCAATTGGCCTGACTTAAAGTTTGAGTTGATGACATCATATCAAAGTAGATCCCACCCTCCCAGGGTCAGTGGAGACTCAGGATCCATCTGATTCAGCCTTGCAACCCCTGGAGTTGAAGTGGAGGAGAAACCAAGCCCCAGCGGGTGGATGGTGGCCTGCTCAGGTCACGTGCAGCCAAGGACAAGCCATGCACTGAGCTGGCAAGGAGCAATCTGCTCGCCCCTTACTGGTTTCTTCATTACTTTTATCAACATGTATTTAAGGCTCATCCAAGCAGAGCAAACCACGGCTTTAAGGCAATTACTTGGCAATGATCAGGAGCTGCCGAGGGATTCAGTTTGCTTGTTTGTGTGAACCTAAAATGCCTGCTTCGTTAATTAAGCCTTCACTCTGGGTCTTGGCTGCAGCTTTTCCATTTTTTTTTCCCTCTTTAACAGGTCTCAGCATTCCTCCATCACTGCAGGCCCTGGGCCCAGAAGGGCTTTGACTCTGTTTGGTTTTGCTCCTCTAAGAACCATCTGCTCTCTGCCACCATGGGGATACCTCCCTTTCTTAGCCCTAGTCCCCAGCTGCTTCCAATTTCATAATTATCAGCCACAAACACTATGATCTTTGGTGACTTAGGGGCACGGGATGCAGCAGTGGTTTCTCTACATGGAGCTCTGTCCTCCTACCCAACTGCTCTTGGCGACACTTACTCTTCTTAAACTCATCTGGAGAGCATCTGCGTGGCACGACCAGCCTCCCCTGACCAGCACCGAGTCTGGTCTGGGTGCTTCCTGCCTGGCTGTCATGGCCCCTGGGACCCTGTGCCTTCTGACTTTGTACCTCCAGCAACTGACAAAGCCTCTGGTGCACAATGATGCTGGATAAATGCTTCTAGAACAAATGAATGAATTAACAAATTAACTAGGTCTGGTATTCAAGCAGATACAAGTGTCTAGGGGTTTGTGGGGATTGTGAACTTTGTCTTATCACATAATATCATTAGGTATTGATTTTCATATATGTTTAATGATGTTTAATGATGGTTAATGGTTGTACATGATGCAAACGGTTAAGTGCTTGGCTACTCACTGAAAGGTTGGCCAATTGAACCAATCCAGAGGTGCCTCAGAAGAAAGGCCTGGCAGTCTACTTCTGAAAGGTCACAGACATTGAAAACTCTATGGAGTACAAGTCTGCTCTGACACACATGGAGCCACAAGTGAGCTGGAATCTATTCTACGGCAACTGGTCAAGTAACTCATCATGCTTATTTTTGGAATTTCTATATATCCAACCTCTTCATGTTGGATGTAATTAATGAGTCACTTTCTTCCAAGCCTTGGTAGAGAGTTATTCAGCCCTGCTTGCTGGGACTACTTTAAGAACATGGTTCCTATTCCTGGCATATCTCTCACTCCTAGTTAGGAATCCCTTAGTTGTCCTAGGTGATTTATTTGTTCATTCACTCACTCATTCAGTAAATATTTATTGAGCACCTACTGTATGTCAGGTATTGTGCTTGGTGCAGGAAATACAATGTTGAGGCTGACAGACACGGTGCCCTTGCCTCTGGGGACCTCACAAGGTAATGGGCAAGAGAAGCTAGCAATCAGGCAAATCCAGATGGGAGAAGTGTTGTGATGGGAGAAGGTACAGATTTCTATGAGAACACAGAGTAGAGGCACCTAAAAAGGAATTGTGTTATGAAAACAGGCTTTATAGAAGAAGTGACTTCTAAGCTGAAGGCTGAAGGACTGAAGGACAGATACAAGTTAGTCAACAAAAGGGAGGGGAAACTCAGTATTCGAGTTTTCTGTTACTGCAGAACAAGATGCCCCAAAACTTAGTCATTTAAAACAGTAACCATTTTGTATGTCTCACAATTTTGTGCGTCAGGAATTTGGGTGGGGCTCAGCTGAGTGATTCTTCTGCTCCATGTGGTGCTCCATGAGCTCATTTGGTAGTGTTCAGCTGGGAGCTAGCCTTGTCTGGTGGGTTCAAGATGGCTCCATTCGCATGCCTAGTGCCTTGGTGGGGACAGTTGGAAGGCTGGGCTCAGCTGGGCCCACTTCTTCTACATCGTCTCAGGGACTCTCCATATGTCCCCTGCTCTCACCCTTGTCTGTCTGGTGAGGGAGTCAGACTTCTTATATGGCATCTCAGGCTTTTAAGAGAGATGATTCTGAGAGAGAAAGTGGCAGCTGCCAGCCTCTCAAGGCCCAGGGCCAGAAACTGGAAAGAAGTTATTTCCCATAAACCCTGTTGGTCAAGGCAGTCACAGAGCCTACCGAGATTCAAGAGGAGGGGACACAGACTCCCATCTGTCAATGGGAGAAGTGTCAAAGAATCTGCGACATCTTTGACCTGCAATCTTGGAGAGTTGGAAAGAGGGTTCCAGGCAGAGGACGCTGTGTGCGGAAGTTAGAGACTGTAACAGACAGGGCAGTTGGGAAACAGGTCTTCAGAGACAGGAGCACGGACTGCAGGGCTGCAAGAGTGGACAAGGCTCCAGAGTTGACAGAAATCATTCAGAGCAGACCTTGCTGCGACATGTTTTTGAGTCTGGAATTTATCCTGAAGACAACTGGAAGGCACTGAAGGATTTTGCACAGGGATACGGTATAATCAGATTTGCAGTTTAGAAAAATCACTTTAGTTGCTGTGTGGGAAATGTGGGCAAAGATTTAAGAGGGTCTGGCTGGAGCCACAGACACTGACATGGAGGAAGGGATTGAAGTGACTCAGGTGAGAGATGTTGATGCCTTCACAAAAGGGAAGGGTGGCAAGAACTAGTCGGATGGGGAGCCATTAAGGAAATAGAATGGACAGGATGACTTTCGACCATCGGCCCATCTTTCTTGGCTTCCGAGGGTACATGTCCTTCTAAGCTTCTGCATGTCCTCCTCCCACCCCACGGGGGTCAGAAGCCCCCATCTTATGTCACCACTGTAAAGTCTGGGCAGCTCCGCGGACACCCAGCCCTGAACACACAGTTGCACAAGCAGCTGTGTTTTCCATCCCAGCCTTTCCAACAAGTGTCAGTCAGCTTCCCACATATGAAAAATGGGGACAATAATATTAAATGTGACAAACATTTAACCATCTCTGAAGCTGAAATCTCGATAACAGCTGGGAGGAATGATAAAGTGGCAACAAGGACGGAAATCAGATTTCCTGTTGGAAGTTGATAAAACATTTCATTTTTCTAAACAAAGGGAGTTTGGGATTGACCCGATTTATTTCAAGCTCTTAGAGGCCCATTTTGGAATCCTCAAGTCCAGCATTTGGGAGGCCTGAGGGCTTCCTTGTCCCCACACTGGTCCTCCTACTTTCCTGAGAGGCAAGTGACAAGACCCACAGAGCATAAGGTTATCTTAAGCGTGCTTGGAGTTGAAACTCTCCCCTTCCATCACCAACCAAGCTGCTTACCCTTCTAAGCTTCAGATTCTTTGTTTTTAAAATGAGAATAATTGATTTCAACCTCACGGAGTTGGTGGGGGCACCATACTGTGGATGAAAGCTTGACCAGCACAATCTTATTTGACCCCCACAAACATTCCACGTGTTTAGTTGGGTTGTCCCCAATTTAAAGATGAGAAAATGGAGGCTCTAAGAGGTAAAGTGACTCAGCCAAGGTCACTATGAAGAAGAGCTTTGAAGCTCTGTGAAGATGAAGAGAGTGAGACCTGTTCTGTTCGGCTCTGTAACACATCACCCAGACCAGTGGGTGAGTGCCACATGGAAGCACGTTTGAACTCAGTCTGAGGAGGAAATTTCTTGCAGTTGCAGTTACCCAAGAATGTGTGTGTGTGTGTGTGTGTGTGTGTGTGTGTGTGGTAGCGAGCTCCTCATCATCACAAGTGTTCAAGCAGAGGCCGGGTCACCTGGTCAGAACTGTGGTTGGGGAAACTTGTGACTCACATGTGGGACCAGACTGGATGACCTTTAAGGTACATTCCTGCCCTGAAGTCTACATATGTTTCCAGAACAAATACTGAAAGAAGCACAACTCGTGGTTCTAGTCACTTACTGTCAGTCGCTTGACAACGCATCGTTTACTTAGTGGCCCTGTGTCAGGATGAATTGGCCCACTGAGGGGATAGTTTGACCATGCCTCTGGACACTGCCTGGACCAGCTTTCCTAGAACGCCTTGGACCACAATGAACTGAATTCTATCACATTTCCCCACACGGATGCCGGCTTCTGTCAATTACATTACGCCTCTGTAATGGAGGACAAAATGGACTCTCTGTGGCTTTCTGGGGTGTATCTGGTTTCTCCGCAGACAGGGAAACCTGAGGAGGCCTAAACCACCATCATGCTGTGGAGAAGGACTGACAATGACTAACTCTTCTCTGAAATGGATCCTCCCTGATACCCAGGATGAAAGTATGCTGGCAGAGCCACAAGGCTGCAAACACCACATAATAAAATATGCTTGATTGTAAATTCAATGTGTTTCTGTCTCCAGACTCTCTCTCTCTCTTCCCCACTGCACTCAACACAAGTTTATCTCACTTTAACTGCCTGGTCATCGAGCTCCCGGAATTAGGAAACTTTTTCTTAAAGGGCCAGATAGTATTTTTGGTTTTGTGGGCCATATGGTCTCTGTTACAACTCAACTCTGCCATTGTGGCTCAAAAGCAGCCATACATAGACAGTACATACACAAATGAACATGACTGTACTCCAATAAAACTTTATTTACAAAAAGAGGCAGCAGACTGAATTTGGTCCATTGGCCTTGGTTTATTAACCCCTGATTTCTAGCTAGCCCCTTAACAAACCAAGAAAAAAAGCAATTTAGTGCATCCTTGATGCTAATACTAGGTGCTGTGGGAGTCCAACGCTTGCTTTCAAAGGATGGTCCATGAAACAGCAGCATCAGCATCACCATAACTAGGTCCATGGAACGTGTTAGAAATGCAGAATCTCAGCACCCCTCCTCCCTCCTAGTCTCCCTCGACGAGCCCCCACCCCCATCAAAATCTGCATTTTAGCAAAATTTTCCAGATGATTCATATGTAGTGGGCTATAAGAGATAGAGGAATCTGGGAGGCAGTGATTAACACTTGTGTTTAAATACTGTTGTTGTTAATTGTTTGGCAGAGGTAGAGAGTGAATCCTACAAAAGATTAGTCTTGACAATGAGAAGATCAATGAAGAGCGGGTAATTGTAAAACTTCTTTTAATAACTGCCAGCATGATGGCTAATCTTTGCATAGTCTCTCGCAGTTACCAAAGTGATTTAACAAAATACCGTGAGATTCTCACAGTACCCTGTATAGCAAAGGCCACAGTTCTGCTCAGATCTGAGGATGCCCCTCACATGTGGTGCCCCCTGGAGTTGCAGTGTGCGCTGCCTGAGCGGTTGGCCACGGTCGCCCTGTCTGTGAGGAAGCTATCATTATCAGCTCAGGTTTTCAGATGTAGAGACGGAGGCCAGAAGCCTTTGAGAAGAGGGGGATATTGAGGTCTGTTTTGAAGAATGATCTGTATTTGTACAACAGAAGGAAAGAGGAAGTTAATATTTACATAACATTTTCCATTTTCATCCTCAAAGTCCTATGAGGTAGGTAGGTATTACTGTCATTCCCATATTATGCTTGAGAAGATTGAGTCTGAGAAACAGAAGGGCTGGAGAACGAGGATTCGCACCCTGGCTTCACAGCCCATCCAACCTTCCCTTCATCACATCCCACGTAAGGGAGTCCCTGGGTGGCACAAATGTTTAAGCCCTGGATTACTAGCTGAAAGATTGGCAGTTCGAAGACACCCAGACGCACCTTGGAAGGCAGGCCTGGCAATCTGCTTCCAGAAGGTCACAGCCTTGAAAATCCTAGGGAGTACAGTTCCACCCTGCACATAAGGGGTTGTCATGAGTTGGCATAGACTCGACAACAGCTAACAACAATAACCCTGACCCTCCCTGTAACTACCATCCCTTTCCTGTGTTGGAGTCTTTTTATCTCTCTGACTTGACAGTCTCCTCAGAGAGGTGGCTCCAGAGAACACAGATAGGGTCTTTGGAGTCAGAAACTTCTGGGCCTTGGGTAAGGACTTAACTTTTCTGAGCCTTTTCCTCTCCTGAGGGTTGAAGGTATTGAAGCTAAAAGCCCTCTGGCACTTTGCAGACATTCTATGGACAACGTCTTTCTTCCTTTTCCTGACTTGTGGCCATTTTGCCATCTTATAGCTCCCCCAGGAACAAATGGGGCTCTGTGGCTTTCGTAGGCAGCCCCCTAAATCCTTTTTTCTGTTCATTTTAATGTTTAGAGCCTTATTATACAACCGGTCTAATAATACTAGTGTTTCATTCCTTTTTTTTTTTTTTTTTTTAAGACGAAGGACAGAAGAGTTAGGGGATCTCCACAGGCCATTCAAGGAGTAAGCTGAATTTCCTCTCCCCAGTTCAGGACTGGCTGGCCCCCCTGGGAGGGATCCACACACAGCTGAGGAAAAGCAACTGACTCAATGCTGCTGTAAGGAAGCTATCATTACACCCCCAGGTTTTCAGATGTGGAAACAGAGGCTGTAAGCCTTTGAGAAGAGGGGGATATTAAGTTCTGTTTGGAAGAATGAGCTTGTATAAGGGTGGGAAAAAGGAAAATGACATTTATATACCATTTGCCATGTCAGAAGCATTTTTGCATTTTGACCCTTATATCCTGTGAGCCTCAGCCCCAAGCAGTCCAGACGAGGAACAGCTGGGAACAGGGCTAAGGCTCTAGGACTGGTTTTCCCACTGCAGTGCAATGGATCACTTTTGTGTGGCCTTTCTGCCATGATCTTGTAACTCCGACCCGGGTGATTGGTGGGACTGTGCTGATAGGGTAATTGTGGCCCATCAAGGGGACTGGTCAGTTTTGCCATCCACTAGGCTTAAACAAGAACCAATTCCAGAGCAGAGGGAGGCTCTCACCACCACCAAGGATGAACAGCCAGGAGCGGAGAGCACATCCTTTGGACCCGGGATCCTTGCACTGAGAAGCTTCTGGAACCAGTAGACAGAGAGAGCAAGAGAGAGAGAGAGAGAGAGAGAGAGAGAGCGAGAGAGCTCAAGAAGCGGTGGCAGAGAAATGAAGGCAGGAAACAGCGTGGTGGGCTTCCCAACCATGGAGTGGGAAGGCTGAGTGCCTTTGAGCAGGAGGCTTGCTGGTGGAGTAGGATGCCTCAGGGCACTTCTGTTGTTGTCGTTGTTAGGTGCCATCCAGTCAGTTCCCACTCACAGCGACCCTGTGCACCACAGAATGAAACATTGCCTGGTCCTGCACCATCCTCACAATCGTTGTTATGCTGAAGCCCGTTGTTGCAGCTGCTGTGTCAATCCATCTAATTGAGGGTCTTCCTCTTTTTCACGGACCCTCTACTTTACCAAGCATGATGCCCTCTCCAGGGACTGATCCCTCCTGACAACATGTCCAAAGTATGTGAGACAAAGACTCACCATCCTTGCTTCTAAGGAGCACTGTGGCTGTACTTCTTCCGAGACAGATTTGCATTCTTTTGGCAGTCCATGGTATATTCAATATTCTTCTCCAACACCACAATTCAAATGTGTTAATTTTTCTTCGGTCTTCCTTATTCATTGTCCAGCTTTCACATGCATAGGAGGCACTTATGGACAAAGATAAAAGAGCTTTGTAACACTTGCCTGAGCAGGGCAGAGGCCAAGGGCTAGAGAGGAGTGCCTGTGAGCACGGCTAAGAAGAGGCTATCCTAATGGAAGAACTGTATCCTGAACCTGAATTGTAACCTGTTATTTCCCTAGTAAACCTCATAATCTGTCTGTGAGTTCTGTGTGTCCATTGTAATGAATTATGGAACCCAGCAGAGAAGTAGAAAGTGCCATGGGAGGGATGGTTGGTGTTAGAACGGTGAAGATGGCAGAGAGAGGAGGCATGTCTGACCTTTGCCTCATAGGAATCAGCCTTGGGCTGTTGATCTTGATTCTCTTCCTCCTTGTGAAGAGAGAGGAAGTCAGACACCATCCACATGCCATTTTTATACCCATTCTTCCCACATGCCCAGCCCCTCCCTACTCCCATTCCATAAAGCATCTCGTGAAAATTCCCCACAAACCTAAATCACCGTCTCCACAGATTCTAAAACTGAATTTCAGAGGTTCTGTCATGAGTACAAGGAGTTTCTGGGCAGTGCAAACAGTTAACGTGCTCAGCTGCTAACTAAAGGTTGGAGGTTCCAGTCCACTCAGAGCTGCCTTGGAAGAAAGGCCTGGTGATCTACTTCCAAAAAATCAGCCATTGGAAACACTATGGAGCATAGTTCTACTCTGACACACATGGAGTCGTCATGAGTTGGAGTCAACTCAATGGCAAATGGCTATACTTGTCACATGTCAAAGGTCACACAGTGGCTAATCTTTGAGCTGGGGTTTAATGGGACTTTCTGACCCCATGCCTGACCCTCCTCCAGTAGGAAAGGCCATGCAGCATTCGGAGCTGCAGATGTGATGCGACTGTAAGGGAGAAACCTGCTGACTCATGCTCCAAACCTTGCGTCATCTAGCACCTTGACTATTTACTTAGGGTTTTACTGAAGCCCTTGCCAAATATGAGGCCATAAAAACTTGGAGCGACAATACCATTATTCAACATATCCAAAGCCCTTCATGTTCCTTCCAAAGCTCACTGGTGTTTTATGTCATTAAAATATATTGTTGATTAATATTTGAGCAGCCACACGGGGCATGCAACTTACCAAGTCCCACATTTCTCATCCATTTCTTGCTCCCTGCAACACTCAGGTCATCCTTTGGGCTTCTTTGTGCCCTTACTGAGCCCCTCCTCATCTGGTCTACATGCCCCTAATTAAAACAGAACGCAGGAGCTCCACAGCATCTGTGTAAACATCACCAGAGGCCCCCATGGATGGAGATAAACACTCCCGGCTCTGTCCCCTCCCCACCAGGCCTGGCACTGATCCTCCCTGGCTTATTACACCCAGGAATGCTCCTCTGTGAGATACTCTTGCTCTTGGGCCCACTCCTGCTTTTCTTTGGTTTGCATTCTATCCACTCGATGGTCTGTCAGAACGACTCTTTGCTATTTCATAAGGCAACTTGCTTGGTGGGCCCTCTGAGAGACTCCATTCCCAGAGCTTGAGGCATCCTTCCCAAATCTCTCCTTAGATACAGAAGGTTAAATTTCATTTTAGGAGTCCCTGGGTGGCGCAAACACTTAAGAGCTCAACTACTAACGGAAAGGTTGGTGTTCGAACCCATCCAGGGTCACCTTGGAACACAGGCCTGGGGACCTACATCCAAAAGGTCATAGCATGGAAAACCCAATGGAGTACAGTTCTACTCTGACACACATGGGGTCTCCATGAGTCAGAACTGACTCAATGACAACCAGCAACATACAACCAACAGCTTCCATTTAGGTCACAGGAAGCAGTATTCTCCACACCAGAATTACTCCCTGAGTAACCACAAGCAAGTCCCAACCTCACTGAGCCTCAGTTTATTTGTCTGTAAAATAGGGCTGATAGTAGTACCTACCTCAGGGGGTTATTGTGAGGATTGGATAAGATGTTTTAAAATTACAAGGTGTTCCAAATGCCTGAGTGCAATTTTAAGCTTTAATAACATCAGAAGTATAAATGCTATAAACTTACCAAAACTATTGGAAGTTGAAATAATTCCATTAAAAAAAATTCCTTAGTTTTGTGAATTTATAAATTTTTAATTTTTGTTTCTGTCAATATTTGCCATATTTGACCAGAGGGGCCAAAGAAATTTAAAGACTTGTTTTTGAAATTCACAGAAGTAAAAGAAGTGTAAAAGATGTATAAATAATTAAGCTTTCAAATGATGTTTTTACATGTTTATAGCATTTATATCTCTGAAGTTATAAAAACTTAAAACTTCACTAAGTGCTGTGTAAATGGTGCAAAGAGTTAACACGCTTGGCAGCTAACAGAAAGGTTGGAGGTGCAAATAGTTAACGTGCTTGGCAGCTAACAGAAAGGTTGGAGGTTTGAGTCTACCCAGAGGCGACTTGGAAGAAAGGCCTGGCGATCTACTTCTGAAAAATCAGCCATTGAAAACCGTACAGAACTACTCTGACACACATGGGGTCACCATGAGTTGGAGTTGACTCAATGGCAACCGGTGGTTTTAAGTAAAGGGAAGATCTTTTATTATTTACACCATAAAACCAAATCAAACCAAACTCATTGCTATCGAGTCGATTCCGACTCACAGTGACCCTATAGGACAGAGCAGCACGTCTCCATAGGGTTTCTGAACTGCCGACCTTTTGGTTAGCATCCAAGCTCTTAACCACTGTGCCATCAGGTCTCCATTTATACCATAGTTGTCATTATCATCATCATCATTTGCTCAAAGCAATCAGAAAGGAAATCCTTTTTCTTTGATGACTATTGACTTCTGGAGACCAAGATCTGTATCCTGTTTCTATCATTCCTTCAGTGATGGTCTTGGACCAGAGGCCACACATGTGCCTACATTTCTCCCTCACTCTGCCCCAAAGACCCCTTCCTCAAGTGGTTGTTGTTGCCCTGCTAATATGGACTCGTATAACTTGCCAAGTTTCTTCTTCTCACCCCCTCACTAACTCACTTAATTGAGTTTTCATAAAACATGGCAGACCACAGACCGTGGCAGGCAGGGGTTATGGGCTGGGAACAGCACATGCAAGGCAGCGTTTTAGAAACCTTGTACCCATATTCCATTTTTAACCTAGATATCAGTTCACCCTGTCTACTTCAGAAGCATTTTTGAATGTCCTTCAACTCCCACCCTACCCGTGGCCCAACTCATCACCACCTTCATTTAAAGGGGACATCTTCTTGGACTTAGTGTTCTCCCTTCATTCGTTACAACTTCTGCACCCTTTGTCAGCAGCCCCTAATCCTCTTACACATATTTACTTCTGATGTACATTCTGGGACCTCCACTCCATCGCAGAACATCTTCCAAAGTGTTTATTTCTCCACAGGGACTTTGATTCTCTTGATTCCCTGATGGAATATTCCTGCCCGCCCTCCTAACCAAGCAGGACCTCCACTCAGTAGGGAAATCTCCCAAGTCTCAGGATTTGGTGTCCAATAGGATATCAGGGATGAGAGAGAGGAGAAGTGTAAAGTGGAAATTTCCTGCTTGTAGCAACTGAATTTGTAGTTATCTCAATTACATGAGATGGAGTATGAAATTCATGGGTCTGTCCCTGACTGGTGCATTTCAGGGGTCTCGGAAAAATTCAGGAGGTAGCTGGATATACGAGTTTGAATCTTCTGGAAGTCGAGTGGGCATTAAACATGGACATCATATGGAGAATGGCCAAGGGAGACTGTGCAGTGAGAGTGGAGCAGAAAAGAGGACAGAGGCCAGGAGAACATCCACATGCCTGGCTGTGGTTCTGGAAGGATGATGTCTGGGGTCGCAGAAGTCAAAGGGGAATGGAGATTCAACAAAGTGGCAAATTGTGACGTTTCAGAGATGTCAAGAGGGACATGAACTGTTGGAGGTGGCTCCGTGGAGGCCTATGTTGACCCTGGCAAGAGCAGTTTCGGGCACTGGTGGTGAAGGTAGGATACTGAGGAGTGAGGAAGTAGGCTGGCGACCATAATCAACCCTTTCAACTAGAAGCATCAGAACAGGAAGCAGAAAAACGAACTAGAAGTGAATGGAGTGAAGGATGTAGGTTAGAAAGGGAGAGACTTTTAACATTTTCATGATAAAGTAAAGGACTGAGAGTTGCAGTGGTTTGTAGTGTTTCGAGCACTTTCTACCTTCTGAAGATCTGATAAAAAGGCAATGAGCAGAACGCTTCCTCTGCAAACCTGACCCACATATAAATTTTGCATCTTTTGGTGTAGAGGTCACAGACCCTCAACAGCAGCCAACAGAGTCAGAGTGGAGAGAGGAGGCTGGAAGGGCTGAACAGGGGCTCTTGGTCCTTTCCTTGGTGGGGGGGGTCTCACTTCCTCCTCTGTCTTATTCAAGGCCGTTTCCTTCCCTCTCCTTTTCCGGAGGACTATCCCTGAGGTACGCCATTGGCACAGTAGTTAAGTGCTCGGCTGCTAACCAAAAGGTCGGTGGTTCGAACCCACCAGCCACTACACAGGAGAAAGAAGTGGCAGTCTGCAACCATAAAGATTTCAGCCTTGGAAACTCTATGGCGCAGTTCTGCTCTGTCCTATATATAGGGTCGCTATGAGTAGGAATTGACTCCATGGCAATGGGTTTTTGGATCCCCATTTTACAGATAGGGAAACTAAGGCACCGGGGCAGGGGTTATGGGTTGCTCTGTTTAAGACCTCTTCAGCAGAGACAGGAATGCAACCCAGGTCTCGTGAGTTGCCTGGTGTAATTAGCCTCTAATTGTGTTCCCACTCCTTCCTCTCAGGCCTTCACAGTGACATTAAATTACAGGATTCAAACGTATAATTTCCTAAACTTAAAATGTGATTTATCTTAATAGGACTTTGTACCAGGTCACTTTATCATGCATGGTGTCAGACACCAGATCTATTATTCACAGGGACTATTATTGAATCAGAGAATCTGGAGCCAGAAGAGACCTTGAGAGGTCAGCTGGAGCTCACACTACTCCCAGCTCCCGCCAGCCCCTCACCTTCTGCCAGCCATCCATGGAGGACAGAGCTGGGTTTAGAAGTGAACAGAAAAAGGGAAGTGCCAACAGTCACAAACCTCACATCCTTCTCTGGGTCTAACTGAAAGCCCTAATGCTGTAAGTCACCTCTTCAATTAAAGAGAGTCTGTGGATCTAATGCTAGATTTAGCCATCATGCTGGCCTATCTCAGATTGCCTGGGTTCTGGCTTGGCCACCAGAATGGGCTGTTCTTTAGAAATCTGCTTTAGAGTCATGGGATGTTAGAGCAGGAAGACGACTGGTACCTTACATAATCACTCATTCTTCAGCCATTTGGTACTTTATGCAGGCTCACACTTACTTTACAGATGAGGAAACAAAGGCTAATGGCAGGAAAGTGACTTGCCCAAGGTCACATGGCAGAGATGTAGAAGAGCTTGGGTTCAAACCCCAACCAACCAATCAGTTGCCATCAAGTTGACTCCAACTCATGGCGACCTCATGTGTGTCAGGGTAGGACTGTGCTCCACAGGGTTTTCAATGGTTGGTTTTTTTGGAAGTAGATCACCAGGACTTTCTTCCGAGGTACCTCTGGGTGGACTCAAACCTCCAACCTTTCCGTTAGCAGTCAAGTGTGTTAACTCTCTGCACCACCCAGGGATTCAAGTCCAGGCCTCCCCAATCCCAGTACCAGGTCTCCTTGTCCTACCACCAGCTGTCAACCAGCTGATGTGTGCCCTTTGATGGTGGCCGTGGGGTAGTGGGTGGCTGATGTTTATCCCCATGATGAATGGAATTCAGGTTGGCAACTTGATCTTCAGTCAGAGCCTTTGCAACTTCGGTAAGACAGAAGGTGATCAAAAGCATATATTTTTCTAATGAAAGACACTTTTAGAAATCCAATATACCACTGTGTCAGCCTCATGAGTCAGGGAAGGTAGGATGAAAGAGATCTGTCGTGAGCGAGCCAGCCGTTGACAAGTTGATCTAAATGTGTACAGGCTGTGCAGTCTCTCTAAGCTCCAACTAGAATCCGAATATGTACTGAAGGAATCCAAATGCAGAGACGTGGGGATAGCATGGTGCTCTGAGGTCTGGCCCCGCACTCTGAAAGCCAGCCTGATTGTTTAATATCTGTGTGATCTGGCCAAGCAGCAACTGAAACTCTCACTGCCTGGGTTTCTCATTCTATCAAATGGAGGCAATTGAATTTAGTTCATTCGATTGCTGTGCGGATTAAAAGAGATAAGGAATATAAGATGCTTAGCTTTGGCCCAGACAGATACATGGCAAGTTCTTCATTATGCTGGCTTTATTAAACACACTGCATCTTCTTTTCTAAAATCCAAAATGGCAGCAGCTGGGAGGATGTGGGTGCCATCTTCCTGGGGCAGCGTTTGTCTTGCTATTTGGTAATTGCAGCCAGCCATCTCTGAGAAGAGCACAGGGGTGGGAGTGGAGGCTATGGCACCTGTAGCCTCAGCAAGCCCCTGCCCCTTGGGGCCCAGGTTGTTGTTGTTGTTGTCGTTAGCTGCTGTTGAGTGGGCCCCATGCACAATGGGATTGGACTATTTTGATCCATAGAGTTTGCATTGGCTGATTTTTCAGAAGTAGATCGCCAGGCCTTTCTTGCTAGTCTGCCTTAGTCTGGAAGCTTTGCTGAAACTTCATAAAATGAGGGCCCTTTATTTTCCTTCTCTCACTTTCAGAGTGAGGGCAGCTCCTGTGTGTCAGGAGCTGTGCAGATACCAGGGATAGTCAAGGTGGCTTAGATCCAGGCTTTTCCCTCTGGACTCTGTTGGGATGGCTGCTCATCCTCCCAACTGTAACATGCAGGTGGGCCCTAGGAGCCCACGTGGCAGAGAGTCGATCTGCAGGTTCTGGTCAGAGAAAGCTTCAGAGAGGCTTCAGAGAGGTGGCAACGTGGGAGCTGATCCTCGAAGGAGGCGGAGGAGGGTTTTAGTATTTTATTCAATTTGACAAAGGTGAGAAAGTCAAACATTAGGTGGAGGATATTGGGGGAACTGCATGGACAGCGGCTCAGAGTGAAAAGGATCAAGAAAGAGGGACTCATCTGTTTAGCCACCACCAGTTGTCATTAAGTTAGCTCTGACTCATGGAGACTCCGTGTGTGTCAGAGTGAACTGTGTTCCAAAGGGTTTTCAATGGCCGATTTTTCAGAAGTATATTGTCAAAGCTATCTTATGAGGTGCCTCTGGGTGGACTCGAACTGCCAACCTTTCAGTTAGTAGCTGAGTGCATTACCCATTTGCATCTCCCAGGGATTCTGACTGGTTTGGCAGGGGCCCAGAATTTGAGTGTGTGTGTGAGGAAACTTGATGAGCGGGTGGTGATGGGGCTGGAGACAGAGGTGGGACTTGCCATTTACCACCTTGAATGAAGAAGACATTGCAGAAGGGGCAGCTAACCCACCTGGGGGATCAGAGCAGCTTCTGGGAGGGTGTGATGTTTAGGCTGGGACCAGAGGGATTAGCACAAGTGGCCTGGGAAGGACTGGCTGGGCTGAGAGAATAGCAGATGCAGAATTCCAGGGCTTGCAGAGGATGGAGGGAGGACAGATAGACAGGCAACCTTGCTGCCTCCAGCCCTTAGTTGGGGATGAGAATGGAGATAATGAATGGGTAGAAGTTGGGGTCAAACCACTCAGGGCCTTTCAAGCTGTGGGGTCGGTAGGATTCAGGGCAGGTCTCAAGCAGGGGGCTGACGTTTCAGCTCGGAGCCCTGGCTGACTACAGCTGCCTGAGCTCTGGGTCTGTGTGCCCCCCTCTCTGCACACCCCAGCAGGACACTGCACATAGTCACTGCTATTTGGTCCATGGGTCCTTCCCATGGAATCTGCTTACCTGGGCACAGCGGATGCCAGCCATCACTTAGATTTTTAAATGCTCATGGAGAGCCCCCCTCGCTGGGCCTAATGCAGATTTGTGGCTCATTCAGTAAGATTCATTTTGCACTACATGACTATGATATTACCCAATGTTTATGGATGGCTGAGTCTAAAATATCCATTCTGATGTCCACTGAAGGGTGAAATTCCTTGTTACCTTCATAGATTCTCTTGTCTTATTTTTCCCCCTGTGGAGGAACATAAAGCATTAGTATTTTTAGCTCAAAGCCTGGTCATTTTTCTAATCATACCGGAGTAAGAAGGAAGGGCATTTTCTGGGGGCAGGGGTGGTTTGATGAAGGCAGCCCCAGGCTGGGCGGAGGCGCTACCTGTCATGTTTCATCCACATCAGGAAACTGGGGGCTGCAGCTCAGAATGTCTCAGCAGCTGTCAATGATATCGATGCTCACCAGGACTCAGGGATTAAACATTAGGTAGAGGCTACAGTGCAGCCGGGAGTCCTGGGTAGTGCAAATAGTTAACGCAGTCGGTTGCTAATCAAAAGGTTGGAGGTTCAAATCCACCCAGAGGGTCCTCAGAAGAAAGGCCTGGCAAACTACTTCCAAAAAATCAGCCATTGAAAATCCTACGGAGGACAGCTCTACTCTGACACGCATGGGGTCATCATGAGTTGGAGTCAGCTTGGCAGCCACTGGTTTTGGGTTTTTATAGTGCAGCCCAGCCACCTTCCCACCAAAGAAGGAATTAGAGTCAGGGCTGAGACCTTGAGTCCTTGTCCCTGCTCTCTCTCTCTCCACCGTCCAGATGTCAGTGTTGTTGGGGCTTCAGAAAAATTCTTCTGTGTTTTATAATTCTTGACGGAACTGCTTGTAGCCCTGCCAGTTGCACCTCTGTCGTTCATCCCTCGAGATTCCCACTACCTATCAGGCCCTGCCTTCTCCTTGTTGGTTTGACAAGACTTTCCTGCTGCTCCTGCATGGAATTAACCAGCCTTTGAACTGGGCTGAAGTCCCTGGGTGGTGCAAACTTGTTTGTGCTCAATTACCAACTAAAATGCTGGTGGCTTGAACCCACCTAACAGCACCATGGAAGAGAGGCCTGAAAATTTGCTTCTGTAAAGACTACAGCCAAGAAAACCCCACGCGGCTCCGTTCTACCTGTAACACAAGGCGTCACCTTGAGTTGAGTTGGAATCGACTCGAAGGTGATGGTTCTCCCCACCCCCACACCTTTGGCCTTTGAATTTCCCATGGACCCTGTCCTGACCTCCAGCACAGCACATGCTATGCTTTGTGACATTCACGTGTTTAGATGGCCAAAGCCACTAGGGTCTCCTCTGTCTTACGAACTTTTGGATCCCCTGGGTCTGGAAGAGTGCGTGGTTTGAGTATCCTCTTCCCACCTGAATGCCTGGAGCTGGGAAAATATAAAAATCCAGCGCAGAATCTCCAGCACTCTGCAGGTACAAGAAGGCTGGGCCCGTAACTGTTAGAGTCATCGTGTGGGTAGGTGGGATGTCAGGACCCACTGCCCTATGCTCTGATTCCAGTGTTCCATTTTTCTTTTGGCATAATTCATTTGTTCCCATTGGCGCCATTACACTAGACTCCGGGGCAAGGGTGTTCTGCTGTCTATTTAAGACCCTTGTCTAGGTATAAACCTCTTCCTTTGTTCCCTTTAGCATAGTTAAGTCAGGCTGTAGTTTTCAGGAGACTTTGCTGAACCCTAACGAAGAAACAATTGAAAATAAAGTTAGTGAATGTAAAGACCGTAACAATAGGCTTGGATTTTTGTTTGGAATCTACTTTTAAACCTGCATGTTACTCTCTCTCCTGTAAAACTTCTTTAAGATATGAAACTCACACCTAGCACACAAAAAGACCCTGAACAAATATGTACATACTCTTTACCGTCTTCATTTCAAACCTCTTTCTTTAAACCATTCTGCATATACTGCTGGCTCAGGACTTTCCAGCCACAGTTTGTTTAGCCAACTTGAGGCTCGCTTCATTCTTCAGTTAAAACCAGAGTGCATTTCAACAATGATTTTGCCTTTGCAGCCTTCATTGGCCTTGGAATCTGTAGATCCCACCAGTTGGGCTGATAAAGCTGCAAGATATTTTCTTGATCTCACTGGAGACAAATGGGATTTTATATTACATTGATTTTTGTTTGCAAGTTCTAGTTCCAAACAGACCAAACTCACTCATCACAATGAACGTTAGCTTCATTCAGATTAGGAATTAAGGGCGCGATTAGGGTGAGCAAAAGGCAGAACTGAGCTGCTGGGGCATACGACCCACTCAAGAAGACAAAAGTAACAGACGAGCAGCTGCAAGTGGCTAGATCTCAATTCCTTACTGGGAATTAATTATCTCATCCATCAATTTAGTCCTCTGTTGCTGTTAGTTGCCCTCGAGTTGATTCTGACTCATGGTGACCCCATGTGTGCAGAGTAGAACTTCTCCATGGGGTTTTCAAGACCTTCCCAAAGCAGATCTCCAGCCCAGTCTTCCGAGGTGCCTCTGGGTGGGTTCGAACGGCCAACCTTTTGGCTAGTAGTTGAACACTTAACCATTTACACCACCCAGTTAGTTCCCTAGTCATTCATTAGATAAATATATTTGCACATCAACTTTTTCCAAATTCTTGGACCAGTAAGAGATGCATTTTCACATATGCACAACTAATTAATCAACAGTAGATTCGGCCAACATTAAATTCCTACAACAGGGTAGGAAGTGGACAAACATAAACTTTTAAAAATGGCCAAGAGTTTGTTATTTCATTCTGTTTTCTACTCAAACCAGCAGACACTCTGGTCCCACCAGTGCCTGCACTCTCTGATTCTCTCTCCTTGTCTCGCTGCTTCCCGTCTAACCCCACTTCCTCATACTTTTCCCGTCTAACCCCACTTCCTCATACTTTTTGTGCATTTCCCTTCCTAATGACAGACACTACGTCATTCTGTAATGTGCTGGGAAAATCCAGAGCTCTTTTGAAAAGGCAGCCAGTGCCTTTCTTCCTCCCTGCGGGAAGCCTGAGCAGTGCTTGGCCAGACCGCAGGAAGGGCTAGCTCATTTTCCCGCTCCCTCCCCTTCCCTTGTCCCTGAGTGGGGGGCGTCTTCCAGGAAGCACTAATGGTTCTTAAGTCCCTGCAGTGCCGGCCTTGGAGTGAGGCCTCCTTATAGAAATGAGCAGGCTCCTGCTCTGTGGGAGTGAGGGGAGAAATCAAACTCTGGACTGGAAAGATGGTGGGCGTCACAGTGTCTGTTCACTGCTGCTCCTCCTGTCCCCATGGCTGGGGCCGGGGGGCCCACTGGCAGGCTCAGCCCAGCCCCTGGGAGAAGCGCTGGCCTGGACCAGAGGGCTTGGTTTCCCTACTTGTCCACTATCAGCCTACAACCTCACTCCCTGCCCTCTACCCTGATCCCAGGCTCCTCCTGAGAACTCTGCTTCTTCTTCCTTCCAAAGGCAGTCACCATCCTTGCTCCCTTGGATTTCCACCAGCCTAGAGATAGGTTTGCGCTCAGCTGCTAATCTAAAGGTTTGCAGTTTGAAACCACCTGGTGGTACTGTGGAAGAAAGGCCTGGTGATCTGCTTCTGCAAAGATTACAATCAAGAAAACCCTGTGGAGCAGTTCTACTCTGTAACACATGGGGTTGCCGCCAATAGGAATCGACTCAACAGCAGTGGGTTAGAGATAAAGCTGGCGAGCTACTTCTGAAAATCAGCCAATGAAAACCCTATGGATCACAATAGCCTGATCTGCAGCCGATCACGGAGATGGCACAGGAGCAGCCAGCATTCTGTTCCGTTGAGTCAGAGGGGCAACTCAATGGCAGCTACACCAGCCACAGCAGGGGGAAAGCTCTTGCTCCTCCTCACCTTCACTGTGCTCTTTGCAGCAAGTGCTTCCTGTCCCTACTCACCAGCCAAGGTCATGAGCCTCTGTCCCTGATGCCATAATCCCCCAGCCAAATCACAGATCTTGGTCTCCTCCAGCATTTGCCTTATCCTGCCACCTGCCACGACCCCAGCTTACTCCAGGGGAGGCCTCCCAATGCTGACCTCTTGCCTGAGCCCACCACCTCTTACTCACTGACCAGGTTGTCTGGGTCCACATTTGCCTCAGTTTCCTCATGCGTAAAATGGGCAGAATGACAACACCTACTTCACCAGGTGGTTTCAAGACCTCAGTGAGATGGAGAAGCAGTGCGTGCATCAGGCCTCCCGGCACACAATCAGTGACAGTCTGATCATTGTTGCTGCTGTTTTGCTCCCTTTTCTGGGAGCAACCATGGCAGTGGTAAGCCCCTGGCTCCTACTGCAGTCCTGCCTAACCCCATGTGCCTCTCCGAGGATGCCCAGCTGGACCTGGGAATTACAGAGGGTTCCTATGTAAACATTGATCAACAGGAAGAAGCATCATGATGCAGACAAGCGTCGGTTTGAATGCAGACACACCTGAGTTTATCATCTGTGTGACTTAGAACAAAATCACTTAACTCCCTGGAGCCTCAGCTTTTTCATCTGCAAAACCTCCCTGGTAGGTTTTGTGGGATAATTAAATGAGATGACAGAGGAAAAAGACCTGGAATTCCGCAGGCACTGGATAGAATAAATCTGCATGCCTGCCCATCCTGGCTTCTGAAAAGCAGGCAGGACCACCCGGACTTCAATCCTGACCACCTCGGTTTCCGCCGGAAAAGGCATTGGACCCTTTCCCGAGAGGAACTGCCATTGCTTGCAGAGCTCGGGTCTGCGCTTTCCGCTGCCTCCTCCGCAGGCCTGGGGGTGTGTTTGATGTAATCAACAACTGCCCGTGCCTGTTCGCGGAATCCCCACACGCAGGCTTGCAGCCGAGGGGCGTGCATATGTTCCTCCAGATTAAATGGGAGCCTGGGGAGAGAAGGACTTTTGTCAGGATGTGGGGTCAAGAACCAGCCTCCTGTTCTTCTACGATGGATTATTTACAGCTGCGTGTTTCTTCCAGTGCCGCTTGTTGGCTGCTGATGGCATCCTCTTAGCGAACAAGTGGGGGATGGAACAAGAGGCTCCGGCTGCTCCTGCCCCCTGAACCAGCTGAGGAGGTCTGGGAGGTGGCGCAAGGTGGTGTCCAGGAGGAGCTCAGGCTCTGCGGTCAGACTGCCTGGGTTTCATTCCCAGCTCCACCACTTACTAGTATGGAACTCTGGGCAAGTACCTTTACCACTGAGCCTCTATTTCCTCATCTGTAAAACGGGCATTGTAACCTTGCCTCTGGCATAGTCCTGTTGGAGATGCAATGCCACAAAGCAAATGGCAGGGTGCTGACGTTCTGTAAATGCTGACTGTGATTATAATTAACGGGAGTTGAAAGGGGTCCCTGGGTGGTGCGAAACAGTGTTCTCTCTGCTACTAATGGAAAGGTTGGTGGTTTGAATCCATCCAGTAGTGCCTTGGAAGAAAGCCTGGCAATCTACGTCCATAAGATTATAGACGTTGAAAACCCTATGGAGCACAGTTGTACTTTGTCACACATGGGGGTTGCCATGGGTTGGAATTGACACAACAGCAGCTGGTTGTAATTGCTACCTGTGCTTCAGGTCTCAGTGTAAAAGACACTTCCCTGAGAACCCTTCCTGGGATCCCCAGTGTGGTAGAGCTATCTTGTCTGGGGCTCTCAAAGCATCCTGCACTTCTGCGCCTGGAACTCTGCCACACATCTGCCTGCCGTTTAACTGGCTGCCTTCTGCCCAGACTATAAGCTCCAAGGTGGTAGGGACTGTCTGTTTTGCTACTCTCTTTCAGACAGTATCAAACCCTGCCACACAGAGCTGCTGACATCATTATCTAAATTCTATCATCCCTAAATGAGATGGTGGATATGAAATTCTGAGTACACTCTTCACTGATGTACATGTGGGCAAGGGGTCATGCTTGAGGTGGACTACAGACCTTGCAGGAACCTTGGTGGTGCACACGATTAAGTGCTTGGATGCTAACTGAAAGATTGGTGGTTTGAACCCGGCAGCGGCTCTGTGGGAGAAAAGACCTGGAAATCTGCTCCCATAAAGATTACAGCCTAGGAAACCTGCTTGGAAAACCTAAGGGGCGGTTCTCCTCTGTCCTGTAGGGTCACCATGAGTCAGAATCGACTCGACGGCACACACTAACAACAACTATACAGTCCTTGTAGTGCCGAAGGCTCTGGGCTGTTCACGGGACTGCCTCGGAGTTGTTGCTTTACTGGATCGGAACCACACCTTGGACATATCGCTGTTGGGAAGAGAAGGTACTATTTTAAAGTGCCTCTTTGTTTTTACAGTGCCTTTTTTTTTCTACAAAGGAATCTATCTAGAAATGCTAGATCCAGCTGGAAGCTTTGAAATTGGAAACATGGAGATTCTGTAAACCTATCTGGGAACACGATTCTGCTCACGAGTTAAATTTATTTTGAAAGAGCCTAAACGGATGTTTCCCTGCCCCTGCCATAATCTCTCGCTCTCCCCTTCTCTCTCTCTTTTTGCTGCATGCCCACATGGACACCATGTGAGGAAAATGTCTCTTGCCTCCTTTGCCCTTGTCCATTGAAGACATGGCCTGTGCCTGCTGGCTCTCTGGAAACCTTTCAGGCCTGCGTCCTGCAGCCCATGCGAGTAGCTGAATTCCCATTCCTCACCCTAACCTCAAAGAGGTTGCTAACAAAAGCCTGAGGAGCACAGGAGGCCAAGGAAGTCCGCTCGGAAGCAGGCAGAGCTATAAGGATTGCAGCAGGAATATAAATGGGTACTTTTTTTCTCTAAAGAAGGATTTTAAAGGTTATCAATTTGGTCCCTTTCAAATAGAGAGCTGAAATACCAGAGACGACAGTTATCTAAGGAAAGTTGACTGAATGTTTAAAGTTGGTCAAGTGGTTTGAGAGAGGAAGTTATTCTCAACATACGGAAAGGGCACAATCTTAACTCAGCCAGGGAAATGGGGTTCCTGGCTCAAATTCTAGCCCTACTGGAGTCTAGGCAACTTGAGCAAACCATTTACTTCCTTTGGGCTTCAGTGGAAGGGCGTTCCACTCTGAGGGAGTCAGGGAGGGCTGGGTTTTACTGAGGCACTATCCTGGGTGAGGCAGACAGTTAACACACTTGCTGCTAGCTGAAAGGTTGGAGGTTGGGGTCCACCTAGAGGTGCCTTGGAATAAAGGCCTGGCAATCTACTCTGAAAAATCAGCCATTGAAAACCCTACGGAACACAGTTCTCCTCTGACACACATGGGTCGCCATGAGGGAGGCTTTTGTGAGGGGAGCTTTTAGCTCACTCCAGGTAGGTAGATGTGAATCCCAGGTCTTGGGAATGATGATGATGAAAAAATCCCAGTTGCCTTTGTGACGACAACTTCATGGCAACCTCATATGTGTCCGAGTGGAACTGTACTCCAAAGAGTTTTTAATGGCAGATGTTTTGGAGGTAGATTGCGAGGCCTTTCTTCCAAGGTGCCTCTGGGTGGACTCGAACTTCCAACCATTTGGTTAGCAGCCAAGTGCATTTACCATTTGCACCACCCAGGGACTCCCATAATAATGATAGTGATAGCTAAATGGTACTTGCTAAAAATTAGAGCACCCTCCCAATGCTTTCCTTCCACAGTGCCATGGCTGTTTTTGAAAGGAGGCACCTCACAAAACCCAAGCCCATTTATATACGGCTCCACACTTCGGCTTGGCTGCCTTTAGCATAGCTATTTAGGGCTCTGCCATTTTGAACTGAGCAAAACTCTAGCTGTCCTCGTTTCTTTGAGAATGTGCTTATTTACCCAACATGTGTTGTTATATTTTCTCGTTGCATACGTCCTTCCCCTGTGTTTCAAGGTAGAAGAGCTATTATACCTAATGAGAGCTTCTTTTTAGCTTGTGTGCCACCCAGGATGTTCAAGAGTGTGCTCGAATTTTAACCTTTCAATGCATCTTTGTAATGGCATGTCGCCCTTACAAAATGAGATGTCAGCTCCCCGCTGATAGGAATAGACACTGATTTTCAACCTCGAAAACCACCACTAGTCCTTATAGGTGCCTCATTTAGGCAGAGGATGTTGTAAGCACTATGAGATGCAAAGGCAGAGTAAATTCTGCTTGCGGAGCTCAGCCGTTCTGCTGGGATCCCTGGTACAAATGAACCAAATGCACAGGGATGGATTACCCTATAAGCAAAGTACACACAGGCTGAATTGTCCTTACTTACTAATGTGTAGTGCACAATTCCACCTGTTTTTCCCCACTGTGGAATTGTGCACTACAGATTAGTAAGTAAATAAAATTAAGCCCATGCTTACCCTGGTTACCGTAAGCTGGTGAGTACTGTGCTTGCTGGTTAATCCGCCCCTGCAAATACATAGCGGAATAACACAGTCTCCTTGCATTTAAGCACTTGGAACCTACATCACTTCATTATAAAATGCACTGCCAGCACCCCTATTTTTTAAGAGGCTTCAATATCATGTAAGTGAACTCATGTTGCCAGCAAAGGCATCTGAGGAATTGATGCATTAAAAGTAATTGTCTTCTAGGAGCTCACCAAACTCACTGGGTGCATCCTGCGTTTTTATCCCCATTGCTACGAAAGCAGTCACTCCACCTCTCACCCTCATCACTCACTAGCATGGAATCTTCTCTCTGAATGGACCAGACTCTTCACCTGGCTCGTGAAATCCTCCTCATCTTTCATGACCCTTTTCAGATGTCACCTCATCTCTAAACACTTCCCAGTTTCCCTTGGACAAGGTACTTGCTCGCTCCTCAGAAATGCTACAGTGTTTTCTTTATAATTCTGCAATGGCACTTCTCACGCTGAAGGGTACTGAGCTGTTTGCATGTCCATCCCTTCTCTTGGACTGTGAGCTCAGGGATAGCAGTGGGGGGGGCACATTTTTTATTCATCTCTTATCAACAGTGCGTGCCTAATTGTGCCAGGATATATGCGATACTCATTAGAAGCCTGTGAATAAATGAACAAAGAAATCAATGACGATTAAGAGGTGCCAGTGCTGGTACAGGATGGGCAGAGCCAATGTTGTCAGAGTGGGAAAGCACTTTCCCTCCTTTATGAGGAATCCTCCCATTTTGCAGGTGAGTAGAGTGAGGCCTTGAAAGGGGAAATGGCTTTCTCAAGGGCACATGTGATCCAGAGCAGGATCTATCACTCAGCAGAGCAGTATATCTTCTTATTTACGCAGGACAGTTTTCTTTCTACAGCACTATCTCCAAGGCATTGTCCTAAAGGAAATGAGGGTCATGAAGCCGTAGCTAGGTGTGGTAGCTACCAAAAGTAGAGACTAAAAGACATGCATTGCTTGTCTTTTAATAGATGGGAAAGCATGATGGAGGTTGCCTCACTTTATGCATCCAACTCCTTCCATAGCCAGTCAGTCTAAGTCTGAAGGATGTGTACGCTTGGCTGGGACTGGAAAAGAAGGTGTCAGCCATGGAACCCATGTACTAATTACAGTAATGGGGTGGACACTGCTGATTGCTTTTACAATCCCCATTCCTTTCCGTATGGTTCACAAAGTCCTAATTTTCCCCCATGGCCGTGTGCTTCCAGAGGCCTAAGGGATCACCTAGTGATCTTAAGTTGATCTAAGTGATTCACAGGGGTTCCATCTCACTTGCTAAGGGGTGCTCTAGGTACGAGCATGGGGCAGTTCTGGCCAATGACACAGGAAGCCAGTCTTCTGGCAGAGTTTCCTGTCAAGAAGAGACCTATATAGGGTTGCCAGATTCAGGGGGAAACAAAAAGACACTCAGTTAAATTTGAATTATGGATTGATAACAATTTTTTAGTATAAGTATGTCTTATGCACTATTTGAATGCCACATGCAATATTTGGGAGGTATCTTCCTCCAAAATCAGCCAGGCTCTCAGAGTGTTTGCCTATGAAATGCATGGTCGGGGATCAGGGTCACACACAGCTTATTTAATCTACCCAGAGTTCAGACACTTTGGATAATGACAGGTTTGTGTTCGCTAAACACATCCATTTCAGTACCCCTTCTAATTTAAATAGCTACTTAGTCCTAAAGAACTGTAGGTGTTTTTTTGTTTGTTTGTTTTCATTAATAGCATGCTCCTCTTTATCTAGCTTCTAGTAAAGTTGACCACCGTTATGGGTTGAATTGTGTCCCCAAAAAGATATGTTGAAGTCCCCAGTACCTGTGAAAGTGACCTTATTTGGAAATAGATCTTTGAAGATGTAATCAAGATGAGATCATTAGGGTGTGCCCTAATCCAATACAAATGATGTTCTTCTAAAAAGAGGAGGGAGAACACCATGTGACAATGGGGTCGGAGATTAGAGTGATGTGTCCACAAGCCAAGGAATGCCAAGGATTGCTAGCAACACCATAAGCTAAGAGAAAGACATGGAACAGATTCTCTCCTACAGCCTTCAGAGAGAGCATGGCCCTAGTGTCACCTTGACTTTGGACTTCTAGCCTCCAGAACTGTGACAGAATAAATTTCTGTTGCTATAAACCACCCAATTTGTGTTAATGTATTACAGCAGCCCTAAGAAACGAATACAGATATGTTAACAGGTGTCATAGATTTTCTATTTTAACTGGAAGTAGGGCTGTAAGAAACTTGTATTATTGTCATCAGTTGAAGTTACATGCAAGCATAATTAGGACATCCAAGATGGCAAGATGACTTGAAGGGTGGTGAGTGGGTTCTAATGTCTGATGTTCATTGCCTTGCCTAAAAAATTCACTGCAGCTCAGTTTCCTCATCTGCAAAATTATTACCTATCTCATAGAGTTGTTGCGAGGACTGAAAAGAGACAAAACATATAGAGGGATGAGGACAGTGGTGGGACAGAGTAATTATGTATGTAATGGTAGCTTTCTTCTAAGGAGCCCTGGTTACTCAACGATTAAGTGCTTGGCTGCTAACTGAAAGGTTAGTGTTCAAACATACCTAGTAGCTCCACAGTAGCAAAACCTGGTGATCTGCTTCCACAAAGATCAAACTTGGAAAACCCTATGGGACAGTTCTACTGAAATAGACTCGATAGCACACAACAACGACTTTCTTCTCACTCATTCATTGGGCAATGGCTCTGATGTGCTGTTCTAGACTTCTCTCTGCACTTTTGCTGTGTTGACCTTACTGGGTCTCCAACAGGCTAATGGTAATAATGTTTTGAAGAAAGATGAACGGACTCAGAGCCAGGAGGCCTGGATTTCTGCCCAGCCTCCCACTGCTTACTAGATAATGAAAATTGGGGAAACAAATTAAATCCAGGAAACACAGCTTCTGAAACGAAGTGAGTGATTATGATCATGATGAACAAACACTTCTACAGTTTTCATCGGTTCTCAAGCTTCTTGGGGGAGATCTATATTTGATAATGAGACATCAAATGCTGTTTACTGCATTCAATCAACAAGCCTATTTGGAGTGCCAACATGATGCCAAATCCCGTGCTGGGCACAGGGCATACAGTTGTAAATATGACTTGGTGCTTGACCTCGAGGAATGTCAGTCGAGTAGGGCAGATGGCTGATAAACTCACATTGGCAATGCCATACGTTAAGAGCTGAGCAAGAAATAATCACAGGGAGCTGTAGGACACAGATGAGAACCACGTAAATACGGCTAGATGGGGGTGTTTGAGCAACGGTTCCCGTGGGCTTGGTTTACTATGTGTGAGCAGAGTGCTGTAGGAGGGAGCCAAGCAAATAAGAAGAGGAAAAAAAAAGTGGAAGTAGTTATCTTCAGGGCTTTACTAGGCCCTCCAGAATCTTCTATTTCATTCTACCAATCTGATCAGGCTGCTGATTCATTAGTAATATATCAAGTCAAGTTTAACTTCTCTCAGTTGGGATTTGGGAACTGTGCAGTTGCTAAGTCCTTAATTGCCTTTGTTTTTGGTAGATCAAATTCAAAATTGGTGGATCTCAATAGCTCCCTAATAAAGTCCCTGAAAGAATTTCAGAAATATGATAAATTTTGAAAACATATTTGAATCCAACCCAGAGCAAAAAATTAAAAGTCTTTCATAATTCAGTGTACTTTGATTCAATGTCAAGAGTTAATCAATACAGAATGGAGAAGTGTCAGCCATGAAAACCACATTAATTAGATTTAAAATCCAGGGACTATCATGTAACATTAAAAATAAAAACAAACAGATGGGGAATTTTTTATAGATCTGTCTCTATCCTTTGCCTGCAGTTCATGTGGGCAGCAAGTGTGGCAATTCAGGTGTCTCAAAAACCTAGAGAGAGTGTGCTGAACGCTCCAACCAAGAATCTCAAAGATAATTGGAAAAAACTGACCTACTATGCAAACTTCCTTGGGTGAGACAATTGGGGAAGTTCAAGGGAACATATTCAAGGAAATAAGGGGAAATTCGAAGGCCAGCTCATACGTTTAAAGAATTTGATAATTGTCTTTCTTCAGGAGAGACTCTTTTTTTTCACCTTCAAATTACTCATAATATCTAGACTATTTTAGATTTTCTTTAATTTTCCATCAGTAACAAACTATTGGAAATATTAGTGGCTTAAGAAAACCACCTTTTATTGTTCTCCTAAGTCTGTGGCTTGGCTGGATGGTTCTTCTATTCTGGGCCAACTCAGCTGATCTCTCACGAGATCGTGCATGCATCTGTTGTTAGCTGGTCGGTTGGCTGGTGAGTGGCTAATCTAGGTTGGCCTCACTCAGACTTCTTTCTTTCTGCATGGTGTCTCATGCTCCAGTAGGCTAGCTTGGGCTTGTTTACATGGTGACCCCTTTGGAGATAGCAGATTGAGTGAGGCTGAGGGAGCCCTGGTGGCGCCAGTGGTTAAGCATTCAGCTGCTAACCAAAAGGTTGGCAGTTTGAATCCATCAGCCACTCCTTGGAAACCCTATGAGGCAGTTCTACTCTGTCCTATAGGGTTTCTATGAGTTGGAATCGACTTGATGGCAACAGATTTGGTTTAGTTTTTTCTTTTTTTTTTAGAGGTACCGATGTAAAACCAGGAGTTTGACTTTGACTATTTCAAGATTAAGATGTCTATTAGACCTCCAAGTGGAGATACAGAATAGGCAGTTGGATGTAGGAGTCCAGAGTTCAGGGGAGAGGTCTAGACTAAGAATATATATTTGGAAGTTGTCTACAAAGGTACCTGAGATGATTAGTTTTATGCGTCAACTTGGCTAGGATACAGTATCCAGTTATTCAATAAACACTAATCTAGGTGCTGCTGGGACAATGTTTTTTGGTAGATGTGGTTGGCATCTATGATTAGTTGACTTTATGTGAAGGAGATTACTCTTGAAAATGTGGGTGGGCTCATCCAATCATTTGTAGGCTTTCAGAACAAAAACTGAGGTTTCCTGGAGGAGAAGAAATTCTGCCTCAAGACTGCAACACCAACTCCTGTTGAATTTCCAGCCCGCCCTACAAATTCCAGCCTCAAGACTGCAACATCAGCTACTACCTACAGATTTGCCCTACAAATTTTGAATTTGCCAGACCCCACAATTGCATGAACCAATTCCTTAAAATAAATCTATTTATATATATGTTCTGTTTCTTCCATTGTGTTTATTGGTTCTGTTTCTTCTCTGGAGAGCCCTGCCTAATAAAATATCATTGAAAGGCATGAGATTGAGTGAACTCACTGAGGGAGTGTGAATAGAAAGGGTGTCTGAGGAGTGTGTCCTGTGTCTCATTACTATTTAGATGTTGGAGAGAGGAGAATGAGAAGGCTTAGTGCAATGAGAAGGCCTGGTTTCTAGGAGTGAAACCAAAAGAGAGTGCTCTCCCAGAAACCAAGTTGGGGGGAAAAAAGTATTGAAAGAAGGAGGGAGTGACTGTGACAAATGCTGCAATAGATCATGTATGAGAATTGGGGAGTGACCATTGCATTTAGCAACATGGAGGTCATGGATGACTTTGATAAGAACTTTTCTTGGTGGATAAAACTGAAAAACTCACTGAGTCGATTATGACTCATAGTGATCCTATAGGACAGAGTAGAATTGCCCCATAGGTTTTCCAAGGAGCAACTGGTGGATTCAAACTGCCAACCTTTTGGTTGCAGCTGAGTTCTTAACCACTGCGCCACCAGGGCTCCATTCTTGGTGGATAGTGGGGATGAAAGCCTATCTGAGCAATTCCAGGAGAGAATGGGAGGGAGTTGAAGAAAATATATACAGCTTTTTTTCTCAATATTTTATTTTGAAAAATTTCCAATGTGCAGAAAAGTTGAAAGATGTGTACGGTGAACACCCATATACCCACCACCTAGATTCTGTAATTAACCTTTCAACGGAATTGCTTTATCACATATATATTCATCTGTCTGATCCTATGTCCATTCAGCAATTCTTCTCTCTTTTTATGCAAAGGGAATAGGGAAAAGGGGCAGGCATTGGATGGAGGGAGATAAGGAACCAAAGAAGAGGCATGAGACGCGGCAGCATATTTAAAAATTTATAACCTGAGGGAATGAGTAGGTAGTGAGGGAAATTGACAATGCTGCTGTTGTTAGGTGCCATTAATTCGGTTCTGACTCATAGCAACCCTATGTACAACAAAACGAAACCCTGCTCGGTCCTGCGCCATCCTCACGATCGTTATACTTGAGCCCATTGTTGCAGCCACTGTGTCAATGCATCTCATCAAGGGTCTTCCTCTTTTTCACTGACCTGCTACTTTACCGAGCATGATGTCCTCCTCCAGGGACTGGTCCCTCCTAATAACGTGTCCGAAGAATGCGAGATGAAGTCTCGCCATCCTTGCCTCTAAGGAGCATTCTGGCTGTACTTTTTCCAAAACAGATTTTTTCATTCTTCTGGCAGTCCATGGTATCGTCAGTATTCTTTGCCAACATCATAATTCAAAGGCATCAATTATTCTTTGGTCTTCCTTATTCATTGTCCAGCATTCACATGCGTATGAGGCGATTGAAAACACCAAAGCTTGGGTCAGGCACACCTTAGTCTTCAAGGTGACATCTTTGCTTTTCAACACTTTAAAGAGGTCTTTTGCAGCAGATTTGCCCAATGCAATGTGTCTTTTGATTTCTTGACTGCTGCTTCCATGGGCGTTGATTGTGGATCCAAGTAAAATGAAATCCTTGACCACTTCAAATCTTTTCTCCATTTATCATGATGTTGTTTATTGGTCCAGTTGTGAGGATTTTTGTTTTCTTTGTGTTGGGGTGTAATCCACACTGAAGGCTGTGGTCTTTGATCTTCATCAGTAAGTGCTTCAACTCCTCTTCACTTTCAGCAAGGAAAGGGTTGCTAGGGGAGTTAATATTTGGAATGATGCCTTTGGGTAGGTGAGGGGGATGGGTTTTAGTGCATCAGTGGAGAGAATGGTTTTGGGTAGGTTTATCTATAATAATCAAAGAGAGGACAGAAAGTATACATACAATTGAATTGGGAAAATGTCCTCTACAAGGCCTTCCACACTTTGGACAGGAGACTGGACTGAATGTCCTGAACCCAGCCCCTCTGGCACTCTGTTTGGACCTGCCCTCTCTTCCCAGCTCTCCCACAGATGTGCTGTAAATCTTTGGGAGAGTCACATAATCAACCTCTCAGGTCTTCCGGGACCTCAGTTGCAAAATGAGCATAATTATGAGTATCATATTACATTACAGGGAGCTTTGGAAATTACACACTGGGGATGTGGGTTTTATTGTTATTTTTATTATCTACACTTACCCTGAAGAGCAACTCTGCAGGCTGTTGCAGCTCTTCCCGCCACATTGCCCAGCACCTTCTCCCTGTCTGGAGATTTTCGGATTCTGGGAGAACAACCAGCTACTTCACAGACTTTTTCTGTCCCCTATTAAAAACCAAACCTATTGCCATTGACTCAATTCTGACTCACAGCAACCCTACAGGACAGAGTAGAACTGCCCCCATATGGTTTCCAAGGCTGTAACTTTACAGAGGCAGACCACCACATCTTTCTCCTGAGGAGCGGCTGGTGGGTTCGAACTGCTGGCCTTTCAGTTAGCAGCCGAGCACTTAACCACTGCACCACCAGGGTTCTTGTCCCCCTTTTAAAAATCGAAACCAAACCCATTGCCTTCAAGTTGATGCTGACTCATAGGGACCCTAGGGTCCCTTAATTATTAGCCGTTGGCCTTTGCCATTCTGTCTTCCTGTCTGCATGATGTTGTTCTTGCTGTTGTTGTTAGGTGCCATGGAATCGATTTCTACTTATAACGTCCTAAGCCCCCTTAGAGTTTTCTAGGCTGTAACCTGGTGGTGCACTAGCTAGGATGCTTGGCTGCTAACCGAAAGGTCGGTGGTTTGAAACCACCAGCAGGTCTGTGGGAGAAAGGTGTGGCTGTCAGCTTCCATAGAGATTTACAACCTTGGAAATGCTATGGGGTCACTATGAATAAGAATCGACCCGACAGCAGTGGATATTTTTTTTCCCCATCTTTTTGGGAGCAGATCACCAGTTGTTTTAGGCTGGGTTCTTTAGAGAAGCAAAACCAGTAAAGTGTATAAATATATATATAAAGAGAGATTATATCAAGGAAACACACGATTGCAGAGGCTAGAACATCCCAAGTCCGTGGATCAGGGTAGAGGCCTCTCCCAAGTCACACAGCTGCAGAACTGGCAAGCCCAAGATCGGAATGTCAGAGAGCAGGGCTCCCACTATGTGCAGATCAACAAATCCCAGGTTCGGCAGATAAGCTGACAGCTCAAGTCCCAAGAACGGGAGATGAGATGACAGGAAGCAGCTGCAGGATCCAGAGACAGCAAAAAGCCAGAACATCTGCTTATATACAGATGTGGGACACACCCCCAAGGAGACTCCCTTTCATCTGATTGGCTACTCACAGTATATTCAATCATGGGAGTGATTACATTAAAACACGGAGAATCATGGCCCAGCCAAGACGACACAATCTTAACCATCACACCAGGTCTTTCTCCCTTGGAGTCACTGGGAGGATTCAAACCACCAACCTTTTTGTTAGTAGCCGAGCTCTTAACTGTTTGGCCACCAGGGCTCCTTAGCTATTGGTCTATGAATTTATATTCTCCTTGGGGGCAAAGAGCTTAAGTGACGTCCCAGTCCCAGGGGACTTGGCCCATTTCCACCTTGGGGTTGTGGCCGCTCCCTGCACCTAAGGGCAATGGTCTTGGAAAACAGCAATGTCTTTCATTCCCTCTGTCGTCCCTCCTCTTTGGCTTTGGGTAGTGGAGCAGAGTCTGCCTGCAATTCATCTGTTGACCATGGTTGACTCTTATTTATTCTAGCAAATATGGCATTTTTTTCCAAAGTCCCTTTGTTCTTTCTGCAGCTACAGCCTTCTCACATGTACTTCCAATGCTTGGAGCTATTTATGTCTGCAGAGAAGATAGGTGGGGGACCTGTCACAAGTAACCACACACACAAAAGAAAACCTCCCTGGAAAAACACACTAGGTAGATTTCGTGCTGCTTAATTAGAATTAGCACTCTTGGTTTCTTTTTGCTTCGTGTATGGTGAGGTCTGAAATGAAAACCCAAACACTCTCTGTGTGCCCTTATTGTGATGGAGAAGTCACAGGACAGGGAGTCAGGGCAAATGAGAATCAAGCACAGGTTCTCTCATCTCGGGCAAGATACTGCACCACTCAGCCTCAGTTTCCTCATCTATAACCTCAGGATAGTCATGCTTTCCTCATACTGCTGCTGGGAAGATAGAGACCTCATATATCTGAAAAAACCCCAGCACAGTGCCTAGAAAATAGTAAGATTCATTAGCTATAGCATATTGGATGAATGAGTACACTATCAGCAATAATGGAATAATAAAACAACCATAGATGATATTAATTGAGTATTTTATACAATTAATACCCAATCCAACTTAGTCTTCCATCTCTATTTCAATTAAATCTACATTTTGTTCTATTTAATTTTTAAATGATTGAATAAAACACTAGTAGGGTTGCCAGATACAATGCGGGACACCCAGTTAGTTTTGAATTTCAGAAAAACAAGGGATACTTTTTTTTTAAAGTATAAGTGTATCCCATGTAATATTTGAAACATTCTTATACTAAAACTATATCTGAAATTCAAATTTAACTAGGTGCTAAAGTTCACAACCCTAGATCCTAGGAAGGAGCCCTGGTGGTGCAACAGTTAAGTGCTTAGCTGCGAACTGAAATGTTGGCAGTTTGAACCCATCAGCAGCTCTGTGGGAGAAAGATGTAGCAGTCTGCTTCCATAAAGATTGTTGTTGTTGCTGTTAGGTGCCGGTTGAGTTGCTTCTGACTCACAGCCACCCCATGTACGAAAGACTGAAACACTGCCCAGTCCTTTGCTATTCTCACAATCGTTATATTTGAGCCCATTGTTGCAGCCACTCCATCTTGTTGAGGGTCTTTCTCTTTTTGGTTGACCCTCTGCTTCGCTAAGCATGATGTCTTCCAGGGACTGGTCCCTCCTGATAACATGTCCAAAGTACGTGAGATGAAGTCTTGCCATTCTGGTTTTTAAGCAGTACTCTGGCTGTACTTCTTCCAGGACCTGGTGATCTACTTCCTTAAAGATTACAGCCTTGGGAACCTTATGAGACAGTTCTACTCTGTCCTACAAGGCCACTATGAGTCAAAATTGATGCAATGGCAATGGGATAGACCCTTGGAAATGCAGATGCTGATGTATGTGTGTGTATGTCTGTGTTCCAAAGGCAAGAAAATCTTGACCATAAGTTTGAGTTCTGTGGGTGTGAAAAAACTCACAATGACCTCCTGAAAGAGATTTTCCTAATCCTGATATTTAATGTAGGATTAGATATCACCCACCCCTCCCACTTCTTCATTTATCTCCTCCGTAGTAAATTTTTCCATTCTTCCTTAGCCCTCAGCTAAGTAATAATGTAATGTATTCTTGTATATTATTTCTCCCACTAGATGATCAGGAACTATGACTGTTTCATTCATTCCTTATCACTCTGCCTACCAGCAAATCTAGAATAAGTAGGTGGTCAATGAAATTTTGTTGAAAAAAAGGTAAGGGGGTCTTAGATTTTCATTGCTCTGTGCCTTGGTTTCCACATATTAATGTAGTAACTGAATCTACCTTAAAGAATTATATCGAAGGAAAAATATATATCTATGTCTATGCCTATTACTTTATTTATAGAGAGTGTGTGTGTGTGTGTTTGAGTGTTTGTGTGGGTGTTTATGTGAGTGAAAGCAACTCGTAAACATTAGATTTGTTAAATTAATATAATTTCTCTTTAGAAAACTATGGGTGGGAACTTCTGGGCAACATGGCATTATAGTCAGAAGCACCATGCCATCCCTCCACAGAAAAGATCAGAAAAACTAAGTCAAACAGAGTCACACGTCAATCCTGAAACCCTAAGCATCAAATGAAGAGATAAAGAACTCAGCCAAGCACCAAATGGAATAAGAAACTGACGGAGAACAGAGAGGGAGGAGAGATACATGCAGAGGCAGCTACTGCAGCACAGATCCACCATCTTGGACTCCTATCAGAGATCAGCGAACCGGAGGTATGAGAAAGCAGCTTCATGGAGCTTCCAGCAGGAGACAGAAAAACCTGTAACCAGCGATATAGGCTTTCCCACCCCCCACCCTTCTTCACCCCCCACTTAGCCTCCTCTGCTTCCTGCAGCCACAGTCTCTTGGTTGGGAAGCACCAGCTTCATCACAGTGTCACTTGGATTCCACCCGCCTGCACTGGCCAGCTCCCTGAGTGCCTTTTGTTGGCTGCTGTTTTTGCTTTTTTCCGCTTCTTTAGATTTCTTCCTTACCTCTCACCACCTCCCCCTCCTTTCTCTCAAATACCTGGCTCCATGTACCATCTTTGCTTCTTCCTGAAAAGCTGCAAAACACTGCTCGACTGGTGGATAGAACTCAGAGGAAAAATCATGAAAAAGAATGAAGAAAAATGAAGAAACCCTGAGAATTATGTGGGATACAGTCAAAAGCAAAAATCTGTGAGTGACTGGAATTCCAGAAGAGGGGGAGAAAACAGAAAACACAGAGAGGATCATTGAAGAACTGCTGACAGAAAACTTCCCCAATATCATGAAAGATGAAAAGCTGACCATCCAAGAAGCTCAACGAAGCCCATATGGGATAAACCCCAAAAGAAAATCACCAAGGCATATCATAATCACACTTGCTTAAACCAAAGACAAAGAATCCTGAGAGCAGCTCGAGAAAAACAAAAAGTCACATACAGAGGAGAAACTATAAGACTAAGCTCGGATTATTTGGCAGAAACCATGCAGGCAAGAAGGCAATGGGATGACGTATATAAAACCTTGAAAGAAAAGAATTGCCAGCCAAGAAAAATATATCCTGCAAAACTCTTGTTCAAATATGATGGTGAAATTAGATCATTTCCAGATAAACAGAAATTAAGGCACTATGTAAAAACCAAACCAAACTTACAAGACTTGTTAAAGGGAGTCCTTCGATCTGAGAACAAACAATATCAGACCACAAGCTGAATATAGGACACAGGATTGTACTAGCCAGATACCAACCTAGGAAATGAACTCTTAAGGACTGTGCAAAACCAAAAGAATTACAACAGGGAACCAGAGATGTTAATCTGTAAATGACAACAGCATCAGGACAATAAAAGAGGGAATAAATGGTATAAGGATGGAACCTTCTAATGGAGAGGAAGGCAGGGTGATACCAAGTAATAATAGACTGATTCAAATGGAGGAAGATAAGTGTAAATGTCAAGGTAACCACAAAGAAAGTTAACAAACCTATTCATCAAAATAAAGAAGAAAAACATAAAGTCTCAGTAAAAACAAAACATACAAAAACAAAAGAAACAAACAAAAAAACCTCAAACAAAAGGAACTCAGCACAGGAGAGTAAGAGGAACAAAGAAAACGTCAGCACCACAAAAAAAAGCACTACAAAATGCAATCCCACTCCTAGGAATATATTCTAGAGAAATAAGAGCCATCGCACGAATAGACATATGCACACCCATATTCATTGCAGCACTGTTCACAGTAGCAAAAAGATGGAAACAACCTAGATGCCCATCAACAGATGAATGGATAAACAAACTATGGTACATACACACAATGGAGAATTATGCAAAGATGAAGAACAATGATGAATCTATGAAGCATCTCATAACATGGATGAAACTGAAGGACGTTATGCTGAGTGAAATAAGTCGATCACAAAAAGACAAATATTATATAAGACCTCTACTGTAAAATCTCATGTAAAAGTTGACACACAAAAAGAAATAATCTTTGTTGGTTACAAGGGATGGGAGGGATGGGGGAGGGAACTAAACAGACAATAGATAAGTGGTAACTTTGGTGAAGGGCAAGACAGTACATGATACTGGGGAAGCCAGCACAACTTGTACAAGGAAGGGTCATGGAAGCTCCATAGACACTTCCAAACTCCCTGAGGGACTGAATTGCTGGGCGGAGGGCTGTGGGGATCATGATCTTGGGGAACATCTAGCTCAATTGGCATAACACAGTTTATAAAGACAATGCTCTACATTCTACCTTGGTGAGTAGCGTCTGGGGTCTTAAAAGCCTGTGAGCAGCCATCTAAGATACTACACTGGTCTCAGCCCTTTGGGAACAAGGGAGAATGAGGAGAACAAGATATAAGGAAAAGATTAGTCCAAAGGAATAATGGACCACAGCTACCACGGCCTCCACCATGCTGAGTCCAGTACAGGTAGATGGTGCTTGGCTACCACCACTGACTGCTCTGACCAGGATCACAATAGAGGGTCCTGGACAGAGCTGGAAATGGATGTAGAACAAAATTCTAACTCACACACACACACACAGACAAAAAGACCAGATTTACTGGCCTGACAGACGGGAGAAACCCCAAGAGTAAGGCCCCCAGACACCCTTTTAGGTCAATGGTGAAGTCACTCACGAAGTTCACCTTTCAGCCGGGGATTGGACAGCCTCATAAAACAAAAGGGGTCTAATGAGGCACAGCAGTCCAGGGTCAAGGACTAGAAGGCAGGAAGGGGAAGGGACAGGAAAGCTGGTGATAGGGAACCCAAGTTGGAGAAGGGACAGTGTTGCCACGTCGTGGGGTTGTTAACCATTGTCATAGGGTAATATGTGTACTGTTTAATGAGAAACTATTTGTTCTGCAAAATTCCATCTAAGGTAAAAAAAAAAAAAAAAAAAGAATTATCTATGTGTGATAAAATTGATAACAGCAAATCAAAAGGTTAGATGGGAAGCCTAGGGGCCAGTGAGCTGAAGATAACGGTGATGGAATAATTTGGAAACGGATAGTGAGAATAGCAGCACAACTGGAAGAAAGTAATCAATGTCAATGAATTGTACATGTGGAAACTTTCAAAATGGTGTGACTTTGGCTATGTATATTTTCACCAAAGAAAAAGTCCTCCTAGGTCGAGAAGGGAGAGTGTTGACATGTTGTGGGGTTGTTAACCAATGTCATAAAACAATATGTATACTGTCTTTTAATGAGAAACTATTTGTTCTGTAAACCTTCATCTGAAGTACAATAAAAAGAAATAAAAATAGAAAACTATGGGTATTTGGGCTTTGATTTTGCTTCTTCCTGTTTTATTAGGGGAGGGGTAATGCCTTGATTAGAAAAGATAGTTAAAGCCAGAACTATAACATTTTCTAAGAATAAATTTTCCAGAATGCATGCCCTTGGTAGCTGAGGGACTTGATTACAGATTCAGGAAAATTTTGCCACTTCTGCCTTGCAGAGGGCCTCTACAAATAGGGTGCTAATGATCTGACAACATCTCTCCACCTTTCCTTGGAGTTCCCAGAGTTCCATACAGTTTAGGGAGCAAGTGGTGATGAGGTCTTGCAGTTGACTGTTGTCTTTCATGGGACACATGATGTGTGAGTCTGGAATCAATTTAAACCCTGGTACTGAATGTCAAGAGCCAGGGAATTTGTACCAATATTAGACTCCCTGCTCCTTGGGAAGGTGATTTTGACACTCTGAAGGATAGCTAGGGAGTTAATAACAACATCTTCTAACACATTGCTTTTGTTATTTGGAACTCATTGCCTTTTCAAGGAGTTCAAAGTCATCCACCAGCTACATGCTTTTAATATGAGAGCACGTATTAAATGCAAACCCTAGGGCAATGTAACTGTTTGGTTGAGAATGTAAATACCCAAAGGTCATGGAATACCAAAAGTAAAGCTTTCACAGCAGTGATGGTACACTCAGGGTTCACACGTATCCTTTGTCACTGAGAAGTGTTAGTTAAACTATTAAGTGTATGCAGTGTGGACGCATTAAAGTTCCTATGGGATCATTGTTTTTTGGTTTAGTTTTGTTAGGGTATGTTGAAGTCTATAGCCCAACCATCTTGGTTCCTTATAAGATATCACACTTTTCTTATAAGGGAAAGAAAAGACATAACAACTGCAGATTTATCATTCGCTTGTCTCAGAGGTTTGTACCTTTAAGACCAAGGGCACTGTGGTGGTTAAGGTTGTGTGTCAACTTGGCTGGGCCATGATTCTCAGTGGTTTGGCAGTTATGATGCAGTTTGGCAGACATGTAATGATATAATCACCTCCATAGTGAGATCTAATATAATGTAATCACCTCCATGATGAGATCAGCTATGAGCAGCCAATCAGTTGAAAGGGAGTTTCCTTGGGGGTGTGGCCTGCATCCACTACATGTGGAATTTCTGGCAAAGCTTGCTGGCTTTTGCTCACTCTAGATCCTTATCTGACCTCCAGTTCTAGGAACTTGAGTTAGCAGCTTACCTGCTGATCTTGGGATTCATCAGTCTCCACAGCCTGTGAGCCAGAAGCCTGCTGTTGACCTGCTGATCTTGGGTTTAGCAGCCCCTGCAGCTACGTGAGTTAGGAGGAGCCTCTAGACTGACCCATGGACTTGGGACTTTGCAGCCCCTACAACTGCATGAGCCATTTCCTTGATATAAATCTCTCTTTATCTCTCTCTCATTTATATATATATATATATAAAATTAGAGCTGTGTAAAGGAGGCAGACAGAATTTAAAGCAAGCTGAGATTCTTGACTTATTATATGGAGAATATAGATACTGATTAGGTCTAAAATTGTTTAAGTATGTTAATCAAAAGCAAGAATCCAGGAAAGTTGGAAGTCATCAAAAATGAAATGGAATGCAATAAAGATCAATATCATAGGTATTTGTGAGCTGATGTGGACTGGTATTGGCCATTTTGAATCAGACAATCATATGGTCTATTATACTGGGAATGACAAATTGAAGAGGAATAACATCACTTTCATAGTCAAAAGAACATATCAAGAACTATCCTGAAGTACAACGCTGCCAGTTATAGGATGATAACCATACACCTACAAGGATGACCAGTTAATACAACAATTATTCAGATTTATGCACCAAACACTAAGGCTAAATATGAAGAAACTGAGGATTTTTACCAACTTCTGCAGTCTGAAATTGATCAAACATGCAATCAAGACTCATTGATAATTACCGGTGATTGGAATGCAAAAGACGGAAGCAAAGAAGAAGGATCTATAGTTGGAAAACATGGCCTTGGTGACAGGAATGACGCCGGAGATCCTGTGATAGACTTTTACAAGACCAACAACTTCTTCACTGCAAATACCTTTTCAACAACATAAACGGCGACTATACCTCGCCAGATGAAATGCACAGGAATCAAATCGACTACGTCTGTGGAAAGAAATGATGGAAAAGCTCAATATCATTAGTCAGAACAAGGCCAGGGGCTGACTGTACAACAGACCATCAATTGCTCATATACAGGTTAAGTTGAAACTGAAGAAAATTATTAAAAAGTCCACGAGAGCCAAAGTATGACCTTGAGCATACCACCTGAATTTGGAGACCATCTCAAGAATAGATTTGATGCATTGAACATTAATGACCGAAGACCAGAAGAGTTGTGGAATGACATCAAGGACATTATACATGAAGAAAGCAAGAGGTCATTAAAAAGACGGGAAAGAAAGAAAAGGCCTTGAACATAGAGTAGCTAAAGCAAATGGAAGAAATAATGAAGTAAAGGAGCCGAACAGAAGATTTCAATGGGTGGCTCAAGAAGACAAAGTAATGTATTGCAATGAAATGTGCAAAGCCTGGAGATAGAAAATCAAAAGGGAAGAACATGCATGATATTTCTCAAGCTGAAAGAACTGAAGAAAAAATTCAAGCCTGGAGTTGCGATATTGAAAAATACTATGGGGAAAATATTAAATGACACAGAAAGCATCAAAAGAAGATGGAAGAAATACACAGAGTCACTGTATCAAAAAGAATTGTTCAATGTTCAGCCATTTAAAGGGACAGCATATGACCAAGAACTGATGGCACTGAGGGAAGAGGTCCAAGCTGCACTGAGGGCATTGATGAAAAACAAGGCTCCAGGAATTGATGGAATACCAATTGAGATGTTTCAAGAAAAGGATGCAGCACTGGACGTGATCACTCATCTACACCAAGAAATTCTGAAGAGTTTCCTGGCCAACAGACTGGAAGAGTTTTTTTTTTTTTTTTTTGGGGGGGGTGGTTTAAGAAACTTGGGGTTTATTCTGAAGGAAAAGGGAAATAATGAAAAGAATTTAGTGACAATACGATTTACATTTGAGAATGATTACTACGGCAGCTGGGAAAACCTGGGTGCTGGGGGCAGGTGGAGCTTGTAGTAAGGGGACCATCTTAGAATTGAAGGAATTTATGCTTGAAGTAATAATGAGCTAGATCGCCTTGTAGCAGGAGGGAGGTGGAGAAAAGATGGTGTATATTATTGATTTAAAGAAGATAGAATCAATAAGACTTGAGGAAGAGGGGAAGGAGAACTATAAGATGGCACACAGGTTTCTGAAATGAATGACTGGATGACATCGTTCATGATTATGGGAAACACAGGGAGGAAGATTTAGGCAGGGGGAGGTGATGAGTTTGAGCCTTGGTGCATTGGGAATAGATGTGTGGCAACAACTCCATCTTGGGATTTGGTTGGGAGCCACCACCTCACTGGCAGAAGGAATCATCCTGAATTCATAAGCAGAGCTTGGACTAGAGAGCTAGACTTACCCGTAAGAGGTGATATTTAGAACCATCATGTGGGAAGCTGAAACTTTGACACAAATCCTGACTCTTTCCTTTTACATTCAGTAGAGGGGACAGGCTAATAAACAGAATCACATCTTCCTAAATCCAATTAGGAACTTTGAAAGCTTGACTCAGCAAAGATCAGAACCTTCCCCCTCTCTGTCTCTGAATTCTTTTGCCTGTGCGGTCGCGGGAACAGTGTAGGTGAGAGGGGAAACGGGATTGCTCTTGATGCCTCCTCACAGTAAGTGAAGCGTTAATAGTGTAACATTTATGAAAATTAAGAAGCTCCTTGCTGCTCTCTGAAGACAAGCAACCCCTTGGGTGAAATGGTTGCTAATTATTCTCATATTCAGTCACTAACTGAACATGAAGATGATTTTATAGGTTACAAATGACAAGCATTTTCTGAGCTTTCTACTTCCCTCTTGACCCCCTCACCTCGCCTAAAAAAATAAAGTGAAACAATTGCAGTGCATCAGATTGTGGTCTTCCAATCAGTTCCAAGACCACTGATAGGAATAGAGCAAAGAGTTGAGAAGTTTCTTGTTTACATTCATTAGGCTGTTGAAGAGTTTGCTAGACGCCTCCTCTTCTTCATGCTCAGGAGAACTCCTAGGAAACGTCTATAATTGCATGGCTCACAAGGCTCCAAATCTGGCTACCTCCCAGGTCGAACTCTACCCCAAAATTCAACAAGGGGAAATTTGAATGTTTTCAGCATGTTTCTGAAACTTGAAACTGTTAATTGGAAAGATTTCCCTGAGGAGGTGAATTTTGAGCCCTAACTTCAAGGAGGAATTGGCATTTCGCAAGAGTGGAATGGAGTCAGGTTATTCTTCCTTCAGGAAGAACTGAGCACACCCTCCCCTTTGCACCATACAAATACTCCCATTAATATTCTGGGATCTATATTGGATTTATGTGTACAAATTTCTGTATCCCTGATACCTAGAAAAGTGGCTGATATATAATAGGACCTTGCTAGATTCTTATGGCATAGAAGAATCTAAGGAATGCAGCAGAAAAGATGGAAAAATCTGCTTTTGTTCAAAATATCTATCAGATTTTTTAACATCATTACTATGAAATTTATACCATTATTATGAAATTTAAGATATAGTCCTGACAGAATTTAGGATCTACTGGGTAGAGGTAAACAATTTATGCAAATAGTCAATTATTGAGTATGAATGAAAGAAAGGATGCTGTTCAAATGGTAATAACTAACTTGGGTTGGGGAAGTAGGAAGAGAAGAAGACCTGGTTCCTCTGTATTCTGTCTGATTTTCTTTGAGAAAACAAGGTTTTCCCAATAGATTCCAGTGTCTTGAAGGCCAGAGGGATGGGCCATCTGGAAAGCCTTTGCAAGAGGCATATGGATTCCTGGAATGATTTGGTCCCCAAAGAAGAGCGCTGGGGCACATTCATCTCCTTTAATGTGAATGAATTGAAGATAGGACATAGGACATTTGGGAGAGCAGCAGTGAATAATGCAACTGATGCTGGGACCTTTTTTTGATCCAGGTAATAAATAGATCACAGATAATGTAGGTAAAATGTACAGGGTTTTTGCCTAAATGTACAGGGTTTTTGCCTCCCTCCCTTCTAGAAATATGTAGTGAGCACAGGGCTACTCTACGGCCCCCCAACCACCCCGTTATCCTCCACTGAGGCGGGATATGGGGCCTGCTGGTCTTACCAATGCGGGTGGCTTGGGACCAGACAGTGGATGAGGAGGAGGCTGGTGGCTTACATTAATTGAGCTTTCCTTCGGCGCTAGTTTCTATTCTAAACACTTCATATGCGCTGTCTCATTTCATCCACCAGGCAACTCAGGGAGGAAGGCACACTTACTATCCCATTTGACAGGTGAGAAAACTGAGACTTACAGAGATTTACTATAATGTTTAAGTAGAAGCTGTGGCTTATGAGCCTGGGAGACCCATTTCAAAATTTTAATTTGAGAAATAATGTTTGCAGTTCGGTGGAAAAGTCCTGTCCTAATAGCTCATAAGACCAAGGGGATTGAGATGAAAATTGGGAGCCATATTTAGGAACCGAGTTAGGGTTAGAGGGTGGCATGACAGTGGAGCTAAGAGGAAGAACTATTCAGACCAAATGGGAAAGTGCTTTGGCTGAACACTGGAGCCAGAGGACCAACAGTATAGCTTTATTTACAGAACTCTTTATAGTGTGTTACCAGAAAGTTGTAAAATCCACTGAAAGGGCCTGGAATGGAATGGGTAATTTTATTGTGAGAATGAATAAAGCACAAGTCAGATGGAAGATGCTGCTTTTTATGTTTCAGTGAAATAATCCTGGAGTAGAGTAGGGGCTTTGGAGGTAGTAAGAAAAGTGTATTGTGTGATGGGCTAAAAATGATCTTTCATCAGGAAGACAAAACCCTGTATACCACCTTGACCTGGTACTAGCTGTTTGAACTTGGATGAGTAAATATCCTTGCTGAAACTTTCTTTACTCATTTTCACAATGGAAGCCATAATACTGATATTCAATTGTTGTTGGGAGAATTCTATGGGGTAATGTAGGTAAAATGTATAGAGTTTTTGCCTCCCTCTTCAATATCTAGACGCCTGGGAATAATCACCTTGGCCACCAGAGCATAAAAGAGTATAGTGCATACTCCAATACAGTCAAGAGAACTCTTTTCAGGAACACCTGATTGGCACCCTCAGCTACTCCCAGAATTATCTGGAAAGTACCGAAAAAGGCAGGGTGATGGGATGTCTCTGCAATTTTAAGCTGGGGCACAACCATTGGAGATCCTTTTTTTATGGGTTATCATGGCCTTATTATCCCCCAGGCCTGTACCTGGTACATCCGAGTTCTATTTGAATTGGAAAACACACACACATACAGGGGCCCAGTTAAGCACTTACCTGTTAAATACTTAAGCCCTTTTCCTCAGCAGAATGGGAGTTGCACATTGAGATCAGTCCCCAGGAAGGAGGAGAGACTATCTGCTGGTCCTTTCCTGGGTCAGAGCCCAGCCCTGCTGAGTCCCGCACAGCTGCTGCCACTGGGGGAAGCAATTTGTCAACTCTATACCTTTCTGCTTTATGGTCTGGTGACTTAATAGGATTCGACCTTCCCTGGATTCCATTTCAGTTGGGTCAGACACTGCACTTCAAATTAAAACTTGGGCTAGGAGACAGGTGATGAGGAGCTGGTGAGGTGTGTGGGCACGTGACCATAGGAGGAGCATTTCTTCAGGTGCCCTCTGAGCTGGCATAATCAATTTTATGTTCATGCCACTACCTACCCTGAGTGCCATCCTACCTTCCCCCGGGCACTGTACTGGACCCCAGAATGGGGGTGTCACAAAAATGACAGCAGTCAAGTCAAATCTTGTAAGTCAGAGATCTGATTCAAACTTTTGCGGGTTCTTCTGAGTTCATTTCCCTTTTGTTATCTCTAGGTCTTTAACCAATCTGACTTGACTGTTCCAGTTCCATTTCAGCTTTGCCACAGAGAATTAAGAGCAAGGGCTTCTGTCTACAGTTGGGCCAGAGGGTTTAAAGGGTAACAACACCTCCAGAGGCCAGCATAGAGTTGGCAGCAGGAGTTGGTGTGAAGTCCCCTACAGGAGGGTGGACACGGTGCTGTGGGGTCCAGCTTCTCCTCCCCACACGTGTATTCTTCTTTTCTTCAACATTGGATATTTGGGGAGAGATTTTATTTAGAGAGACTCTGAGTTTCCGTACAAAGACTAAGGCATGCACTTCCACTGGGATGGTAAAATGGGATCGTAAACCACTATGGAAAATGGTATGGCGTTTCCTCTAAAAGCTAGAAATCGGAATACCTTATGATCCAGCAATCCCACCCCTAGGTATACATCCTAGAGATATAAGAGCAGTGACACAAATAGACATATGCACACCCATGTTCATTGCAGCATTATTCACAACAGAAAAAAGATGAAAACAACCTAAGGGCCCATCAATGGATGAATGGATAAACAAATCATGGTACACACAAATAATGGAATATTATGCAACTATAAAGAATAATGATGAGTCTGTTAAACATCTTATAACATGGATGAATCTAGACGACATTATGCTGAGTGAAATAAGTCAATCACAGAAAGATAAATATTGTATGGTCTCACTTTCATGAAAAGTTATGAATAGGTATACACACAAAGAGCAACGTTCTTTGATGGCTACCAGGGATGATAAAGGGAGGAAGGGCGAATCACTTGCTGGATAGTAGACACCTGATATGGGAAAGGCAATACACAATATGGGGAAAGTCAACACAACTTGACCAAGGTAAATGAAGACACTGAGAGGTATGTAAGAAAAAAGGACAATTATGTTAAGTGTTACACACAATTTTGCAAGAACAGTAATAACAACCAAAAAATATGTGTGTGGTTACAAAGGTAGATGTGTATGTATGCTATATGTATATGGTAAGGTATATGTGAGTACATGCACATGCATATATAGATATATTTGTAGGCATAATTATATGAATGTTTGGGTGTGCTACGTATATATTCATATATGTAATAAAGCACATAGGTGGCACAGTTACTAAGACATCTTGATATATCCAAACACCTCTTGGGATTAGTTTACTGGGTTAAAGAGCTTGGAACAACTCAGTCAATTGGCATAACATAGCTCATAAAGATAATATTGTACATCATAGTTTGGTGGGTAGCGTCTGGAGTCTTGAAAGTTTGCGAGCGGCCATCTAAGATACAACAATTGATCTCTTCAATGCTGGAGCAAAAGAGAATGAAGCAAACAAGAGACTCAAAGAAGAAACTAGTCCACAGGACTAATGGCTCACGGGAACCATGGCCTCTTCCAGCCTGAGACCAGAACTAGATGGTGTCCACCTACCACTACTGATCATTTTGACCAGGGACACAATAGAAGGTCCCAGATAGAATGGGAGAAAAATGTAAAAAAAACCCTCAAATTTCTAAAAAACACCAGACGTACTGGACTTACAGAAACGAGAGGAACACCCGAGACTGTCATCCTAAGATACCCTTTTAACCTGAAATTGAAGTCACTCCTGGAGGTCACCTTTCAGCCAAATAATAGATTGTTTTATAAATAAACAATACTACCCTTGAGGAACGTAAACAATCAATTATACAAGACCAAAGGGTCAACATTTACCCAAAGCAAAGATGAGAAAACAAGGAGGGTAGGGAAGCTGGATAAATGGAAACAGAACAAACAGAATGGAAATAATGAGAATGCTGACACATTGTGAAAATTGTCATGGAACAATCTGTATAAAAATTGTTAATTTTCTATGTATACCTTCACCTAAAACACAATAAAATGTTAAAAAAAAAAAAAGACTAAGGCATGGTGGTGTTTCACTAAATGGCTCTATTCCTCTGGTCATTAACCATCTTTATGTCATAACCAATAGACATTTCTGGATGAGGAGAAAGGGCCCTAAGGGACTCTCCCATCCTGTTCATGATAACCACCACAATGCCCTTGCCTCCCTTACTTAATGAAACAAATAATGTGCACTTGGAGGATGGATTGATGAGGTTTTCATTCATACCGCTGTGTAGAATTGTCTCGTAGCAGGAAGAAGGGTCAGTGTCATGTCATTAACACAGAAAGGGTCAAACCTTCATGGCCAAGGTGGGCCTCATCCGCCCTCAGTTACTGCATAAAGACTGAGCCGCACAGGATGGCAGGGAAGCCCAGCCAGCACCACCTGGCTGTAGTCTGTCAGGAAGTGGCTTTGTTACAACGCAAGATCAATGGGATTGATTTGAAGATGGGCTATCAGGTAGCCAGTGGGCCCTGTGCTTAAGAGCAGGAGAATCTGGCTGAGACATTGGGAACTTCTGGTAACTCTATGTCGAAATCCAGTTAGGATCTGCCCAGAGCTTTTATTTTCCTTCCCCTGTGAAAAATACACTGTGGATTATATAGTTCATTTGAAGCATATTGCTCTAAGTGACTTCTGAAAGCATCGACATCCTGGTTCTCAATTTCTGCGAGGAAGTTATGGCTGAGGATGGGAACTGTTTTTGATCTGAGATCACGCAGGTTGTTTGTGACAGAGCCATGTGTTCTAGCTTCCCAGCAAGTGTTTTTCAATCATGACATACACCCTCCTCAATTGAATATAAAGAAAATGACTGAATATCTACCAAGAGCAGGGCACCGTGTTCTGTCCTGGAGAAACAAAGATGGGAATTAATTGTTCTTTGCTGGAGGTACTCACTATGCATTGGAGGAGCCAGATGTTTGGAACCTCACAAGATAAGGCAATCCATATTCCATAAAGCAAGCCCCATGAGAGAAGGGATTTTGTCTTATTTGTCCACTGTTTTATCCCCAGAGAGTGGCAGAGCAGAGTGCTTGGTATATAGTAGATGATGTATGAATTTGGTTGAATGAATGATGATTAGAGTCTTGTACAAGGAGCCATGTTCTCATCACATATGAAAGTGATTCATTCTGTCAACAAATTGTAGGGCTTCAGAGAAAGCTCAAGAAAGGTTCATTTGTGAGATAGACTTTGGAAGGTGAGGAGAAGTTCACCAAGGAAACACAGAGGGAAGTAGATTCTGGGTTGAGGAAATAGTACCACCAAAGGTATGGAGGTTTGTATGCATGGCAAGGTCCCAGGATGAGGGCTTTCTTGGCCCTGTGCGTGGTTGGAGCCTACTCATGTGCAGGCTAGAATGGCAGGAGAAGAAGGCAGAGCTATATCTGAGGCCTGATCATGAAGGGTCTTCCAGCTTAGTGAAGAACCAGATGGAGAGTTCTTGCTATAGTTATCCACTTCTGACCTATCATTTTTGTTAGGTGCCGTTGAGTTGATTTTGACTCATAGCCACCTGGTCAAGGTTGGTGGTGCAACGATTAAGCGCTCAGTTGCTGACTGAAATGTTGGCAGTTTGAACCTACCCAGTGGCTCCTGAGGAGAAAGACCTGGCAATCTGCTCCCATAAAGACTGTAACCTAGAAAACCCTATGGGATAGTTTGACTCTGTCACATGGGGTCATGATGAGTATGAGTCTGACCTATAGAGGAGAAGGGATCCAGGTAAACAAACAAACAAACAAAAGCACCAAGTGGCTAAGATATTTGTTTTTTCTGAGCTTAAGAATGTTCCAGATGATACTGGCAAACAATGAAGCCTAAGATGTCTCATTGTGCTTGTGGCAGATGCAGTCCTCTCTAGTGCGTCTGGTCCTATCTGGCCCCTTACAAGCCAGGCAGTCCCTAGCTTCCTGTAGTGTTTGTAGGCAGCATAGCAGGCTCACTCCCGTTAAATGCCAGATTTCAGGGGAAGGCTAAGGGAGAACTATGAGGTGTGGGTACAAATGATCTTTGGAGAAAGTTGTCTTGCAGGAGGGGGAAGGAGATGCATATTCTTACAGTTAAGTAGCTTTGTTTGGAGTCCCCTCGAGCAGTGCGGGGAGGGCATGAGTATTGGAGTCAAATGGGCTTGGACTTAAGTTTGGACTCAGTCACTAAATACTTAGATGATGGGGGTGATTGCTTAACCTCTCTGAACCTCAGGTTCCTCATCTGAAAAATCCAGATAATAGGACCCATCATACAGGGTCATGGTGGAAATGAAATAAGATGCTTGTGAACATGCTGGTCAGTAGGTTTTCTTCTCTGTCTCCTTTGATGGCTTTCTGTAATAATGGAGCTTGACCCTACAGGGCTTTCAGAGAGGAAGAATTTGCATTCCTGGCTTTTAAAGGAGGTAGTCACCAAGGTGGTGTCTAATTAAGTGTAGCATGAGGTGACACCAGCCCAGGTGTGAGGAAACTCTAGATGCAGGGCAGTAGGTGCTCAGGAGGGTCATTGCCCAGCCTTCCTACTGGTGCAGAAGGAGGCTGTGGCAAGGATATGACTTTGGGACCTAGGTGCAATGCTAGAGAAGAATGTAAACCATGAGATGAGGAAGCCTGGGCTGGGTACCACGCACTAGGGGGGAACGGCAGGGGAAGGTGTATGCCCAGGACCTGCCTTATCACCTACCTGGGAGAAGGAAGGAGAACTCGGCAATTCATAGATCTACTACCTGCCACGCTCAGCGCCAGGTGCTTCACATGCACCATCTCATTTTACTCAAAATGGAATAATGAGAAGTCACTAAAAATGACATACATGTCTAAACTTGGAGAGATTGTATATATTTTTTAGTCATCTGCATTTTCTAAATTTTTACTACCTTTATTCAGCAAAAAAATATATAGAAATTAAAAAACTAAAAAAAAAAAAAAAGACTTTGGGACGTAGGAATGTACTGAGAATTCCCGGGTCTGAGAACTGAAAAATAAGATGGGGGTAGGTGGGGGGTTTTTGAGCAAACGGTATCCCAGGCTACTGCAATATAAGACATTTTGGGGGTGAGATGGGTTGAGGAAGAGAGGGTAGGAAACAGTATGGTGCAAAACTTCAGCCATATTAGAGACAATTTTTGGAGATCGTAGGATCCTGAGACAAGAGATCTGGACTTTGATCCAGAAAAACCCCAGCCAAGAAGAAGAAAAAACGAAGAAAGAAGACTCCCTTGATCACTCCTCTACCCTACCCCACAAAAGTGGTACAAGCGGTTGGGATCGGCTGCTAACTGAAAGGTTGGTGGTTCAAACCCACTCAGCAGTACAGCAGAAGAAAGGTCTGGCAAACTGCCTCCATAATGTTTGCACCCAAGAAGACCCTAAGGAGCAGTTCTACTCTGTAACAGTTGGGGCCACCACGAGTTGGAATTGACTCAATGGTAAAGGGTTTGATTTGGTTTGTCTTGGGTCTTAGCAGCCTTCTTGGGAACTATGTGATAGGTCCTTAACAGAAAATCCCTGTGAAGCCCTCAGCACTGGGCCTTCTCTGAAGGAAGAGGGCAGACTGTGAGGAAGGGGTTGATGAGGGCAACATTCTCCCCTCATCACTTCCTCCTTCATGAAGATGGAAAGAATGCCTACAACCCCCACCAGTCTCACACACACACACACACACACACACACACACACACACACACACACACAAACACACTTCTACATGCACACTTTCATGGGCTGGGCCACGAGTGCCCCAGCATTAGCATGCTGGGAGTCAGCATCCTGTCACTCCCCATGTCCTCTGAAGGCAGTTTCTCTTCTGCCCCATCCTAAGGGTTTGGCCTATGTTGTCCACCAGATCTTGCCTTCCAGAAGGCTGAGCCAGAATCCCAGTGTGGAAAACCAGTGCTGATATTTAATTTAAAAGCAAAGATGCTACTTGGTAAAATTTTGCTAAGTTAAATCTCAGCTTTTCCTGCAGAGAGACCTCCTTCCAAAGAGGGAGAGGGTTCTGTGATTTTAGACACCTCTCTGATGACTGTTTCAACAGTGAGGACATGTGAATAGTGAGACACCGTCCTGCCTGGATGAAAGAATGTTAGGATGGAAGTTCTAGCCAGTCCTGTTACAGATAGGGAAAGCAAGGATCTATTAAGGAAATGGACTCATTTATTCAACAACTGCTTATTAAGTGCATTGAATGTGAATTCTGGGAGGGTTTAAAGATGATTAAGACATAAATCTGATTGTGTCAGTCTCTGCTTAAAATCCTCTGACAGCTTCCCCTTTTACTTCAAGTAACCTCCTTATTATGGTCGATAAGGTGTTGTATGATCTGGCTCCATACTTATACCTCTTGTGCCTCTTGCCTACTTGGTTCCTCTAAAAGTTTCAGACAAGCTCTTTCTGACCTCAGACCCTTCTCACATGTTCATTTGTCTTGTGGAAAACCCTTTTCCTCTGCTCTTCTGAAAGCTGGTTGCTTCTAATTCCTCAGGTCCAAGTTAAAAATATTATCTGCCTAAAACGTCTTCCATGACTACCTTATCTACTGTTCGTTTCCATTATTCTCTACCATAGCACCTAGTTAGTTCTTTCTGTAGCACTGATCATAAGTTAATCTATTTATTTATTGGGTGCTCTTGGTGGCACAAAGTGTTAATCACTAGGCTAATAATTGAAAGGTTGGCAGGTCGAATCCACCTACAGGCACCTCAAAAGAAAGCCCTGGTGATCTACTTCCAAAAGGTCACAGCCATTGAAAACCCCAGGGAGTGCCATTCTACCCTGAAAACACATGGGGTCTCCATGAGTCAGAATCAACCTGATGGCAAATGGTTTGGTTTTTATTTATCTATTTACGTGTTCAATACTACTTTCATCCACTGGGTTCTAAGCTCCATCACAGCAAGCGCCATGTCTGCTTTATTTATTATCATGTGTACCCTACGTCTCACACATGCTAAACACAGAGAAGATGCCGAATACATTTTTGTGCCTGTGAGCATGGCGTTGTTTGGAAATAGGGTCTTTGAAGATGTTGTCGATTAACATGCGTTCATACCAGAGTAGGGTGGGTCCTAATTCAATCTGAGTGGTGTCCCATAGAAGAGAAGAGAGACGGAGAAAGGAGGGTCATGTGAAGATGAATCTACAAGCCAAAGAACACTTGGGGCTACCAGAAGCCAGGAGGGACAAGAAAGGATCATCCCTAGAGCCTTCAGAGATAACATGGCCCTGCCAGCACCCTAAATTCAGACTCCTAGCCTCCCAAACTGTGGGACAATACATTTCTATTCTTATAGCCGCCCAAATTGTGGCACTTTGCCATGGCAGTCTAGGAAACTAATACAGGGTTCAGAGTTGTCTCAGGGCTTGTGAAATCTACTACAAAGCAGTCACCATTCTTCTAACCCTATGCTTTCTGTGCTTCCTGAGACAGTCTCACCGGAGCGTAAGGGAGTGGGACAGACCTAGATGGGACTTGCTATCAGCATATTGCCTTAGGAAAACCACACGCAGATGGGCTTGTGCTGATTTGAGGAAACAGAAGGAAAATAATTCATGGCTTCAAAACTTGACATTTTTTAGCTTCCCACCAGATATGTCATGTGTACTATATTTGCTGCACTTCTTGGCCTGACTTTCCAAGTTCAACGTTCAGGAATTATACTTGACATTTCCTTCCAACATGGGCGAGGGAGGCTGACAAAGAGGGAGGGTGCTGTGGGGTAGAGAGAGTATGGGTGTTGGGCACATTCAGACCAAGGTCCCAATACTGGCTCAGGTGTTGAGTCACTGTGACCTTGCTCAGTCTCCTGTCTCTGAGCCTGACTCCCCTCATCTGTGAGACGGGAACGGTGCCTACTTCCCAGGGGTGATGCAAGGACCAAAGGGGATTCAAGACTCCAAAATGCCCATTATCATCAGGCTGTGCACATCAAGTATCATATTAATAGTTTATTTGTTGAGGAAGCTATCATGAAGTTGAGATCATCTCTAAGAAAGCTGTTCAGAGTCATCAACCTTAGGTGTTAGAGGCAAAATTCAAACCAATATCTGTCTTCTTCTCAAAGTGGGGTGCTAACTAATCTCCTATTCTGCCTCCTTCCTCTACTAGCTCCTTCTCTTCCCACCAAGCTCTGCGAGACAGTCATGAAGACTTGGTTTTTGTGTCCCATGAACTGACTTTCTATGCAGGCAATTCCCAGTATACAAGATGGCAAGTTGGAGACGGTCTCTAAAAAAAACATGGCATGGAATGTGAATCCAATGTCTCTTAGCATTGGCAGAGCAAAATAGTCTGTCAACAATGAGGATGAGAACCTAGAAGGTGCAAACTCCTGTCTATGAGTGACACACCTGGAAAGGAGGATGACATATCACCTGGTAGATCATGGAGCCAAAGGACTGTCCATACCTGAGCATCATCTGTGGAAGCCTCCACAGAGGCTGCAAGTGGGAGAGGGGAGGAGGCTTTGTCCGAACCAGGGCCTGGGGAGCCCATCCGATGGTATGGAGACCCCAGGTAGGATGTGATAGATGCCACCAGGAGCGTAAATCCTTCTGTCACTGGGGAGATTGACTACACCCAGACCAGCACTCATGCACAGGGTGGACTTAGCATCAGGGGTTGGGAGAGTGCCATGTCAACATTCAGCTTCAGGCACACGTTGGCGTTATTTCCTGTCATGATTCCTTTTCCTGAGCCTGGAGGTCCCAGGGTGCTAGGCTACAGAGTGTAGTCTCCTTCTTCTTGGGGAAGTTGGGACTGGCAAGTTTCGACATTGTCAGACCTACCTCAGGGACGAGCTACAAGGTGCCCAGAACAGCTGGATGGGTCAACAGAGAAGGCTGGAGATTGGGCAACCAAGTCGGAGGAGGAGGGGTTGGGGCTTGGGGGCTCACGGCAGGCACAATGGAGTCTGGCCTTAAGGAAATAGCCCATTAAGTGACTTGTGGAAGATAAAATCTGTAGGCTACGGTTCTCCATTTCTTGCATGGTCTATATTTCTCTCAGAATGGCTCGGGTGCCTTGGTCATTGCCATGCTTCTGATTCTTGCCCTGGTTCCTCTCCCCTTTCTTGGGTCTCAATTTCAATTTTCTCTCATTCCTTCTGAAACCCAGACACATCTGCTGTGGCAGGCGCACCCTCAGCTGCACATGGCTCACTGGCTCGCTTTCCCAAAGTCTTCCCTGTGGAGAAGAGGAGGCCGTATCCTCTTCTTCCTCATCTCTGCCTTCTCTTCCTGTTGCCATCTTCCCTGCATCCTGAAGAGAGTGGTCTGACTGCCATCCTGTGGAGAACTCCCCCTCCCCAGCCCTTCACAGGACGCCACCTCCTTCTCAGATCTTCCCATGTCGCATTGCCTGTGTCTACCCCCAGGGATGGCGCCTGTGACCCAAAACTGTCAGCTCGCTCTTTCACGCTCACTTAGAGCGCATTACAAACATATTGTGCAAAGAGCTTCCATTTAAGGAAAGCATCAACGGGCAGCATTTGGTCTGCAAGGGCTGGATGTCCTCCTGTCTTTTATTGACTCTTAAGAAGCCGGCTCCAGAGCTCCTGTCACCGAGAGGGTGGGCTCCTGCTGATCGCCTCAAGGTGAAGCCCCACCCACCACTGCCAGACGCTGGCCTCTTGGCACCTCCCTTGGGGGCAGGTGGGCTTCTTCTGTTCTCCTGGTTATCCAAGCCCCCATGACACTGGTTATCCAAGCCCCAGTGCACCCTGGTTCTGCAGAGAGGTCCCCTCTATTGCCCTACATGTCTCCATGGACTGTTCTCTTCAAGCTCTTTTGTCCCTATAAAATTGGAACAAAAAACATTCCCCCACTCTGGGCAGTTCCTCTTGAAAAGATACCTGCACCCACCCTACCCCAACCTATCTGGTTATCTCTCCTGAGCTCATTTGACTCTGCTTATGTCTCCAGCCCTCAGTGACTGCCTCCTCAGGGTGTGCGCTGTGTGCTCTGTGTGTGTGTATGTGTGTGTGTGCGTGTGGGCGCATGAGTGTGTAGTAGTGGGTGTTCACATTACATCAGAATACTGGAAGTGGCCCATGTTTTCTCCTGTGAGATTTTGTCCTCCCCCATCACCACATCACTGCCCTCAGCCTGAAACCCAGCTTCATGGCTGAGCAAACCCTTCTTGACACTGCCCTGCCCACTCTAACTCCCCTTCTCCCCTCTCTCTCACGCCAGCCCATCCCTCCAGCCACAATGGCCTGAACAGCTTGCATCCTGAAGGCTTATCCTTGCTTTCACACAGCCAGGTCTTTGCTCATGCTGCACTCCTGTCTCTACTGTGATTCTGTCTCCACTTCCTTTCCTTGACGAATTCCTGCTCATTTTCCAGCACTGACTGCAGGTATGACCTTTGGAGGGAGTCTACTCAGACTCGACTTCACTTCTGCCCAACTCAGTTTGGGAACCTCCTCCATGCCCCTATAATATTCTGTGGTTATCTCTGTATATATGATGGGATGGCTAGAGGCAAGGCCCCTCCAGTTATGCCTGAGCAGAGTCCATAAGCATCTCTAAGCCTCAGTTTCTTCATCTGTGAAATGGAGATGACAGTAGGGTACCTCATAGATTGTGTGAGGCCTCCATTAGATGATACACATGAATGATGGGCTTGGGTGGAACCCAGCCCATAGTAAGCTGGGCCACCCCAGCTGTTATTTTCCATGTCTCATGCAAGGGGCTTGGTGTGTGATTTGTCTCTGTTTCAGGGAAGGGTCTGGTGATGCTCATCTCTATCACTGCAGTACCTGGCATGGGGCTTAGTAGAGACTAAGTGCTCGACACAAATGGAACGGATAAACAAACCGAGGCATAGGGTCTCTAACCCTTACTATAGATTATAATAATTGATTGAAAGTGGTGGGGCAAACAGGTTTATCTTTTTAATTATATGGTGGTGTTTTGAATGGTTGCTTAAGAATTCTTCCTTCTTAGTCTGATTCTTTAGCAGATGGATTGATTTACACTCTGAGTGTGAGAGTGTGGACATGTCAGTGTGTATACAGTGTTGGGAGGATTTCCCCAGTCTCATAGCATGCAACAGGCAGAGGGACAGACCCCCGGGGGGGATTTTGCCCTAAGTAGGCTACTGGGTAGGAGACCTGGGCACTTGCCATGATTCTTGTCCATCAAGTGGCTGTGGCATTGGAGTAAATGCCTGAACTGCTGCTGGGGTCTCAGGGTGACTCAGACCTGGGGATTGATGATGGGTTTTGTCATATTCCTGAATAATTAAAGAACAGCTTCCATTTGTGGGGACTTGCTTCAAAGCTATCACAATGTATTAGTGCTCAAATATGCTGTATGTGTGCGAGTTTAAAAGGAAAGAGAGACACTCACAGCCAAGAAGATAAAGTTTAGCACTATTGATAATCGTGTTCCACACATGGTGGCTCTTTCAGAAGAAAATACCATTTATTGAAGAATCACTGGCTTCCAGGCCTATTCGCATGGACACATAATGCATTTCTTCAGTAAAGCTGGCCTAGAATTATCTGGAATGAAGGGCCATCAGAGAATGGCTGATGTGTTTCTTGGGTCAGACATTGTTCCCAGCCATAGAGTCATCCAGAACCATACTTCTCAGCAAACACTGAGTGGGTGGTCTCATGGGAAAGCAAGTCCTCCCTCTCTTTGAGCCTCAATTTTTTCTTTTTTTTCCTCATAAAATAAAGTTGAAGGTGTCTGCTTTGCCCATCTTACAGGGATGTGATAATGGTCATATTCAGCAATACATGTGCCAGGAAAATGATATAGGCTTCCCAGTGATCCAAATGATTAAGTGTGTGAAAATTAACCAAAAGGTTGGCATTTCAGACTTACCCGGAGGCATCTTGGTGATCTGCTTCTGAAAGTTCACAGCCTTGAAAACTCTATGGCGCAGTTCTACTCTGCACAAATGGGTCACCATGAGTTGGAATCATCTCGATGACAACTGGTCTGGTGTTTTTTTTGGGGGGTGATATAAGAATGTGCTGCTTTTATTAGGAGATTAGACCTCTGTCTTCCTTTAATTGGTAGAATTTGCTTCTGTGTGGTCCTAAAAGCATTTCCTTCCTCTATTTTAACTTGGTAAACAGAAACAGGCAGGTTCCTGTCTCAGAAAAAGAAGGATGGTTTACAAGATCTGGAGTAAATTGGAGCCAGAAGCCTGCAGAGACTGGTTGCTGGGACCTCTAATGACCATACTGGGAATTCTCCCCATGGTGACCCTAAAACGTGGAAATCTAGGCAGTAACCAGAAGTCACTCAGGATTCAGAAATAGTGCCCACTCTCAAAGAAAAGCTACTAAATTATGACCAGCCAACTGTCTTTAGTTTCTTCATCTGTAAAGTGGAGATGAGAGTGGAGTACCTCATAGGTTGTGGCGAAGCCTCCATTAGGTGATGCACATGAAAGATGGGCTTGGATTGGGGCCCAGCCCACAGTAAGGTGGGTCACACTCAGCTATTATTTTCCATGTCTCATGAAAGGGGCTTGGTGTGTGATTTGTCTCTATCTCAGGAAAGGGTCTGGTGATGCTCATTTCCATCACTGCAGTACCCAGCACAGGGCTTAGCAGAGACTAAGTACTCAACACAAATGGAATGGATAAACAAAGGCAAGAAGAGCTACCAAATTATGACCAGTCAACTGTATTGAGAATATAATTACAGGTGACCCTAAGGGGCAAAACTAGCCAAAACTCAAGGGAATGAAAAATTGCTAACACAATGACATGCAGAGTCAAACATCAGCCTCCATTTACAGAACTTAAATGGAAAGTTATCAAAATAGATATGTCACATGCTGGGTATATTTGCGCTTGCCCAAATGAATGTTCTTTGGTTTCAAACAGTCACTGACAGATAGATAGATAGACAGACAGACAGATAGATAGACAGACAGACAGATAGATAGACACATAGATAGACAGGTAGATAGTTAGACACATAGATAGATAGACAGATATATAGATAGATACATAGATAGGTAGGTGGAAACACAGATTGATAGATAGATATGGATAGTAAATTGGACTGTTTTTTCTCAACTGCTGATCTTTCTTTTGATCAAAGAAATCCTTAAATATTTTTGGAAAAACATACAAAGAGCTTGTGTTCAGAGCTGACGGGTTTGTAATGGAATTCCAGCTTGGACAATTCCTTAAAGCTTCTTGAAGCCTGAGTTTGTGTGTTTCCTGTTAAATAAAGAAGTTGGTCCAGATTCACTTATAGAGCCTTTCCCATCTTTATTAACCCAAGGTCTACTCATGACAGGGGGCTTTAGCTGGGAAAGTCTCAATGCATGGGCCAATGTCCCCGTGATGTGGCTAATGGAGCAGCCATCATATATTTTAATTACGGCAAGAAAGCAACTTTTGGATTGAATGGGTGAGTGCAAACATTTGGCAACATCCTGCATGAGTGCAAATGAAAAGTGATTATATTAGAGCTGTTATTTTTTCCTCAAGAATGACTTCCTTCGTGTGGCAATAGGAAGCTTTCAGGAAATTATTCTTTCTGGCACTGTTCAAGCACCAGAATGAACCTGAATCCAGTAATTTAACGTAACTTTGTTTTCTAAGTTAATTAATTGAATGAATCTTGATGTTTGGCAATGAAATATAGCATGGGAACAGCATGAGGCAGTTTTCCCTTTTATTTAAGCAAAATTCTTGTCTGCTCCGTTCCATATTAGAGCTACCATCATTATCTGGAGTGAAGGGTGAGAAAATAAAGGATCAATAGACTTCTTGGGGTCCAATATTTTTCCTACCCATGGAATCATCCAATCCAGTGCTTCTCAAATTTTAGTGTGCATATGAATAATCTGGGGATGGTTTTAAAATGCAGAATATGATCCAGTAGGTGTGGGATGGGGCCTGAGATCCTGCATGTCTGACAATTTCCCAGGTAAAGCCTGTGATGCTTCTGGCCCACAACTCCACTTTAAGAAGCAAGGTCCATCAACATATCCTCACACCCGTCACCATTCTTCTTATTCAGGGACTCTTGCTCAAGTGGAATGTTGTTATAGCTTCTTAGTAGCTTTCCCTATTTCCAGCCTCCCCCCACACTGCCATTCCAAAAAAAAAAAGAGCACCAACTTCAAATTTTCTAATTCTCAGATGAGTCACACAACTTTCTACTTGCTATCACCAAGTAGTGTCCAATACTTCTCTATTTGCTGTACTCAGTGCCTAGGAAGTGGATCCCCCCCTCTTCTCCCTGAATTACAAAGTCCTCTCCTTTCTTTCTAGGAGCACTGGTTGCACAGTGGTTAAAGTACTCGGCTGCTAACCAAAAGATCAGTGGATCGAACCCACCAGCAGTTCAGTAGGAGAAAGATGTGGCAGTCTGCATCTATAAACATTTACAGCCTTGGAAACCCTATGGGGGCAGGTCTACTCTGTCCCTACAGTGTCACTATAAACTGGAATCGACTCAATGACAGTGAGTTTTTTGATCTCCTTTCTTTCTTGCTCCGAGTGCTGGAGATGTTTGTATGACACTGCTCACCAAGAGCTAGTCCATCATAAACAACTCTATCCTGAAAGAGCTTAGGGGCCTCAAGATACCACAGCCACTTTGGCTGCTGGCTTTACTATCATTTTAACACCTGCCCACCTGGATCGTATCATCTTCCAATAGCTTCCAGGGCTTTGACCATGTGGGTCATATCTTTTGCTGTGGCTTCCAGGTCTTCTTTGTTGCCTGCAACCGTTGTTATGCTTCTTGGATTCCTTGGAAATCCACCAGCAGCCTTTGCATCTCTAGCACCAGTTCTTTGTGCCCCTGGTTTCTATCTTGCTGCGCCTTTTTGCATAAGCATATGCTGTCAGTTTCTGCTATAATCCAAGGGATTCTGGCTAATGAATGGAGCCATTAGATCCCTAATAGAGACTGGAAAATCCACGGTCAAAGAATCTAGGTAAACTACTCAAAGTAAAGAAACTAGTAAGTAATGGCCTCCAAAGACTGCATGCTTCCCAGTCTCTTCTAATGGTTGCCTCTTTTATTGCATAAGGTGTTTGGAAATATGCCCTAGGATTAGCTCAAGTGTTGGATTGAACTCTTAGCTAAATGCTTTCTCTTTGTGCAGAGAAGCTGGGGACTTGCTTTAGGGTGCCAGGGCTGTGTTGAACTCTATTTCACCCGTCAGCCAAGACCCTCCATCCTGTGTATTAAGGGGAGAAGCTCTCAGGCTAAAGGGCACAGTCCACTGCAGTTGCAGCTGAAATTGGAGGAAAGACAAGAGGATGTGACATGGGCACCAGCAGCCTCTGCTGTACTAGACACCGAGGAGCATGAGGTGAAGCTGATGGCTGGCACCCATTGTGGCCAGACATGGATGCTGACTGCCGTTGCACTGGGAATCCACAGACACGTCCCTGAAACAAATCCAGCTCCAGGGATTAGACCCATGAGCAGACATTCAGATGCTGACACTGTGAAAGCCAGGTGCAGATGTTTCAAAATCTTCAGACCAATGAAAGTGCTCAGGTCAGCACCTGCGTGTCACCTGGTACCTGGTCCATTGCTGTCACTGAGCCACTGGGGACACTCACTAGCATCCACCTGTCCAGTCACCTTGGTCAGCCTGGGGACTGAGATGGAACTTGGGTATTGATGGTGGCCAGCTCTGCATACTCATGATCCTTCTAGAACTGGATTGAAATAATCCCTTACCCCTTATGAACTGAGCCAACTGGCCAGGGTTCCAGCTTCTTGGCTGCCTTTCTGTTCTCACAGGCTATTAAAGGAACATTCTAGATGCATCTTTTTTTTTTTTTTAATCACTCACTTATGAATGGCTGTTGACCAAAGGTGTTCCTTTGGGATTATAGATAGTTAAACACAAAGGAAGGGAGGAGAGAGCATGGAATATTTTTTGGCATTACAAATATCATGAGCAACAAAGAACATCCAAACCAGAAAGAAAGGGGATTCCCCTGAATACAAGGCTGAGGGCTCAGGGACACTGCCAACACTCTTATAAATTTTAGGACCTATAGTGCCAGAGCCTCAGGTAATCACCACACTCTGGTAAGGCTACCTCATTAATAGTCATGCAGCTATAGAGGCTCAGATGATTAGACGTCTCTAATGAACCTATTAGAAGACAATAGCATCTGTTATTTACCTAGGGGGAAACTAGAGGAAAATGTTGTGGGCTGGGAATTGTTTATGCAGCATTTATCCAGGGTTGGGCTGGTAGGGAGGTGGAGGTGGAACATCAGCTAAGCCTAAGCATGTGGGAACACTATTTTCCAATCTTATAGAGGACAGCTGTGGGTTGTCCTGTTCAGAGTAAAAAAAGGAGATGTCCACTCACATAATGTGGGAAGAAAGGGAAGCAGCATTTATGGAGCACCTACCACATGCCAGTAATTAGCCCCTTTACTTCCACATACTGTTTATTCTAATGTAAAACTCACAATAAACTAGAAGGCAACTGGTCACTGGTTGTTCTTGTTAAGTAGATCTGGGGTGGGGGTCTGCATTTCTAACAAGCTCCAGGCAGCGCTGATGCTGCTGTCTACGCATGAAAGTAATCATTGCATTCACCTGGGGAGCTTTACAAGCAAAGATGTCACTTTGAGGACTAAGTACACCTGACCCAAGCCATGGTGTTTTCAATCACCTCCTATGCACATGAAAGCTGGAAAATGAATAAGGAAGACCAAAGAAGAATTGATGCACTTAAATTATGGTGTTGGCAAAGAATATTGAATATACCATAGACTGCCAGAAGAAAGAACAAATTTGTCTTGGAAGAAGTACAGCCAGAATGTTCCTTAGAAGTGAGGATGGTGAGACTTTGTCTCAATTACTTTGGACATGTTATTAGGAGGGACCAGTCTCTGAGAAGGACATCATGCTGGGTAAAGTCAGCAAAATAAAAAGGAAGATCCTCAACTAGATGGATTGACACAATGGCTGCAACAATGAGCTCAAACACAGCAACGACAGTGAGGATGGTGCAGGACTGGGCAGCGTTTTGTTCTGTTGTACATAAAATTGTTTTGAGTCAGACCAACTGGATGTCACCTAACAACAACATGCTAGTTCTACCACCAGGCATTGTGATTTGTGAGTCCTGGTGGCATAGGGGTTAAGGGCTCATCTGTTAATCAAAAGGTCAGTAGTTGGAATCTACCAGCGGCTCCTTGGAAACCCTAGGGGGCAGTTCTACTCTGCCCTATAGGGTCACTCTGAGTTAGAATTGAGTCAAAGGCAAGGCAATGGGCTGTACTGGGTCTTTTAAATAGCTCTTCAGGCAATTCTAATGTGCAGTCAGGGTTGAAAACCACTGCCCTAGAGGGTTTTCTGGATGGTGCATTCTCAGAATGCCCTTGGCTGTGTGGACGAGTGGGCACATTGCAGTTCCTGGACTGAGGTGTCTTTGGGCCAGGGTGCACCTGGAGTTTAGGCACCACAAGACACACTACAAGGTGGACATAGCTGGAGAAGATCTATGAAATGAAGTCCATAGGGAGACAAACTTAAGGAGAAACTGTAAGCAGTGAGGGGAACGAAATTCCTTAGTCTGCTTACCGACCTCAATGTGCAAACACATCCACTCAATACAAGGATTTGATGATGCCCAATCAATATGGATCCTACGAGTACCAAAACAAATGATGATTTTTCTCCTTAAGATAAAACCCCTACAGATGAACAAATGTTCCAGGGATTACATTAGCTGGCCAGGTTAATTAAAAACAACTCCAATAATTAGTTTTGTGCATTCAGTTTCTTTGTTATTAGGACAGACTCTTCACCTCTTCACAGAAAGGACAAAGGCTTCTAAATGAAACCTTGTCTGACTTCTCTGTCTCTCCCTTGATCCTGTGTTCTCAAAAACACATTCATGCATTCAGAAGTTTCTCCAGATCGAAAAAAATCCTCCTTTCAGCTGACTCAACCTCAAATACATTGGGTTACAACTTGAGTTGAAGAGACATAAAAGCTTTTTTTTTTTTTTTGGTCCTATTAATGTTCCATGGAGCTCTTTAAAGAGGGTTGATATTTATTTGGATGTTTCATGAATGCTACCCAATAAATGTAAACAGCCTTCTTAATCATTAAATTTTAAAAAGAGAGATGTGAAAAAGGCATCATGAATGTGACATGGAAGAGTCATGGGAAGTAGGTTCAAGCCCTTGGTCTATCTCTACATCCCAGATTCTCCACTTCTTCATCTCAGGCTGCTGTGAGGGTCATGAGGCTTGAACAGGAAAGTGCTGGAAGGTGGTACACAGACACAAGAGAGTATTGTTGTAACCTCGCCAGTGGTGAGGCTAGGAGGTGACAGTGATCACACTCATCTCTGAGAAGGACCCCTTACTTCCCCTACCACAGGCAAGGAGGCCAGGTCTGTATTCCAATAATTAGATCTGTCCTTCCCGATCATAGTTGATTGTTCCAGAATGTAGACACCTGGTCTAAACCTGCCAATCAAATCCTGTCCCTAGAAAATTGGAATAAGGTGACACAGAGCTGGAGAATGTGGGCAGAGGAACTTTAATGGCAAAAGTCTATAGCAGTGATCTGCAACAGAACTTTCTGTGATGATGGAAATGTTCTATAGCCCATGCTGCCCAGTATGGTGGCCACTAGCCATACGTGGCTATTGAGCACTTGAATGTGGCTAGTGTAATTAAGGGACTGGCTTTTTAATTTAATTTACTTAAAATTTTAAATTTAATAGCTAGTGGCTACCATTTTGGACAGTACAGCTCTAGAGTGAAGTGTGATAGCTCCCTGAGGATTCTAAGGAAATCCCCAGAGCTGTCTTGGATTCTCCTTTCCCAAGTTTTGGCTGTTCAACGGTTGCATCCACTTCATGAGACACCCTAGGAGCTTTTTGATAAATTCCCCAATTTATTTCAGCTAGCCAAAAGAGCCTTAATTAAGATAATGTATTAATTAAATTGAGAGCTTAGATACTATTCTTTTGTGGAGGCAACGTCTGTCCATCACATTAAAACTATACAGATGTGAAGACACTGGGCCTTCTCTTGCCCCTGAATGTTCCACCAAAGTAGGAAATGAGGAAGGTAGGTAAACTCTTTAACACCCACCTAATACCCTAAGCAAACTATCTTATCAGATAACAGGGCAATTCTACTAGAAATCTGAAAGAATTTGTGGTGTGATGAAGGTGACTTATTTATGCCAGAGAGTCACTTAAGACCAATAGTCACTTGGCATTAGACTGGGGATCTGGAAAATATGGTTTACATTCTAACTTTTTCCCTTTCCCCCCTGTGTGAAGCTATGCAGCCACTCTGAGCTTCAACGGCCTTATGATTAAAACAAAGCTTTAAAATCAGAATATCTTCAAGGTTCTTATATTTCTACCAGGTTATAAGCTATACACAGGCAGGGGCCTTGACACTGCCTTATTTGCTGTCGCACCCTTACAGAGCCAATGTAGAAATAACACGTGGTATTGAAGGAATAAGGATCCCTGGTAGCACAGTGGTTAAAGTACTCAGCTGCTAACCAAAAGGCCAGGGTTTCAAACCTACCAGCTGCTTCTTGGGAGAAAGATGTGGTAGTCTGCTTCTGTAAAGATTTACAGCTTGGGAAACCCTATGGGGCAGTTCTACCTTGTCCTATAGGGTCACTATGAGTCAGAGTTGACTCAATGGCGATGGGAATTGAAGGAATATGTGATTGAATCACATGCTTTTGTTGAATCTGATCTAGAGGGCCTGCAGTGATTCTTCTTGAAGCCAAACCAGGTTTGGGCCAAAGGCTATCAAAGTCCAGAGGTTGTATAAGTGGTTTTTCTTTTGGAAATGTCCCACTTTAACATTCACAGGCATGGCCTGACTCTGTGTAACCCTGAACCACTTTACCGCTCCAGGAGCTTTGGTTCCCCCAATCATAAATAATAAATAAGGCTAACAGGGACTTTACAGATTCAATATTGCATCCACTATCACCTAGTAGGAGCCCTGGTGGCACAGTGGTAAAGAGCTCCTCTGCTAACCAAAAGGTTGGCAGTTCAAATACACCAGCCGCTCCTTGGAAACTCTACAGGGCAGTTCTATTCTGTCCTATAGGGTCGCTATGAGTCGGAATCAATTCAACAGCAATGGGCTTGGTTTGGTTTATCACATAATAACACATTTGATCTTCTTAACAACTATGCGGGGTAGATGTCCTTGTTGCAACATCATTGTCATTGCCATCATTGCCACCATCACCATCATCATCATCATCATCATTATCAACACACCAATGTTATTCCTGGTGCAGATGGGGACACCAAGGCTCAGAAAGATAAAGCTAGTTGATTCAGATTCCACTTTTAATAAGTGGGGGAAGAAGAATTCACAACCGTGTCTTCTGACTCTAAGTCCTACACTTAGTAAAGAAGAACATCTGTATCTGCTTTAAAATTTTATGGAGACAGATGAAATACCATATGTTTAATACTTTGGAGGAAAAAATGTGAAGCCAATAAAGTTAACATTTGAAGAGTTTAGAAGGGAAGAATGTCACTGTTTTGGGGGGTATGGATTTTGAGTTTTGCTCTTGAGAGTTTGGTGGCTGGATGTTACCTACAGCACAAAAATAGGCTAACAACTATGGAAAGAGAAGGCCATAGCATCCTGGAAATCCTGGAGAGCAAGCCTTACTTGTAAACCAGATTACTGTTTTCTATGTGTAATAATAAGTAGCCCTGGTGGTTAAGTACCTTGCTGCTACCCAAAAGGCTGGCAGTTCGAACTCACCCAGTTGCTCCTTGGGAAAAAGACCTGGTGATCTGCTTCCATAAAGACTACAGCCAAGAAAGCCCTTTAGGGCAGTTCTACTCTGTCACATGGGGTTGTTATAAGTCGGAATCAACCCAATGGCACCCAACAATGACATGTGTAATAATAGCTAACTCTTTTGTCAAATAGCATGTTCTATTCTTCTCATTGAATCCGTGCAACAACACAATGTGATCAATACTATAATTCTAGTTTTAATATGAAGACATTTTGCCATGAAGAAGTTACGTGACTTGCCCAAGGTCACAGAAATAGAAGTTATCCAAGCCAAATATCTGACTGCAGAGCTCAAGTGCCAAGCTACGGTGTTATGATTTCCTTATTTCCTCCTTGTTAATTATGAATCTTCAGTAAATTTTCACCTAAATACACCTAAATAGTCCATCTTTATCTTACTGATACCACATGAAGAGAGTTAGCTAGTGTCTAAACTGGGGACACAGGACTTCCAGGGGACAATGTGATGTGGCAGCAGCAGCAGCACCATGAGAAACCCCAAGGTAGGAGAATCTCAAGGATATACCAGCCTCTCCTAGGTATTTCTCCTCTGATGTTAACATTGGGATGATTTTTCTTAAATAAAGGGATGGGGTAACTTCTCTCACAGACTTACTACTTATCTGCTAGATTGCACCTTATTCATCTTGTTATCTATAGAACCAAACTCAGAGCCAGACATAGTAGAATTAGTTGATGCATGAATCATTCTGACTCCTAATATTGCTAACAGGTAAGACACATAGACCCTTCTCCAGCCGTTTTCTTATTTTAACCTCCTGCAAAGCTCCATTTATGGACTACCTGTGCAGAATGCAAGAAGATGAGTGTGAGGTAAATAAGTATTAAATTTTCCCATTAAAGGTGATAGTCAGCTATTATGGCAACAGCGGCATTTGAGGTATGCAGTTAGAGACAGCCCTGTATTTGGACCAAAATAAGATTGCCTTCAGGAGGTTCTGATACATTAGGGACCTCATGGGGCATTTTGGGAATTTTCAGAATAGACCAAACCAGGTGAGCATATATAAAAACTATGCTGAGGATGAGTTTGGGGAGCTTAGAAGTTCGGGTCAAGGACACCTCAAAATGTTCCACTCAGCAACAGGATATCCACGATGGTGAATAACTATGCGGATGGGATTTCAGTTTCCTCTTAAAGTCTCTTCCTTTTCTAATGTGTTATGACCCAGTGTGTACCACAGGTGCAGTGCAGGATAAATAAATCTGTAAGACATAGTTCCTACTCTAAGGGAACTTCTAAATCTTGATTCAGAGAGTAGTACAAGTGATAAGTCAGGGCAACAACCAAAGCTGTGTAACTGATCTGAATATGGTTGAGTTGAAAGAGAAGAGGAACAGTTCTCTGAGGGTTAGGCGAGGGGATAATCTAGGGAGGACTTCCTGGAAAAGCTGGATAGAGAAGGGAGGTCTTACTGATAAGTAGGAACAAAATTGATGAAAAGAAGCAAGGTAGGGGGCTTCCCAGAAACACTGGAGAAGACACATTGTGTATAAAATTGTGAGCACTCAAGGAGGCAAAGAGCAGACCAGGTGTATTGCTTTATGTGGGTGAGTTTTGAGGCCAGGTACTAGACGTCTTTAAATGCCAGGCTAAGGACTTACGGCTTTCCAGCCAAGGCAATGAATGAGGAGAGTCTGAAGGTTGTGTGTGGCAAAGTCTTATGAATAGCTCTTTGGGAAGAACAATCGATAGTCTATAGGAACATGAACTGTTGGGTAAGACAGAGTTAGAAAGCATAGAGATTAGACAGAAATGTCTTATTCCAAGTTAGCTATTTTTCTGCTGAAAGAAGAAAAAAATCCAGCTTCCAATGAACTACCTTTTATTATGACACAAAAGCCATAAAAGTAGTGATGTATATAAAAGCAGAGCAGGATGTTTTTAGTGGCTTTATGAAATAAAACAGCAGTAGATGGTTAAAATTGGAATGCCCCACATCAGGTTATAACCATGTGAGTTTGGAAACTTGCAGCAGCAATGCAATCATATTTTTATAGCTCTAGCTTGGTCCTTTCACTCAGATAACTGAGCGAGGGGTGGGTGAGAAGGGAAAACCCAGCAAATCAATGCCATTAAATAACAAGAGATGAGAGTCTTTGAATTCCAATGGCCACAGCAGTTACCATTTTGATAAAAGAATCATTATTCCCTCAAATCAGAAATATGTGTGCTATGAATAAGGATAAGATTGACACTCGGGAAATCAGGTTCCCTAACACAATCATATGACTGGTAGGCACTGGTTGTGCTTGCACTTTGGAATCTGTTACTTCATTTAGCACCTATCACCATTTTGGGGAGGGTGATTTTCACAAATTTCTAGATATAGACACCGAGGTCCAGAGGGATTAAGATCTGTGCCCATTGTTAAAAAATTAAGACACGGAATCTCCTCCAAGGTACAACAATTGGTCTGTTTGCCTGGACCAACAGAGGAAGAAGGAGAGTCAGGAATCTGAGGAGGATGTGGAATTTGTGGCTAATTACCTCCATGAATAACTGCTTCCTTTGCCATGAGACCAGAAGAACTGGATGATGCCCAGCTGCCTTTACTGAATGTTTGATCAAAGATTATATAGAATAATCCTGATCAAAAGGGGAAATATGCAGAACAGAACTTCAAATTCTCATGGAATCCAGATCTTCTGGAACCATCGAGGCTGGGTGAATCCCTGAAACTATTGCCCTGAGATAATCTTTAAGCCTTAAACCAAAAATATCACTTTATATTTCTTCTTTAAACCAAATAATAGTTTAGCTTCATTAGTAAATAATGTCTACCTTGAGTATTGTGCTCTTTTAAGAACAATTTATATGGGATCAAATTGAAAACAGCAACTCAAAAGATTAGATAGAAAACTTAGGGGGCAGTGAGTTTATGTTAATGGGGGAGAAACAATTTGGAAAAGGAGGGTGAAAATGGTTGCGCAACTTGAAGAATGTAATCAATGTCACTGAAATTTACCTGTAGAAATTGTTGATTGGTGTGTGTTATGCTGTGTATATTCTCAACAAGAACAAGAACAAAAAATAAATTACAAAGAAAAAAAGACGTGGAATCCCTGGATGCTTCCTGAGACAGATTCTAGATCACATGTCTTGTCCACCAATGTACAAAAAGCTTTCTGTAAACTTTGATTTTCTCTTTGCTGGTCTCAAAAGATTCAGCTTCTTTCTGCAGCTGCCATTGTGGGGCTCAGCCTAGACTCTTTCTTTGCATTGTTCACCTGTGGATGTGCTAAATCCTGCTTGGGGCTTTTAGAAAGGATCCTTTCCCATTCATTAGTGAAAGTTACCTGTCTAGGGTCTTTCATAGGCTGGAGATGGAGGCTGACACCTCTAGTGATTACACAATAAGCTGAAGGGCGTTTTGCTCAAGATAAATGGTTTGTGGCATGTGCTACACCACACGACCCGTGCCCTAAAGTTGTGCTTTGATTTCTATCCCCATTTCCCCTCTTGATCCAACTTGGAATTACTCAAATGATATGCCGATTTAAAAAAATTATTACTTTAAGGATGAAATGAAAGATGAGATAAGGTATATGCAAAGTACCTCTGCAATGCTTTAATTTCTGGCAACAAACTTGCATGGGGGTACTGATACCCTCACTCCTGGGGAGGAATGTGAGGCCTGGAGAGACTGCATGACTGTTGATAAAGGGCAGCTCAGAGACTGAAACCTAGGTTGGGCTATCTCCTAACCACTGGAACAACCTCATTAAATCCTCACTGCTCAAGTTTCTAGCCCTTTCACCTTGCACAAATATACACAAAAGAGGGATTTGATTTGGTAGCATTCTATTCCCTGGAGGGGAAAAATACTTACGATCTCTTCATGTGTAGTGTTAATAGAGAAAGTAATGCTGCAAGTCAACCACCATTTCTGAGCACCTTTAAGAAGCTGCAAGAAATAGAGATGGACATATGAGTGAGGAGAAGGGTTGGGATTGAAAGTATAGGCTCCGTGGTCAGCCAGGGGTGGCCTCTTTGCTCCATGATTTACTAACTGTGTGAATGGTAAATGCACCTGCCTCTAAGGTTGCTGTGAGAATAAAAGGACATGATGCCTCTGAGCTGCGTAGCTCTGTTCTTGGCACCTACTGAAAGTTCAAACCATGATAGATATTATCTGTAGTAATCGTAATAACATAATATTTCTAGAACACATATTACATGTCAAGTATTCAAAATGCTTTACATACATGAATTTATTCAATCCTCACAACAACCCCTTGAGGTAGATGTTCTTCTTCTTATTAGCAGTAGTAGTATTGTCTCTATCGTACAGACGAGGATACTAAGGCACAGAGATGTTAGGTAATTTTTCGAAGGCCTCAAAGTGAGTAGGTGGTGGAGCCAGCACTGGGGTTCCATAGCCTCCATTCTTAACCACTTTGCTATGAGGCATCTCTACTAGTGGTAGACACTGCACACGTAGTGGGAGAGGAAGCGTCCATTTCCTACAATGAGAGACCAAATACAAAATCCATTGGAAGCAAAGTCAGAGAGTATTTTGGGGTGCATAAAAAGTGGATCATGTCCCACTGAAGGCATCAGGTAAGGTTCATGACAGAACATAGGGTCTGAGATGGACACTGAAGGATGAGTTGAGATAGGTGCGGATGAGCAGACAGGAAAACATTGAGGTAGAATGACTATCGAAAGAGCAAATTGAACTGTGTTACATGGGACTATCTACAAAAATCAGTCATCAAGATGTGTCTGACCTCTCTTCCCCTGAATGATGCAGCAGGATGCTGGGTATAGGGTTCACAAGCTGTAGCCTTAAGATTCTCCATCTCAGGCGGTCCAGTCAGTAAATGGGCTACTGCAGCAACCTCTCAGCATTGCCATCAGATTGAATGAGATGTCATAGGAAAAGTTCCAACATGGTGGCTACCTTTAGTGGGGTTTCAGTAAGTATGAGCTTCCAGGGTCAGATCCTTGTCCTAGCTTCCAAGTGAGACCTACAAGAGATTAGGGTGAAGTTGGCTTGATGAACTTGGGCTTACCCAGTCAAGCTTGTCTTCCCATGGTACATGTCACTGTCAACCTTGATTTTGAATTCTTGCTCATACCTTATCCTTTCTAATAGGCTCTGGATTCTTGGGGACGGAATATCTCGTTGCACATCCCTAGAGTGCATCAAGACCCATGTCAAGTTCATCCAGAAAACACATCTTAAACAGCACCTCTGGAGTTTTCCTTTTCCTACATTTTTCAAAAAGTCTCACAACTTCTATCACAGGAGACAGCATTTGCTATTTCTGAAGGACATGTTCCCATGAAAACAACCTTAGGTCCCTCTGGAAAGACTCTGATACATCACGTCTTCCTTCCTGCTCATTTGACATAAGCCTTCTAAGCAGGGTTGCTAGATACAATGCAGGGTGCCCAGTTAAGTTTGCATTTCAGACAAATAAATAATTTATAAGTATGTAGTATTTTTATACTAAAAATATTTGGAATATACTTGTACTGAAAAGGAAACTCTGGTGGTACAGTGGTTAAGAGCTACAGCTACTAACCAAAAGGTCGGCAGGTCAAATCCACCAGGTGCTCCTTGGAAACCCTATGGGGCAGTTCTGCTCTGTCCTTTAGGATTGCTATGAGTCAGAATTGACTCCACAGCAACAGGTTTTTGGAGGCTTTGTACTAAAAAATATTTGATGTTCACTGAAGTGCAAGATCAACTGGGCACCCTGTATTTTTTATTTGCAAAATATGACAACTCTACTTCTAAGGCCCAGGGAGCCCACTGGGACAGAACATTAGTTTTTGGAATCAGACAGATCTGGGGGTTCAAATCCTCATTCAGTCACTTATTAGCTGTGTGATCTTGTCACTTTAATGTCTCTCAGGTGAAAACTCCATACATGTAAAATCAGAGCAATGACAGATGAAGGCATCCCTCTTAGAGTGACTGAAAAGATAAAGTGATATAGCATAGGCCAATATGACTGGTATATCTCCCAGCACATAATAGGCATGCCGCACATGTTAAAGTAACTTCCCGTGCTGTTTGAAAGCACTTTATAAACAATACAACTCCCCAAAGCTGTACAGACCCTTTATTGCTATTATTTCCCAAGGCCATCCAGCTGGTAGATGAAGCATTTGAGATCGTAACTCAAGTACCCAAACTCCCACTCCAGGGCTCTCTCTGATGTCTCACTTTCTCTGGAAGCCTCGCTCACATGAGTAGTTGTGGTCTTCAGTTTACTGGAGGGAATCTCAAAATGAAATACAATTCCAAAGTTTGAAATGTAGTCCATCCCTGGGACAAGAATTCCTCAGGAAAGTACTTATCTCTGTTTTGGTTTTGCTCCCAGAAATGGAAAATAGATTCTAGTTCAAAGGATGAAGGATCTGGTGATGATGCAGCCAGGGTTAGTCTCACCTGGCACGTATGACCTACAACAGCCACAAATCATTGGACATGACCCATGAAGAAGCTCTCATGCTTGGCATTCAATACTGGAACTTTAGGATGCATACCAAATCTTCAAGGAGTGTGTTTTGTTATACCCAGTTACAAAGGAGTAAACCGAGGCTTGGTGGAGTTATGCTATCTTCCCCCAAATCATACAGCTTGCGGGTGGCAGAGCTGGGACTGTAGATGAAGCCTGACTTGCACCAATGGCCATTTCTTTTCCCTGCTCAACATTGCTTCTGCTTGTTTTTTCCCAGTTTCTCTGAGCAATATGGAGCAGATAAAGAAACAAAAGGGCTGGTTTTGCGCACCAAGAACATGCCTCTCCTGCCACCAAGAAAAGGGGAGAATTTTGTTCAACGTCTGTGTTCCCTTAGGGACTGCAGCCAGGATGCTTGCCTGGCTGGACACACATGGCTGAAGTGCTCAGTGTTTCACCGTCCACTTTCTCTTCAGCCACAAAAGCCGTTCATTACCTCTGTGGCCCCAGTACAGCAGGTCTCTTGTTCTATGCCTGGGAAATCGCCTCAGGATAGTGTTTTGCTGGCCGAGGGGCCGTGCAGGTCCTGGAGGTAGTGGTGATCGAGAGCAGTGGAGTCTGACACAGGCCTGGCTCTCGTTTTTCACCATGTTGTGGTCTGCAGAGGGTGAGCTGGATCATGCTGATGACCGACGACCTACCTGTCCAGGTAATGACTACCTGTGGTGCCATGGCCTGACCCATGCTCAGAGCACAGCGCGCCCCAGTGTGGCCACAGCAACAGAAGGAAGAACACTTCTCCCTGAGTCCAGACTTGGAGTGCAGTTTGTCAAGTGCAGTTCTGTCTCTACTGCGCATAAAGAGCAATGTCATTATCGGTGCCATCATGGCTGTGTCATTGTCGTTACTGCCAGTTACCACTCGTCTCAGCTAGTGCAGCTGTAACACAAATACCACAAGTAGGTGACTTAAAGAAGATAGATTTATTTTCTCACAGTTTACGGGCTAGAAGTCCAAATTTAGAGCACCAGCTAGAGGGGGAGGCTCTTTCTCTGTTGGCTCTTGGGGAAGAAACTCGACTCAACTTCTATAGTCCCAGCATTGCTCAGTTCCTTGGTGATCTTCACATGACATCTATCTCCCCCTCAATTGTGCTTGCTGGTCTCTGTGTCTAGGCTGCTCCTTATAACTCAGAAGTGATTAGGTTTAGGACCCACCCTACACAGATAGGGCCTCCTTAACATAGAAAAGAAAACCTTATTTTCAGATAGGATTACACGCACAGGTATAGGGGTTAGGATTCCAACATGTATTTGGGGGAGGGGGGCACAATTCAATCCATAACAATACTTACTCATTGTACACCAAGTTCCAGGCACTAAGGAACCGGTTAAAGCAAATAAGATACAGTTCTCCCCCTCATCAGCCCCAAATTTGGTAAGAGATAGAGACTTACATACGGGATAAGAAGTGCAGAGGCAAAGCTGACAGGGAGCTCAAAGAGAAGGCTGCAGTGTGGGCCGGGCCTTAGGGGGTTTCTTAGAGCAGGCAACAGCCCAGTCAAATCTTGAAGAGTAAGAAACAATTTCCAGGTAGAGAGACTGGACAACATCACCTCCAGAAAGACAATACGTGCAAAGACCCAGGGTTGAGAGACAGCAGAAAACCAAAAACCAAACCCGTTGCTGTATTGAGTCAATTTCAACTCATGGAGACCCTATGTGTTACAGAGTAAAACTGCTCTTTAGGGTTTTCTTGCCTGTAATCTATATGGAAGCAGATCGCCAGGCCTTTCTCCTGTGGTGCTGCTGGGTGGGTTCAAACCACCAACCTTTCGATTAGTAGCCTAGTGCCAACCCTTTATGTTACCTAGGGACCTTAGAACAGGGATATTTTAAAACCTTTTTACATTCAAGCCTTTCCTGAGGATGGGAGCCCCACTCCACTTTGTATGAAATATAAATATAGGTACAAGCATACCACATTAAAATTTCAATTTTGAGTTTTGTTAAAATAACTTGCTTTATTAGTTATATATATTATATTTTCTTTATTATGTTTATATATAATTGTATGAGTTGTGTTACAGTTGACTAGTTATAATGTATTGTTTTATAGATGTTTAATTAAATGTTTATCCATTTCGATTTGTCAGTTTTCTTTTCAAACATTTGATTCAATATACCTATGTTTTCTAGGCCTTGAACACTTGTGAAGGCCCTTGATGATGTCACTGGCCCTGAGCTCTCTGTCTGTAGGGCTGGAGCATGAATCAGCTCTGAAAAGAGGAGGACATTTTCATTTTCAGGGAATCTCATGAGGATCAGCTTGCCTCAGGTATAGACTGTGAATGTGGGTGGGGAAAATGAGGGGTGCGGGTTGGGTAGGGGAGGGACACATGCTTCTTGAGAGATGAGAGGAGGTAGGCAGGGGCCAAAACATTTATAGCAAGCTGGAGGGAGCCCTGGTTGTGCACTGGTTAAGCATATATAAAAAATTATATATATATAACTAATAAAACAAGTTATTTTAACAAAACTCAAAATTGAAATTTTAATGCGGTATGCTTGTACCTATATTTATATTTCATACAAAGTGGAGTGGGGCTCCCATCCTCAGGAAAGGCTTCAATGTAAAAAGGTTTTAAAACCGAAAGGTTGGTGGTTCAGACGCCCCTAAGACTCCAAGGGAGAAAAGTCCTGGCTATCTGCTCCTGTGAAGATTACAGCCTAGGAAAGCCTATGGGTCAGTTCTGCTCCGTCACGTGTGGTGCCTATGAGTTAAAATCCACAGTACTTAACAGCAATAACAATACGTCAAGCTGGCAGGAGCAGGGTAAGAGGACAGTGGCAGTTCAGTAGTAGAATTCCCGCCATTCATTAGGGAGACTTGGGTTTGATTCCCGGCCAAGGCACCTCATGCGCAGCTACCACCTGGCCCTCAGTGGAGGCTTGTATGTTGCTGTGGTGCTGAACAGGTTTCAGTGGAGCTTCCAGACTAAGATGGCCTAGGAAGAGAGGTCTGGTTTCATTCTGCTGTTCATGGGGTTGCCACGAGTGGAGGGCTGACTCGACAGCAGCTAACAACACGGAACTCCTCATATCAAGCTGAGGACTTTAGTCCAAAAGAAATGGGGAGCCACTGAAGGTTTTTAAGTTGGGGAGTGACAGGTCATAGTTACAGTTCAGAAAAATCATTCTGCTTGTGGTTCGGAGGATGCCCTGAAGGCCGGGCGGTGGCGGTGAAGATGCTGCTACAAACTCCAACCCAGTGAGCATCCGGGATACCTAACCAGAACACAAGGGGGGGATGCAGAGAAATGATGGAAAAAGAGGACTGCAGAGGAGGCGGGTCTAGGGGGCAGGGTCTGGACCATGCTGAGTCTGGGGTCTGCTGGCGTGAGCGACTCTGTGAGGCGTGGGAACCTTCAGAACAACCAGGATGCTGGGACACCTCATCCATCCAGGCTGTAACCAGAGGCTGAAGGTATCCACTAGCACCATGGGGCTTTTCCTATAGGACAAAGAAAATGTGAGAGCCAGGAATTTGACCTCTGACCCTGGCTGGTCAAGGGCCTGCCAAAAGTGCTTGTTAAAATATCAGTGGCTGTTTCTTCCGTGGGAAATGTCTTTCTTTCTCAGCCCCTGGCATATGCCTGCCCCAGGAGGGAGCCAAGGGGTCAGGGGTCAGTGATGCCTGAGTCCTCACCTCCTGCTACTCTTGGGCCTGACACCTGGAAGCAGCAAACTCCAGAATCGACTGTGGATATGAGCAGCATCAGTGAGTCCAGCAGATGCCTGAGCAGAGCCTCTTATTCTCAGGCAAAAGTTGTTGTCATTTTGAACAACGGCAGAAGTAACTAGAATGATGCTGTTGTCGCTGTTGTGTGCTGTCTAGTCGATTCTGTCTCATAGCGACCCCATATGACAGAGTAGTACTGCCCCATAGGGTTTGCTAGGCTGTAACCTTTACGGAAGAAGATTGCCAAGTCTTTTCTCCTGTGGCACCTCTGGGTGGGTTTGAACCGCCCTTCTTTTGGTTAGAAGCCTAGCGCTCAACCATTGCACCACCAGGGCTCCTTGTGATAATGATATTGATACCAAAAAAAAACAACCAAAAACAAAAGCAAAGAACCAGTTGCTGTCAAGTCGACTTTGACCCATGGCGACCCCATGTGTGTCACGGTAGAACTGCACTCCATAGGGTTTTCAATGGCTGTGCTCTTTTGGAAGTAGATTGCCAGGCCTTTCTTCCAAGGTGCCTCTGGGTGGGTTTGAACCACCAATCTTTCAGTTAGTAGCCAAGTGCTTACTCTTTTGCACCACCCAGGGACTCCTGATACTGATACCAATCCATGTCTATCGAGCGCTCAATGTGTACCTGGCACTGAGCTAAGCACTTTACGCGTAATTTAATCCTCACATTTCATTGAGTCCTTCTGCCTTTAGGAGGTAGGTTTGGGTGCTTGGGGAAGATGGGTACCAGGCCCAGAGTCACAGAGCTAGTAGTAGGCAAAGCTGGGATTCCCACCCGGGCTGCCAGCTCCTAGAAGCCCCCCTCATTTAATGTTTTCACAACTTTTGTCCTTCTGAGTCATCTGGTGCAGTGGTTCTCCATGGGGGTGGGTTTGTTCCTCAGAGGACCTTAGGCAATATCTGCAGACATTTTGGGTAGTCATGACTGGGGGAGGGGGTGCTACTGGCATCTAGTGTATACAGGCAAAGATGCTACTAAACATCCTTCAATGCACAGGACAGCCCCCATAACAAAGGATTATCTGGTCCCAAATGCCAATAGTTGAGAAACCTTGGTGCTTAGGACAAAGAAAATATCCAACTAATATTTACACGTTTGGAATGAATACTCTCCTCCACTCCCTTCCTTTCCTTCTCTCTGCAGTCAGTAGTTTATTCATTTGTCACTTCAGTCAAGAACTTGAATCTCTCTTGAAGGTGTTAGTGCTACCACTTTCCCTAATATAAACAGGTGGCTTGTCTTGGCTCAGGAGCCCTGGTGCTGCAGTGGTTAAGTACTCAGCTGCTAAGCTAAAGGTTGGCAGTTTGAACCCACCAGCTGCTCTTGGGGAGAAAGATGGGGCAGTCTGCTTCTGTAAAAATTTACAGCCTTGTAAACCCTATGGGGCAGTTCTACTCTGTCCTATAGAGTTGCTTTGAGTTGGAATTGACTCAATGGCAATGGGTTGTCTTGGTTCAGTGTAGCTTTTGTTGAAAAGGAAATCACGTCCCAGTATTTTCACCTGGATGATAGCTACACTCTGGTGGAGGAAGTTTTCTTTCTTGAGAGAATCGTGTCTATTCTGGTACTTCTTGAAAAATCACAGCTTAGGGTATTGGCTGGGAAGTCTGAAGACAGTGTTGGTTCCGTACCATGTGCCTGCTGTGGCTGCCTAAGGAAATCAGTCTGATCCCAGAGAAAACGATTAGGACCATGTGGCTTTCCATTCACCACTGTTTTTAGAAGCACTGCCAAAACATTGGAGATGCAGACAAAGGGGTCATTCATGCCCAGCACCCACACTGGGGGAGGCAGAGTCCCCTGGATGGAGAGAGGCAGGCGATCAGCTGGCTCCCACCGCCAGGGCTTTATTCATGGGGCAAATGCAATTTATTAGGGGCCAAATACTGCCACTGGCCAGAGAAGACTCCCTCAACATAGCCCTCTCTCTGTGCCTGGGGTCCTTGGCATGAAAGGGCTCCCCACCTAATTAGCGTCCTTCTGAACGTGCAAAGGCAGATGCCCACAAGGACTTTCTGTAACTAATTACGGTGGGAGCTCCTTTGTCTTAGAACAGACTAGAAGCTGTACAATGGTGGAGCTTTCCAAAGTTTCCTAATGAATTGGCTTCCTTGTGTTTCTATCATGCCCTTAAGGATTGAAATTGTTGGCTGTTTTCCCCTACGGCTGACCGGTAGAAGTAGCGACCTACTGACTATCAGGAACTTAAAGAAGTAATGAGGTTCTCATCATCAGAGAGATTCAACCTTAGGCAGGAGAGTTTCTTGGCATGGAAATGGTAGAGAGAGTTCAAGAAAGAAACTGAGAAAGAAGAGATACTCGACTAGATGTAAAATGCTCTCTAGCTCCGGGATTTTAAGCTTATAAATAAACAAGTCTAGGTATAAAAAGGAATCCCTGGGTAGTGCAAAGGGTTAATGTGCTCAGCTGCTAACTGAAAGGTCGAAGGTTTGAAACCACCCAGTGGGTGCCTCAGAAGAAAGGTCTGGTGATCTGCTTCTGAAAAATCAGCTACTGAAAACCTTACGGAGCACATTTCTACTCTGACACACATGGAGTCGCCATGAGTTGGAATTGACTCAACGGCAACCGGCTTGATTTTACTGGAGGTATAAAAAATACCTGATACACTTTAGGAGCTTAATGTTAATTAAATGATTAATTGAATGGGCAAATGAATGAGTAATGTTGTTGTCCCAAGGCCCAGCGGATACTTAAAGAATAAATATTTTAGCAGAAATACCCTGTATTAATGCAAAACATCCCTTCGTGAATTTAAGTTATGTATTCAATCTTCATTTGAAGTTGGTTTTAGATTCTAGAAAGCGTCCTTGGCTTTGCAGGAGTAATAGCTTACTTTCTCTTTGTATACACTCTTGTTTTATACACTCCAAGCTTCAGGGAAGATATTTGGGAAACAGTAATTATGAGAGCTTAGAAAAAGTATAAGCCAAAGAAGACTATTGTTATTCTTTCCCTTGGAGAAGATTACTGGCTAAATGCTGAGTTGTAACAACTTGGATCCAAAGATGAATATAAAATCCCAAACAAAGGGCAGTCAAGCCCAGGGCAACATGTAAGTCAAAGGAAACTTCCTTGCCTTTTAATTTAAAGCAAAGCAGAAGAGCAGGGTGCGTGGAAGGTGAGGTTTAATGATGAAAGTTCAGAGGTTTGCACATGGGCCCCCCTGTTCTGCCAATGACTTTCAAACTGGCCTTGAACAATCACTTCCTCTCTGAACTTCTCCTTTAGAATGGAAATAGTAATATTTTCCCAGCATATTGTTCCAAGTATTTTTGAGCACCACATGAGATATTACACATGGATGCTATTTAAAGATTGTAGAGCTCTATACCATAAACTATTTTTATTATCAATCTTCCCATTGACCATCTTATTTCAACATCCAACCCCAAACATTAGTTTTTGAGCTTGTAATTCCTCTCTAATAACTTCTCACTAAAGAAACTCTATTACTTCTATACTAAAAATTCTTCTTAAATTTGAAAATAATACCAGATTATTTTAATTAACTATCAAAGAATCTATACATTCACTATTATTTTATTTTATTTGTAGGTATCTGCCAAAATAACCATAAAGTGGGGGAAAAGATTCCTGAGCAAAAGACAGGGAAGGTGAGAGTTTTTTCTTTCCTTCTCTCAATTCTCACTCCCTCCCTTCCTCTCTCCCTTCCTGTAAGTATTTACATGCCAGACATATATTATATACAATGATACAAAATTAAGAAGACTGAATTCTTGATTTCAATGACTTCAAAATTTATTGTGGCGAAGGTCAAGTCAACAGAGCTTTGAAACAAAGTATCAAATGTGTCTGAACCAGGCTAGGGTGGGGTGAGATGTCATTGGAGGCTTCCTGGAGGAGGAAATTTCTGGTTTGGATTTTGAAGACTGAGTAGGAATTTGGAAGGAAAGAAACAGTGGGTGAGAATGCAGGCCTAGGAAATTTCTCTTGTTTCTGTAGAATTGAAAGGAAGGGTGTTTATGAGCACGTTCTAGGAAATAAGATATAAAAAAAGTAGACAGAGGTCTGATAAGGAAGGATCTTCTCAGCCGTGAGGTGTTTGATTTCATTTGAGCATTATGGGGAACCATGGAAGACTCAATTGATGTGATCCAATTGGTATTTCAAAACATCACTCTGTTAACTGTTAGAAATGGGACTGGGGAGACAAGAGGCAGGAAGACCAGTGTGGGGGTTGTTGTAATGTCCTAAGTGAAAGATGGTGGGCAAGATACAGGCCATGGAAGTGGAAAACAGAGAAGAAGAGGGCACCTGAGAACTTGTATGGAGGTGCATCAGCCAAGACCACATGAATGGCTGTATGTGGGGCCGAGGGAAAGCAGAAGGCTTCTTTGTTCTGCCCCTACCTGAAGTTGTGACCTCAGAGAAAACACTTTGCCTCTTTGAACTTTATTTTTCTAATGTATAAAACAACAAGATTAGAGTTCACTTTTATAAGCAATGTGTACTTAGAGACCAAATGTCCCCATCATCTGGTAGAGAACATTCCAGGTAAAGGGATAATTGTTTGGTTTGTTTATTGGCTTGTTTTTAAAGATGAGACAAAATTTTAAGAAGATGAAGTTGGACATATGCCTATTCATTTCCAACTGTGAATGAATAGATTTCTTGTTTTCTGTGCATAGAAGCAAACACCTCCATTGCCTTGTACAGATCAAAGCAGGTTGAGTAAAGAAAGGGTTTTAATGGGCCAGTTGGCCTGAAGGCTTCTAAACTTACTACAGTGAAATTTTCTGTTATTTCTCTTTGGATATCTTTTCAAAACGAATCTAGAAACAATAACATCCATACAGCGATCTAAGGAATGTGCAATAATGCCTTGGTTGTTGCCCAAAATATTATGATAAGGATTTTCCACACCTGGTTCACCAGAATTGATACCTTGAGTTCTTCCCTTTGATCTTAACTTTGTTTTTCTTCCCACACAATACATTCACCTGGCAACTTTATCTTCTTCTGTGACTTTGTTTATCATCTATATTTCAAACAGACATAGTTTCAGACAGATTAGAAACAGCTGCAGCTCACTAGGATATAGTTATATCTTTCTGTGGATCTGTCTTTCCAGAGAATTTGTAATTTCTTATCATTTTTAAAGGTAATTCTTCTCTGGTCCTCTCTCTCCACCATAGTCACTCCCATTTGACTTCAGCCAGGAAGGAGCCTGATCTTGGGGATGTTGGTGCAGAGCTTGCTCCATGTTCTGGTCCTATCTTTCCACAGATTAATGAATTAGTAGAAGGGACTATCCAAGCCCACAGAAATGTTACCCTTTGGAGAAACCAACTGACTCTTTCCAGCCTCAAACCCAAAGACTTATCTTCTTTAGAAACTCTTCTAGCTCTAACTCACTGTGTGATTTAGGGTAACTTACTTAATGACTGAACCTCAATTTCCTCACTTATGAAATGGAAATAATAACATTTATCTCACAGAGATGTTGTGCTGATTCGATCTGTAATACTAGGCTTGGTAGGCATTGTATGAGTCAGGATAGGTTAGGTTCTGTTGCAGTAACAATCAAACCTCAGTTCCCAGTGGCTAAAAACAACAAAGAATTATTACTTGTGCATGAAACATGGCCCATCAAGTTTGGCAGGGGAGTCTCTTCTCTGTAGTACTGCAGGATCCAATCTGATGGAGGCACCACCATCTTATATCATCAACATCTCAATACCAGGCTTCTAGGTGACTCGCATAATTCATATTCACATTTCATTAGATAAACTAAGTCATATGACCATGTTGGACTTCAAAGATATGGGGCAAGATATGTGGAACTTCTACATGCATGGATTGATAGGAGACCTAGAAACATTGGTATGCCCAAAAAGGTCTATCTGAGTACCTAAACAGTTAACCAACCTCCACTTTCAAAAATGCATCAGTATGCACAATAATGAGATAAACTTCTTAAAAAACACACATGTTCATGAAGAGAAGATTTAATGTGTGAGTGGATGTCTGTAGGGATGACGCATGCGCATGCGTGTGTATGTGTGTGTGTTATGTATTGTGTACCTATGTGTGGTTGGGAATAGGGAGGTGAGGGGGAGCATGAGAAACATATTGACAACAGTTATTGACTTTTGGCTGTGTTAATGATATGCTAGTTTGCTATAAATTACTAGAGGTTAACGGGGTAAATAATTGGTCTAAAAAATCACTTAATGATGCATTTTGAATATGTATTAAAGTAAGCCCAACATAAGCTGCCTAGCACCCAAAAGGGACTCGTTAGCTCTCAAGAGGAGCTGGATCTCTTCGAGAGAAAAAGAAAAAATCTATTATTCCCTTGTGGTCCTGTTGGGTTTTCAGCAAGATATAGAGCAGAATTAGACAGCCCTACCCCCACCGTTAGCTGTGTGATGTTAGGCAAATTGCATCACCTCTCTGATGATTATTTTCCTCAAATGTAAAACAAGAGCAATAATACCATATGTGTCTTCACACTTTTGTACTTAATACATAAATCCTCTTGAGCATCACTTAAGCAGCTCCCGGTGGAAGGGAGCTTATTACATTGACAGTGAGGCACATTTCATTCCTGTGCAGTGCTAACTATTAGAAAGTTCTTTCTTATGTTAAGCTGAAATCTGTTCTTCATTCGTCATTCAGATTTAGGATAGGGATACTCTTTCTGCACTATGTCAATCCTTCAAGAAGGCAGTGTGTGTCCCCTAAAATTCTGCCCATCTCCTGTTTGAACTTTTCCATTTTATTTATCCTGCCCTGCCTTACATGGTAAAAACATTTAATAATATTTTTCTTTAAATATAACAACTGACTGAATACCACTTTTGTTATGAACCGCTGCTAATAATCCTTATACAAAATAATAAGAAAGAAAAAGAAAAGATAAAAAAAAAACTGTGTGTGTGTGTGCGTGCACGCAGGGGTGTGTGTGTGTGTGTGTGTGTGTGTGTGTGTGTGTGGGTACGTATTATAGCCTTTATTTCTGTAACTGGTCATAAGATCATGGTTGCTGCTTATTACTTCTTTCTTCTACTATTGATTCCATGTTAACTTTCCGTTTATCCGTTAACTTCACTAATCAGCTTTCTTCACCAGGTGGGGTAACCCTAATCTTCATTCCTGTATAGTCTAAATCCTTAGTTGTTTTGCCTTCTATTTTGATTGCTGCAATTTTCCACTTTTACTCTTGCACATGGGAATACTAAGACTTGCCCAAGAGAATCCCCTATGTTCCAGACATAGTCTTCTCTGATCCATTGTGTAGCAGCAACTCAAATTGTCTCATGATAATCGGGATCCATCATAAAGTCCCTTTTTCCCCATTGGCATAGTAGTGTAAAGAGCCTTACACGGGCAGACGGCAATCTCAACTACCAGGTCAGTGGAACAATCATTGTGTCCCTGTAAAAAATATTCCTCCATTGGGAACTAGAAGTTCCAAATCACAAGAGCTCAAAGCTATGGATCAAGGAGTAAATATTCTGTGACTCCTGAGTTATTGGATGTAATAATGAGAGGAGCTATTTTCACTTTTACCTTTCTATTCCCAGCCCTTATGTTTGGGCTATAAGAGAAACAGCACCATACATCAGTTGCTATTCAAAACATGTACTGCATATTTTAAGACATAACCCAAAACTTCCAGAGTGTTGTCTCCTAATAAGCTCTATAACTGAGCCTTCAGTCAGCCATTCCACCATTCTAGCAGACTAAGTGCTTTGGGGGAATGGGATGCGTTGCAAGATCATTGAATTCCATGGGTGTGAGCCAATTGCCACACTTCTTTTGCTGTAAAATGAGCTTTTTTGTTCAGAAGCAGTGGTGTGTGTTATTCTGTGATGGTGGTTGAGGCATTTCCTTAGTCCATGGATTGTGGTTCTGGCAGCACATTGCAGTCAGGAAAGACTTATCTGTATCCAGAATAGGTATCTATTCTAGGGAAGACAAATCATTGTTCCTTCCATGATGAAAAGGTTTGAATGTAATCAACCTTATATAAGGTAACTGGCTGTTCCCCCAAAGAAAGGATGTAATTATGATGTTCAGATAGGCACATTCATTTATCGCTATAACACTCTTAATGCAATCATATATCTTAACACAATGAATTCTTTGCTGGGAATTATTCTAAAGAAATAATCAGATATAAAGAAGTTTTCTTATGCCCAAAAGTATCAATCATAGTCCTAGCAAAACCTAGGAACAACCTCAGCATCCTGCAATGGGGGTGAGGGATTAAATTACGGTGCATAAGCCTGATGAATTATTACACAGCATTTAATAGTAGTAAGTAATAACAAATAAGTTTTTAATGTTAAGTTAAAAAAAAAAAACAGCATTACAATATTTGTATATAGTAGATAGCGCTATTAAGATAAAGAGACCTATAGATAAGAAAGAAAGAAAAGCCTGGGAAGAAATATACCCATGCTCAATCAACTACCAAATCCTTCTTTTGCTCTTCCTAAATATCTCCTGAGCCTGTGAGCCTCTCGCCTTTTCCATTCCTCCCATCTCATCGCAGACATTGTCGCCTCTCTTCTGGATAACTGCAACAAAGCATCCTTGCCCCATTCAGATCCATTCTCTATACTCCAGCCAGAGGGATTGTTTTATTTTTTTTGGTATCAATTTGATAATAGAATTTTGCCTGCTTGAAACCTTTCTAAGACCTTTTGTTTCTTAAAGACTGAGTTCTAAAATCTGTAATGTGCCTTCAAAGGCTATGCACGGTTTGGCCCCAGTGAACCACTCTAGCCTCAGTTTTTCTTGCCATATAAATCCCAGTCACTTTGGGGACACATTCCATCCTGCCTTCTCGCCAGATGCCTTTGCTGAAAACCAAACAACAGCAACAACAGCTGCCCATCAAGTCAATTCTGACTCATGGAGACCTCAGTTGTGTCAGAGTAGAACCGTGCTTCATGTGGTTTTCAATGACTAATCTTTCAGAAGTACATTACCAGGACTTTCTCACAAGGTGCCTCTGGGTGGACTAGAACCTCCTACCTTTCATTAGCAGCCAAGCACGTTAACTGTTTGCACCAACCAATGATTCTGAGGTGTTTAACCTGGAATGACAGCAGTGGTAAAACTTTAGGTAATAGGTGATGCATATTTTTATGTCTTTCCTCCTTTTATCTTATTTTTTTCTTAAATATTCATAACAGAATAAGAACTTCTGTTAAGTAAAACATAATCAATGCTAATACAATTAATGCTTTCTTAGTAATAGTCTTCAATTTCCCACTAGACTAGGAGGATTTACAAAAGGCAAATTGTTTCAAGGACTGGCTAATAAGAATGGGACTTCGAGGCAGAATGCCTACCACTGCACAGAAAGAGAAAGAGGGACCAAGTATCTGTGTCACCCATTTATAAATATTTCATAATTATAAAATAAGTTGAGAAAACATTACCATAAGGCTGACAGGGCTCAGAATAAATCTTCATAAAAGAACATTAAGCAATTGTCAGGACGAGAGTGAAGGAAGTACCCTCCCCCTTTTCCCGGCTCACCCCCTCACCCAAGGCTCATGATGAAGCCCCTTGCCTTCCACCCCAGGTAATCTCAACATGAGTCCCTGGTAGTGAATTCCCCAGCTTCCCAGTGAGGAAACAAAAGCCTGGCTATCTCACAGCTTTGATGCTGCCAACAGAATTTTTAATCCATAAGAGAAGGGTTGTTTTTTTCTTTTTTCATAGTTCTTTTATATTCAGTAGAGAAGGCGACTTTCATATCCTGTCCCTTCCATATCATAAGTCGTTTTACAATTACTCCAAAGTGCTGAAAGTGATCAGATATTCTCATGCCTATCCTGTGTGACTGGTGTGTATGGTTCTACCTCCCTTTGTTCCTCCCAACTCCAAACAAAGCTCTCCCTGGTCCATGGGCTCTATCACAAGGGATACTTTCCCAGCCAGCTGAGATCCAAGTTGTACTCTTGTATCACAGTACAGTATGCATATCACTGGTCTCCTCTGCTGGAACTGACATAAGCAATGCATGGCTTCCTGGTCAATTGATTTCAAGGTGGTGGTCATGGTTTTGGCAAAGGGGGTTTAGCTTCTATAACTACATGAATACTGCCCAGGTGCCAGCAGCAGCTTTAGATGGTAGTTCCATTGTTATTTCCCTAGGGACACCTTCCTGGATCTCCTTGATCATTTCAAATTACCCTATCATAGGTTTTTATAACTACATGCTCTCATTATACATTTATTTGTTTGATTGATTGGTGTGTGTCTCTCTCTCATTAGACTGTGAGTTCTACAAACGTGGGAATTATATGCTTCCTCTTTATTTCCCTCCCTCCCTTCCTTCATTTTTGTATTAAATATTTTATTTCCGATGTCTAGCCCAGTGCAAGGTGCATGGTATGGGTTCAGGAAATACTTGTTGAATGAATGCATAAACATTATTGAAGGAGTTCCAGTTCAGGTAATAATGGAGCTTGTATTGGACTAATCATTCCAGAGATGACAATTAAAAATGATGGATACAAGATAAGAAAACTACTGTTTGAAGGAACCAAAGGGTAACCAAAAGAAGACATATACCAGTAGTGATTTGATCCTTGAAAAAGGGGTGAGATTCACATTTCTTTTTCCCTTGAGGACACTCCTTAACAGTATGAAGTGTGGTGGCTAGAACTCAAGTTATGGTCTTTTTGGTCTGATGAGTTTTTGGATTTCCAGAGAGCCTGGAAAATTGAGCAGAAAAATCTCAGACAGAAGGGAGGCTCAGAAAGGGAAGCTTCAAAAATCCACATGTGAATTTCTCTTTAATTTTAGTCTGACTCTTTAACTATGCATGTTTGGATGAGACTCTGTGAAGCCCAGTGTGAGCTGAGTATTAACATCTTAAAGGATGAAAGAGCTAACAGAAATTTAATCGGCTGCCCACTACAAAGGAGTAAAGTTTGGAGTTAGAAATTCTGCTTGTAAGAGAGGCTTGGTAAACACCTTTGGCTCTTCACTGAAACTCCAGAAGGCCATACTGTAGACGTAAAGACTACTTCGGAGGACTAGGAGATTTAAGGTGGGACTAAGGGCAAAACACCTTAACCAAATCTAAAACTAAGCTGCTACAGGATCAAGGTGATCTGTGAATAATATATTCACCTGTTGGAATGCAAAACCAATACTGTTCTAAGTAAGTTAACAAAATTTAGAGTCTGTGCAACATATTAACAATAATGCCCAACACACATCAACAAAAATTACAAAATGTGTGAAGAAGCAGGACAATGTGACCTTAGTCGTAAGTTAACCAGTCAATAAAAATAGACCTACAAATGACCCAGACATTGGAATTAGCAGAAAATTACTTTAAAATAGACAATATAAAAATGTTAAAGAGTCTATAGGAGAAGATAGGTACAATAAATAAATAAATGGAGAATATCAAAAGAGATATGGTAACTGTAAAAAAAAAAAAAAAAAAAAGACTCCCCAGAAAAGAGGAGACTGACAATTGGACAGAAAAGAAGAAGAAGAAAGGAGAGGAGGAAATGGATGAGGAGGAGGAGGAGGAGAAACATTGGCCAAACTTCTCTAAAGTTTGATCAAAAATACCAACCCACAGATCTAAGAGGCTCAGAAAAGTCACGCAGGATAAAGTTTAGAGGAAATCAGGTGCAAGTTCCCAAGACTCCTCTCCCAGTGCAGTCACACTAGGTGGGCTGAATTTTCCCAGCTATGAGCTATGACAACACATTTGAAATGTTGTCTCATCAGCTCATTAGATACTCAGTACCCAGGGTTTTTGTTAATGAAAGGTCACATAGACACCCTCTGCCTAGGACATACCAAAATTCCAGACTCCCAAAAGGAAAAAGTATTTGATATAAACCATATTGTTTGTACAAACAGTTTAGTTACAGTGAGCCACTCTTATCAGGTAGGGTGCTAGAACCCTCCCAGAACCCAAGTTCCCAGTTACCAGCCAAGTCTGGTAAGCAGTCCTTTCAAATGATAGCAGTCAGGCCTGCTATTCTAACTCTTTGCACAACCTCATCTATAAATATTATAAAAGTAACAACTTTATGTCAATATCAGAATGACAAAAGAGAAATAACTACAGATCCTGCAAATATTACAAAAGTAACAACTTCATGCCTATATATTTGTCAACTGAACCAAAAAGGCAAACGCCATGAAAGTGACTACTTAGCACAACTAACACAAGACAAAATACAAATGGTCACTTTTTTTTTTTTTTTAAGAAATTGAACTAGGGAAAAACACTACTGACAAGAAAACCCCAGGCCCATATGGTCTGTCTCATAAATTCTATAGCACATTTAAGGAAGAAATAATATTAATCTCACACAAAATCCTTCAGAAAAGAGAAAACTGGGGAACACTTCTAATCTGTTTCATGAGACCACTATTAATCTGATACCAAAACCAGCTTCTACTACAGGCAACATCACAGAAAAATCTTAAAATCATGTTGGATGAAAGAAACCAGGCATAAAAGAATCCATATTGTATGATTCCATTTTTATGAACTTTTAGAACAAGCAAAACTAACCTAACTCAAAACAACATCAACCACAACAGTTTCACTCATGGCAACCCCACATGTGTCAGAATATAACTGCACTCAATGGCTGATGTTTCAGAAGTAGATCACCAGGACTTTCTTCTGAGGTACATCTGGGGGAGCTGGAACCACCAACCTTCCAGTTAACAGCCAAGCATGTTAGCCCTTTGCACGATCCAAGGATTCCTAAAACTTACCTCTGGTGATAGAAATTAAAACAGTGAATGTCCCTGGAAGGGAGGTGAGGTGTGGTATGGTGGGTATTGACTGGAAAGGGCAGACGGGAATTTTCTGGGAGATGGAAATGTTTTATATTTTAATTGGGTTGGTGGATACATGGATAATTCATTTGTCAAAAGTCACTGAGTTGCACATTTAAGATCTGAGAATTTTATTGTATATAAATTATAATTCATTTAAAAGAGCAAAAAAATAAAAATAAAAAGTTTGTCCCTCCGAGATTCAGCTTGGTGAAAGGACAAACTGGGTCAGGTTCTCCAAAATGGGATTCATGTTTCTAAACCCCATATCATTCTTTTCCTCCCCGCCTCCTGGAGAAGTCTTCACCTTGGGAAAGGTGACCTTCAGCGTTGTACAATGTCTTCTCAGCCCCTGTTCTGACCCTAGGGGTCTAACAGCAGACCCCACTGACATCGATTGAGTGCCCTTCTCTACTTCTGACTCGACATCACGTTCTTTGATAAAAGCCTCCCTGCTGGAGAAATTGCCTTCCTTATGCCCATGTGCTCTCTCAAATTTGAGGCTGATTTCTCTCAGGGGAACAATCTCCACTTAAAATCAAAGCCACGGAGGGGCTCCTCTAATCTCGAAAGCGTTTGCAGAGCTGAAAGCGTATTTTCATTCCCAGGCGAGCTTTCCTGCGATCCCCTGGGCTGCCTGGCTGCACTGTGACTTGCACAATGAGTGAGGCCATATGGGTGCCACTTCGGCCAACTATTTCTGTACCTGTGAGGTGATCCTGACCCCAGACAACATGATGCGTTGTTGTCCCTGGTTCCTTCCTCCTGTCTTAGTGATCTAGGGCTGCCGTAACAGCAATTCTACAAGTGAGTGGCTTTAATGAACAGAAATTTATTTTCTCACAGTTTGTTGTTGTTGTCAAGTACCGTCAAGTCACAGTGGTTAAAGAGCTACAGCTGCTTACCAGAACATCTGCAGTTTGAATCCACCTGCCGCTCCTTGGAAACTCTGTGAGGCAGTTCTACTCTGTCCTATAGGGTCGCTGTAAGTCGGAATCGACTTGATGGCAACGGGTTGAGTTTTTTCTCACAGTTTAGGAGGCTAGAAATCTGAATTCAGGGTACGGGCTTCAAGGGAACATTTCCCGTCTGTGGGCTCTGCGGGGAGGTCTTTGTCTCTTTTCGGTTTCTGTTCCTTGATTCCTTGGCTATCTTCACGTGGTATGGCGTCAATCCTCCCCCGCTCGTGCTTGCTGGCTTCCATGCCTGATCTGCTCTTTACATCTCAAAAGTGAGTGGCTTAAGACACACCCTACACTGATATGTCCGTGTTAATATAACGAAGCAAATCCTATTCCCAAATGGGATTACATACACAGGTATGTTGTTGTGTGCTGACCAGTTGATTCAGACTCATATTGACTTCACGTGACAGAGTAGGACTGCCCCATAGGGTTTCCTTGGCTGTAATCTTTACCAGAGCAGATGGTCAGGCCTTTCTCCCGCAGAGTTGTTGGGTGCGTTTGAACGGCCAACCTTTCTGTTAGCAGCCAAGTGTTTAACCATTACGCCACTGGGGCTCCTTAGCCACCGGTATACCCAACCCATTGTTTTTGAGTCAATTCTGACTCATAGCGACCCTACAGAACAGATTAGTATTGCCCCATAGGGTTTCCAAGGCTGTAATCTTTATGGAAGCAGACTAACACATCTTTCCTACAGAGTGGTTAGTGGGTGCTTACCGCCGACCTTGCGGTTAGCAGCTGAGTGCTTAACTGTTTGTGCCACCAGGGCTCCTTATCCACAGGTATAAAAAAACCAAAACCGTTGCCGATTCTGACTCATAGCAACCCTATAGGACAGGGTAGAACTGCCCCATAGAGTTTCCAAGGAGTGCCTGGTGGATTTGAACTGCTGACCTTTTGGTTAGCAGCCATAGCACTTAACCACTGTGCCACCAGGGCTTCCATCCACAGGTATAGGGGTTAGGATTTACAACACATATTCGGGGCCTCACAATTTAATCCATTAACATGCCCCAACGCAGGGACAGACGCCTTTGCTTCCTGAAGCCCCATCAGCTGCACGGGGTGATGAGGATTTGATATTCTGATCAAAGCCCTGGGAAGCAGACAGTCGGCCGCCTCGCCTCCCTTCCCTGTCACAGTGCAAGCATCTCCTCCTTCACAAACAATCACTAATGATATTTTCTCTCTGGACTGACACCGGCCTTATTAGGAACCTGCTCCGCTCCGCAGCGGCACCTGAGCACGGCCCTGGGCTGGCAGCCTGCCCTAGGGCAAGCTGAGCCCCACAGGGGAATGACTCAGAGAGGCAGCTCAGCAAATCAGGATTGAGAGTCAGAGCCTTCTGAAGGGCTCCGTCCCTGAGGGAGACGTGATGACACTTGGGTATTTTCAGAGTCACTTTGTTTGGTTTTATTTTTGGATTTTGCTAGTCTTTGTATAATGGAGTACAGCACGCTTTCTTGCTGTAGGGATATGTGGTTTGCATGTTGGAGAGAGCACCCTCCTACAGATGCATTTGCAGGCTGGGGCAGCTGGGAAGTCGGGGAATCGAGTCGTGAGAAGGGCCACCTGCATTCCGTGTGTCAGCTCTTTGCACATCAGTGTGGCAGGGCAGGGACTCCATGACTGCCTGCATCTGAGGGCGGGGCTGGGAGGACAGGAAATGCCACCTAGAGTTTGCATGGGCGTTGAAAGACATCTCGTTCTAATTAGAGGAACAATCAAGAGCAGGCTTCTCCCCCAGACGTTCTGCTACTGAGAAACCTCAAGCTATTCTGGGGACCTGATTTTCTTTTATTCTTCCCAGGCTGACAGCTCCAGGGAGTCCAGCCGGGACCGCAGGAGGATATTTAGTATGTGACACAGGCAGAAAAAGCACAAATGTCTAGTTCTGACCTCACTGTGGGGTTCTGAACGCTGTGCTGGCTGAGCTGGAGTCCTGGTGCTTAATGTCAGGGACCAGTGTGTGCCGCAGGTCTGCCTGCTGCCTGCCCTCAACATGTGGCTTCTGTGGTCGTTGCCTGCTGGCCACCGGCCTGGCTGCTGTGGGTGGCTGTGACCAGAGAGAGGAATAGAATGAAGGCTGAATCTGGACGAGCAGTATTTTCATCGTCAGATGAGGCAGGAAGGCATAGTGGCAGGCACCTGGGCCATAGAAAGCCACATCAAAAATAAAGTCCAGGTGGTCAACAATTACTTTAAAACGAAGATGAGAATGTAAGAGGGCAGGGAAGCTAGATTAATGAAAATGGAACAACCAGAATGGAAATAATGAGAATGTTCACACAGTGTGAAGAATGTAACCAATGTCATTGAATATCTTGTGTAGAAATCGTTGAATGGGAACCTAAACTGCTGTGTAAACCTTCACTGAAAACACAATAAAATATTATTTAAAAAAAAAAGAAATGAAGTCCAGGTTGTGTATATGAATCTCTGCTTTGCCTCTTGCTAGCTGTGTGAACTTGCAAAAATTATTAATCTCTCTGAGCCTATTTTTTCCTCTGTGAACTGGGGAAAATGTATCTTATATGGTTGTTGTAAGACTCCAAGGAGATAACGGGTACAAGGGAGTATTCCGCTTGGGCTTGACACCAGGTAACCATGAGATAAGTGGTGGCCCCTGGACTAATGAGTTTAATTTTGAGTCATTAAACCTGAGTTTAAGTCCAGCTTTCATTATTTAATAGCTATATTACCTTGGGCTACTAATACAGCATCTCTCAACCTTTACTTTCCTTACTTACAAGACAACGAAAGTCCTCTCCAACTCATGGGATTGTTTCATCTCTGAGAAGCCTTCCCTGGCCCCCTGCCATGTGGAGTACTGCTTCTCAAACTTTACTGTGCTCTTATTGAAATACAGATTCTGATTCATGTTCCTGTGGTGGGGCCTGAGATTCTACAGTGCTAACAAGCACACAGGTGGTGCTGATGTTGCTGGTCTACGGGCCACACTTTGAGTAGCGAGGATGTAGAGTTTATCATTCTTTTCTCTGTGTTATATCCATATCTCATGCTTTGACCATCACGGTTCTCGTGTGCGTGTGTGTGTTTGCCTGCGTTTCCTATGTGTGCGAACACTCACAGGGGACAGGGTTTGCGTCTGACTCTCTCCTCTTCATCCTTCATAAATGGGTCCACTGTTGTCCAGCGCTCGAGACAACTCTCACAGACAGGAGGGTTCCAGCTGCTTTCCTCCATCTACGTGTGAGGCCCTGAGTCAAATCATCCACTGTGATCCGGGACGGGGAATCCCAATGCTGGGTCACCCCCTTGTCCCATGTTGGGTCTCCTCTACCTCCATTCATTCCCAGAATCCAGTGTTCCTAGGGCTGACTTGCCCATAGACAGATACTTCTTCGCCTCCATATGTTGGCTTCTAGAATTCAGTCCTGGTCCTTGTGCCCAGGATCCAGTGCCCCTCCAGCCTCATGCCTGCTGCTCAGCTGCTGGACCCATAGGCTGATCCCTGGGAGGAGAGTAATCACCCAGCCACCCGACCTCTCAGGACTGACCTTCTTCTCCCAGCCTGTGCCAGCGACCTTAGTGCTGGAAGTCTGGTTTAGCTCTCAGTGTCCTGTGGAAGCTGGGTCTGACCCCTGCACTGCACCCCCAGAGCCTGCCCACTGCTCCCCCATCTGCTGGGACCCAGCTCCCTCCCCTCCCACCACTCTCAGGCTGGCAGGACCCCCTTCCAGTGGACCCCAGGCTATGTCTCAGTGTGTGCATTCCAGACCAGAGAGCCTCTTCTCTTGGGTCACCCAGCTGTTGACAAAATGATTGGAATGTGGGAAGAACTGATTGTTTTTAAGGAAGAGGAAAACAATAAAGTGAAAAAGCTCTTTTTGAGACTTACTGTGAGTCAGGATCAACTTGAGGGCCAGGGGTTTGCTTTGGTTTGGTTATTTAAGGTGCTTGCAGTGTTTAGGGGTAGATGTGGGAGAGTACGAAGAGTGTTAACACACACAGCTGCTAACCAAAAGGTTGGAGGTTTGAGCCCACCTAGAGGTGCCACAGAAGAAAGGCCTGGCAATCTAGTTCTGAAAAATCAGCCACTGAATACCCTGTGGAACACAGTTCTATTCTGACACTCACAGGTCGCCCTGAATCGAAGTCGACTGGACGGCAACTCGTGGAGGTGGGAGAGTGCATGTGTAAGAATCAGAGAAAGTTTTCACATTTTGTGCCTTTCCAAGGCCCCTTCCTCCTCTGACCACACAACACACATGCATACACACGTGCTCACACACACTTACACTCAAACACACACATACACCCCCATGCACGTGCACACACACACGCACACACACATACACCCATATACACACACACAAATATATATACACACACAGACACACATTGACCAGCCCCAGCCCCCACCATCAGGCTCAGCGTGTTTTACAGACCTTCTCCCTCCTCAGGAGCCCCACAGCACTCATGCTGGTTCCCGTCTGCTTCTCTCTCACTCTGGGTTTCTCTGTCTCCTTCAATCCCTCTTGCTCCCCTTTCTCTCCTTCTCTCCAACACCCTCTCCCTCTGTGGCCCTCTCTCCATTTTCCTGCCCTCTTCTTTCTCGGCCTCTGTCTCGCTCCTTTCTCCCCTCAGTTTCTCTCTGCCATCATCTATTTGTTTCCTTACCTCTGTGCCTCTCTCTTCACTCCACCCACCTCCCCTGGCCTTTTCTCCTTTGGACTCCTTCTCCCTTGTTCTGTCTCCCATGGTCTCTGAACCTCTCTGCCTTCCTGTCCCTTCTCCAGGTAGTAAGCATGTTTTCCTTCTTCACATACCCCAACACAACAGGGGATTGAGAGCAGGGAGGGAGCCAGCTTCTCCTCTTTCAAAGCTTCAAATCTGGCCAAGTTGCTTGCTGACCAAGCAGACACCTCTGTTTTTTTGGCAGGAGAGGAGCTCGGAGGCCCTGCCTGGGTCGTCCTCTCAGTATCCTCCAGCAAGAAGCTTGTATGGATCAGACAGAACCGATCAGTGATGTGGACGGCTAAGAGGAACACAACTTCCTCTCAGGTATCAGTTTCCAAACCTCGTTGCAAACACTCCTCCCCACCCGCCTATTGCCCCTTTCAAGAGAGGATAGATAATCTGCCTTCTCTGTGGCTTCAGCTTCATCATCTTCACTGGGAGGCTTCCTGGAGAGTGGGCTCGTTTCTTTTATCTTTATACTTTCCCAATCATTGACAGTGACCATAAATTATCACTGTAATAAGAAAAAAGTGTTATTAACAAATTAAATGAATACAGTGAGGCAAGTCGTCCTTTGGACCCACTCCTCTGGCACTCACATTCCATGGTGGTTCCTGACTTTTGCCAACTCAAAAATTACAGAACCCAGGATGTTTGGGAAAATTTATTTTTCTACACTGATGAAAGTTATTCTACTCAAAAAGGGCCTCTGCTTCTCTCCTGGGCTTAGAGGGAAGAATCTAAGGTTTGTGATCCATGGAAATATTTTAGAGCAAGGTTGGCCAGTTGGTGGGCTATTGTCCCCTGCCCAAGTGATCATTTGGTGACTCTCAGCTTCCTTCCTAAGGAACTACTCTATCAGGGATGGTGGAGCATTTAAGTGGTCCAGCTGTGCCCAGTGAAACACCAAAAGCCTGTGGATGTGGCAGGTGCCATCAAGAATATCAATGAAGCCCTGAACACTGGGAGCCTTACCTTTGCTTCCTGAGTTATTCTAGGAGAGGGGGCGATGTCTATGGCATTGGCTGACACTTTCTTTTACATTCTTCTTCATAGCGTCTCCCAAACAAAATGCCCCATCCAATTCCATCTGCGTGCCTTAGCAGTATATTTCATTATCTCACAATTAGCATGACGGGTGATCAGGGCGGGCAGAATGATATTGCTGTGAGTGACCTATTATTATGAGCAGATTACATTTTCCATGGAAATTAAATGAATTCTTCCAGAGCTCTGGGGCCAGGGAGAGAAGAAAATGCCTCATTGTTCAGTTCCGGGAGCTGGAGAGACTGCACGTGGCGATAAAGAGACCCGTGTATGTGCAAACAAGGCGTGGGCTTCCAGCCTGAAAGATGCATTTGTGACACCAAAGCTGGAAATAGGAAATATGTGTGGGCAGAAACCACAGAGATGAAAGGGGAGAAAACTAATTATTACTACCACTGCATATGCGTATTGGGGTATTTATATAATGTGTTAAACTTCTTCTGTTGGCAAAATGTTTGTCACATCCGTGAGAATGAAACTTTACTCTGAGAGGGGGTATTCTAAGACTTCAACACTTACAGCTCCGTGAAAATTTTTTTCTTTCTTGAATTTCTCTTCTGCGCCCTTCTCTCGGCTTGTCTTTCAATGAACACCATCTCCTAGAACATTTCTCTCTCTCTCAGTAAGTGTGCCTTTTTTGCTGTTTCTTTCTTGATCGTATCGCAGTTATCAATACTGTGTAAAGTACTAAGATGAACAATGCCACCTGAAGTCACAGTAGTTTGGGGAAAGGACATTGTGATTGAGAAACCTATCAAGAGTCAGAGACTCATGAGACTTTAACTTGAAAGTGTCAGCAGAGCCATAACCAAGTGGTCTGAAATATGGAGAAAGATAGGAGTGAGCTTGTCCTGCTGGGGAAGGATTGAGTTCTAACCTGTGATTCCAGTGATCAGGGTTTCTCCACTGCAACAGGAGAAGGAGAAGTTCCAGTTGAGACTCTCAAAGGTCTCTTCCAGTTCTGATAGTCACACAGCTAGTGATTGTATCTTGCCTCATCCATCCAGTAAATATGAAGCAACTCACATTAGCAAGGCATTGTGAGTTAGCTACATAAACCTAGGTAGCTAATCCTAAACAAATCCTTTCTACCAAGTACCCAATACAACCTTTCTATTTTTGAGGCTTTGTCTTCAAGAGTATGAAGAATAGCAACATCTCTCCATGCTTGTGGTCCTTGTGCCTAAATAGAAGCAGCATGTCTGTGATTGGAAACCAAACTTCAAGGCTTGAGCAAGAGGGATTAGAAGCTCTGGACCCAGCTGTGGCTTAGCTATGTGAGTTGTTGAAGGTGGGTCTTCTACATACGTTTGAATGATGACTGGTAAGAACCAGATTCCCAAGTCCATCTTTTAGTTAAATGATGGAGCCCAGACTCATTAACTGAGTTGTTTATTGTTAGTGGTATCTTTTTTTCTTTTTCTTTTCCTGTTAGATTCTCCAGTGTATTATACATCATGAGAAATATACCTAAAATGGTAGATATGGTATATGTGGCTTTTTCCCCTGCTATGAAAGTGATGTGGATAGCGTGCGTTTTGGCCCTCAGAGGATTGGAACTCATTAGGGAACTGCTGAAACGCTGTGCTAAATGCTCAAGGAAGCATAATGCAGGAGTTTTCAAATGTGTATGTGTAGCAAAATCACCAGTGGAACTTGTAAAGGATGAAAATTTCTGGTTCAGTCAACCCAGGCTGGGGTCAGAGAAACTATGATTTGACAAACTCTCCAGGTAATCTTGATACAGGTGGTCCTTGGCTGGGCTGAGAGAAACATTGGGGCAGGAATGAAGCTTCTGAACTCTGCCCATATTAGTTGAGTAATTTACTTGAAATCCCATGGGAGAGAACGACCATGAAGATTGAAAGTTAACCAGTATAAAGCACCTACATCAGTCTCTGGCTTATACTTTAAGCTTAAAAATAACTATTCTTATCACCTCTACTCCAGTGAGAAGGGTGGGCTTGGCCTGGAGGTTCTTGGACTGAGATACTTTTCATTGACAGTTTCCAGGCACAACATAGAACAGCAGAAATTTATGGGGCTCTGGAGTCCCAAACCAAATTGTTAATCCAGGAGGCTGAGGCATGGAACTGGAATTGGGCTTTTAACCCAGAAAAGCTGAGAGAGAGGATTAGGACATGCTGATAGGAGGTGGTGTGGAGAAACTCCAGAAGCCAGACACTCTATAATCTTTATGAAAACCTGGTGCAGTCTTGGGCTGATGTGTTGGGATCATTTAAAGCATCCAGAAGAGGGTGACCACTAAGTTATGTGGTTGCTGCAAAAACTCTGGGAGACTCCACATAGACTATACAAAGGTCTTCCTTGTGAATCAGCCCTGACATATGCTCTTTTCTTTTTCAGTATTAGTCATCCTTAGTTCTCAGTTAACTCCCAGAACACTTCTAGAGAAAGGCCTATATGCATTAAAATACTTTTGAGTCAATAATTTCTTCCCAGAAGAATAATAACATAAAAATCACATTCAAACTTAGATAGTTGAATTTTATGAAGGAAATCATTGAGTTACATTTATTTTTGTAACTGGCACATTCCAGAATAGAAGTTTTCTGTATGAAGAAACTAATTAATGCATACAATTATACACATATATATATGCATATATATTTGATGATCATAAAATTATTTCATTGATCTGGCCCTGTCAAATCACTTTGCAATTAGTGTTCCTATTTTGGCATCAAGATTGTTAATGTTATAAATACATCATTCCATTTACTTCGTTATTTCTAGAATTCCAAAACATGTTTTTGGGTTGTTTCTAGCTATCGACTTGCAGGTAGACACACCGTTTACAATGATATATTTCCTTATATTCTAGAGTAGACTGACAATGACAATTTTCACATGGGATTAACTTCCATTGAAGAATAAAAGGCTTAACTTTTTTCTTTTTCTTTTTTTTTAATGAACAACGATAAAAAAGAAGACCCTGGAGTCTTAAGGGTGAAAAGACACATTTCCATAACACCCAGTCCCAAATTTGGGTTGACCTGATTCCCCTTTGGACTTTCAATCCATTCTTTTTTAAAATAGTTTTTTTAGATATGATTTACATGCCATATAGTTTACCCACTTAAAGGGTACAATTCTTGGCTTTTAGTATAGTCATAGAATTGTGTCGTTATCACTACAATGTAATTTTAGAACATTTCTGTAACCCCTAAAGAAACTCCATGCTCACTAACAGCCTACTTGCATTTCCCCTCATCATCCTTGGGCAAATGCTAATCTACTTTCTGTCTCTCTGGAATCACCATTTCTGGATATGCCATATAGATGGAGTCATGCAGTAAGTCATCTTTTGTGAGTTTACCCTTGGCGTGATGTTTTCAAAGTTCATCCATGTTGTAGCACATATCAGAACTTCATTCCTTTATATTGTATGGATGTGCCACACTTTATTCATCCATTGTTGGACATTTGGGTTGTTTCTGGCTGTAGTGTATAATGCTGCTATGAACATTTACGTACAAGTTTTTGTTTGGACATTTGTTTGCATTTCTCTTAGGCATGCACGTTAGAGTGGAATTGCTGGATCATATAGTCACTCTGTTGTTATCTATAAGATTTTCATTGACTTTTTTTTTTTGAATTAGATAGCCAGGTCCTTCTTATTAGTCTATCTTAGTCTAGAAGTTCCACTGAAACCTGTCCACCATGGGTGACCCTGCTGGTATTTGAAATACCGGTGGCATAGCTTCCAGCGTCAGAGCAACACACAAGCCACCACGTTACAACAACTGACAGACAGGTGGTGGAAGTGCTCCTTAGAAGCAAGGATGACAAGATTTTGTCTTGCTTACTTTGGACAGAGCATCAGGAGGGACCAATCCCTCGAGAAGGACATCATGCTTGGTAAAGTAGAGGGTCATCGAACAAGAGGAAGACCCTCAACAAGATGGACTGACACAGTGGCTGCAACAATGAGCTCAAACATACCTACTACTGTGAGGATGGCGCAGGACCAGGCAACATTTCGTTCTGTTATACATGGGGTCGCCATGAGTTGGAGCCAACTGGACGGCACCGAACAACACAAGGACAATGTAGTAACTCTATGTTTATCGGTTTGAGGAATAGTCAAAATATTTTCCAAAGCAACTGTACCATTTTACATTCCCACCGTCATAGTTTGAGTGTTCTAATTTCTCCATATCCCTGTCAACACTTGTTATAATCTTTCTTTTTTATTATAACCATCCTAATGGATGTGAAGTGGTATCTCATGATAGTTTTGATTAGAATTTTCCTAATGACTAATGATGACAAGCATCTTTTCATGTGCTTATTGGTCATTTGTATATCTTCTGTGGAGAATTGTCTATTCAGATCCTGTCCCATATTTTCAGTTGGATTATTGGTCTTTTTATTATTGAGTTTTAGGAGTTTTTTATGTATCTTGGATATAAATCCCTTACCATAAATGTGATTTGTAAATTTTTTCCCCATTCTGTGGGTTATCTTTTCAATTTCTTAATAGGGTCCTTTAAGGCATAAAAGTCTTTAATTTTTTATGAAGTTCTGTTGATATATTTACCTGAACAAACGTATCCATATTTTCTTTCAAAGCTTCTGGGTTCTAATATTTGATTAAGAAATGTCCCTTGCTCATACAGTTTATATGCATATTCCTTGGTTTTCATGTAAGATTTTCTTTTATTTTTACACTTAAGACTTTAATATATTTGCGGATATTTTTGTATATGGTGTTAGACACGAATCCACTTGTTTATTTTCTTCCAGATGGATTGCCAGTTGTGCCAGCACCATTTTGAAATAATCCATTATTTTCCCAATGAATTAAAATAAACCTTTGTCACCTTTGCTTTTTCTCATGGGCATTAGACTTTGATATATCACTGGATTAAATTTGTTATTATCTTATTTAATATTTGTGCCTACATATTTATAAGTAAAAGTGGTTTGCAGGGGTTTTTTTTTTGTACTACCTTGATCAGATTTTGGTATTTTTTTGGTTTTATAATAATCTGCTAGATCTTCATTTTTTTCTATGGTATGAGCTATCTTTATCTATTTTGTAAATGATGGATGAAAGCCAGCTTTGAACTAGTCTTTTTGCCTTTTTCAATGATAAATTTTAAATCATCTTTCCAATATCATCTAGGGTAATATAGCTTTCTATTTTTTTTTCTCTTCCTGCATCAACTTTGGTAAATTATATTTTTCTAGGAAACCATACATTTCCTCTAAGTTTTCAAACCAATTCCATAAAGTTGCATACATTATTCACTTAATTCTCTCCACTCCTCTATGTCTCAAATCACGTCTTTTTTTCTCACTACTTCTCTTGCGTCTCTCTCTCTCTCTCTCCCCTTAACCAAACTCCTGATTCATTTATCCATTTTATCCATCTTTTCAAAGAAATAGGCTTTGGCTTTAATTGTCATTGGTGCTTTTAAATGTTTATTAGTTATGTTCTTGATCTATCAATTTCTCCTTCCTTTTCTTTTGGTTTATTTTACTTCTTTTTTTTTTTTTTATTTATTAAGATGCGTATTATATTTCTTAATTTTTTCTTACTCATTATATTATGAATGATTTTTTTAATTTATGAATTTAATTTGTGGCTCTGTGTTTTGGCATGTGAATGTTTACCTCTTTATAGTTCCTAAGTTTATAATTCAGTCATTTAGGAGTATGTTTCTTAATTTTGATTTCTGCTTGATTTTGGTAATGATTTTTAATTTTATTGGATAATAATTAGAGAATGTGGCCTATATAATCTCTTCACTTAAGTCTTTTTTTTCTTTTTCTTTTTTATTGTACTTCAGGTGAAGGTTTACAGAACAAATAGTTTCTCATGAAACAGGAGTACACATATTGTTTTATGACATTGGTTAATAACCCCACGACATGTCAACCTTCTCCCTTCTCGACATTTTCTTTTTGGTGAAAATACACATAGCCAAAGCTACACCATTTCAAAAATTTCTGCATGCACAGTTCAGTGACATCGACTACGCTCTTCCAATTGTGCTGCCGTTCTCACTTTAGATGAAGGTTTACAGAACAAAATAGTTTTTCATTAAACAGTTAGTACACATGTTGCCCTATGACAATGGTTAACAACCTCACAACACATCAACACTATCTTTACTCAACCTTGGGTTCCCTATCACCAGCTTTCCTGTCCCATTCTGCTTTCTAATCCTTGTCCCTGGACTGCTGTGCCTCATTAGTCCCATTTGGTTTTATGGGGCTGTCCACTCCCTGG
>NW_004443950.1:3231857-3244277 GCF_000243295.1 Trichechus manatus latirostris
TGCTTCTCAGCCCTTCTATGACACCGTCCATTTCTGAAATTGTGTTGTTTATCTTTTGGATTTTTAATTGTTGTTTTTGTATAATTTCTAGTTGTGAATTTATTTTGGCATTTTGTTCCTGCATTAGTTTCCTGAATTCTTCCAATTATTTGTATGTATTTTCCATGAATTTGTTTATTTTTTTCCTCATGTTTCTCTGCTTTTTGCTTCAACTCTTAAAGAACTCTGAGTATTAGATATTTGAATTCCCTATCAGGTAGTTCTAGTGCTTTTTCTCCCACTGAAAAGTCATCTGGTGTTTTATTTTGGATGCCTACTGGAGCCATCCTGTCCTGTTTTTGTAAATGTTTTGATATTGTTTTCTGTCTTCAGGGCATTCCGTAGTTATTTTTCTCATTTGTTGATTGTACATTTATTTGTTTTGTCCTTTTTTTTTTATTGGCTATGCCTGAGCAGGCAGGCTGTGTGTACTTTGTTGTTTGCTTGTCTGTGGGCACGATACTGTTCACCTTCTTCTCCAACTGGCAGGATCAGTCGCTCAGATATGGTGCAATAGGGCAGGTCTAGCTGAAGAGGAGTTACTGGGATGGGTTGTTTGTGGCACTTCGTACAGCCACCAGGGCAGGTCGGTAATCAGTGCAGGGCAGGTTCCAGTAGGCCATGCCTGTGCTGCTTGGTGGTGTGATGTTAAGCACACAGTGCAGGTAGGCAGGATGTAGGGGGGAGATTGTTATGTGTGGAGCTAAGATGGATATGGGAGAGAGGAGAGAGGAACAGTAGCCAAAAACATACAAACAAACAAAGAAGAGCGCTGGGGGAGCTTGCTGTTGGAGTGGAGAGATGTGAAGCTATGAAATGGAGAAAAACAAAAAGGGGAAGAAGAAGAAGAAAAAAGAAAAGAATGAATAAATAAAAATCAGAAAGGAAAAAGAACAGCAAAGCTCCCAGGGATCCCACCAGTGCAGCTATGAGGTCTGGGGAAATTGTTCTCAGGTGTTGCAGTACAGCCTGGCTAGAAGGCATAGAGGTATTCAGTGCCAGGTATTCAGGGAACAGAAAGAGAAGGAAGGTATAGAGAGACGAGAAACTGAGTAATGAAGAAAGACAAAAAGGGAAAAAAAGGGAAAAGAAAACAAAACAAGTTAAAAAAAAAAGAACAAGAAAAGCCCCCCAAAAAACAGAAAAAAAAAAAAAACCTTGAAAAAAGAAATGCTCTCAGGGATCCCTCTGGGCGTCTGCAGAAGCCGAGGGGGTAGGCTCCAAGCCATGCAGCACCGCCCAGCCAGAATGGGCTCCCAACTCAAGAAAAGGAAAAGAAAACACACAAACAATTCAAAACAAACAAGCATACAAAAGCCCCGGGATCCCACCAGCGCAGCAGCCCAGACCGGGAAGCTGCTCCACACTCAAACGGAGCTACGCAGCCCCTCAGGAAGAAGCAAAGATGGTGCATGGAGCCAGCTATTTGAGCGAAAGGAGGGGGAGGTGGTGAGAGGTAAGGAAGAAATCAAAAGAAGCAGAAAAAAAGCAACACCAGCAGCCAACAAATGGCACTCAGAGAGCTGGCCAGTGTGGGCAGGTGTAATCCAAGCAGCCCGTGCTTTCCGGGCAAGAGACTGTGGCCACGGGAAGCAGAGTATGCTGAGTGTGGGTGAAGAAGGGTGGGAGGTGGGAAAGCGTGTATCGCAAATTACCAGTAGTTCTGTCTCCCGCTGGAAGCTCCGTGATGCTGCTTTCTCATACCCCCTATTTGCTGGTCTTTGATAGGAGTCCAAGATGGCGATCCGAGCTGCATTAGCTGATAGCGGACCTCTGCATGAATCTCTCCTCGCTCTCCGTTCTCTGTCAGTTTTCTCACTTCATTTGGTGCTTGGCTGAGTTCTTTATCTCTTCATTTGATGTTTTAGGGTTTCAGGATTGCTGTTTTCTCTGTTTGGCTTAGTTTTTTGGATCTGTGCTATGGAGGGATGGTGTGGTGCTTCTGCCTAGAGCATCATTTTGCCAGAAGTCTTCGCTTAAATTTTGCTAAATTTTTATTGAGGTCAAGTACGTGATTTCATATATTGCTGGTCTTCATAAAGTGGCATAATGATTAGGAAGAACAATTTGTCAAAATCCAATAATGCTGTGACTATAATGACACAGCTATTCCACTTATAGATTTATATGAAAATCTCACATATATATAAGAAGAATGTGTGTATACACAGACACACACACACACAGAGGAGGATGCGTATATACATATGTATGTAAAACTTTGTGTACTTTCGAGAAAACAAAATGGAATCAACATAATTAACCTACAAGTAAGTGTCCTTTACAATGAAAATGAGAAAATAAATTGTGGTTAACTCACACAATGGATTGCTATACAACAATTAAATGAATGTGTATATCAACGTAGATAAATCTTAACGATATAATATGGAGTACAAATAACCAAACCCAACCCATTGCCACTGAGTCGATTTCAGCTCATAGTAACCCTGTAGGACAGAGTAGAACTGCCCCGTAGAGTTTCCAAGGCTGTAAATCTTTATGGAAGCAGACTGCCACATCTTTCTCCCGTGGAGCGGCTGGTGGGCTCAAACTGCCAACCTTCTGGTTAGCAGCCCAGTGCTCCTTTAACCACTGCACCACCAGGGCTCCTTGGAATACAAACAGTAAGGTTTAAAAAGATATGCAGAGTATGGAGATGTACGTTTAAATTTTAAAACACACACAACAATACTACACATTATTAATGGAAACATCCATACATATCTACATACAAAAACATACGTGGAAAAGTGATCTATCACCTTCCAGATATTGGTCACCTCTGGGGAGGGAGATGGAGACAAAGAAATGCTATGGTAGGATTTTAGCCATACTGTATTGTTAATTCTTTAAAAGAAAATTTAATCAAATACGGCAAAACAGTAGCATCTGTTTAATCTGGGAGGAAAACACCTGCATGTCTGTCTGCTGCCGGCTCTCTCTCTTGCTGTTTATTAGAGAGAGAAGTTGTTTGGCTTGTTCACCACTGTTCTCTTGGAGTGAAACTCAGAGATGTGAAGGACATTCAGTTTTAAATGCTAAGTTAGGAAAGAAACATCAAGTCAACTCATACAATATCCAACCAAAAGAAATGACTTTTGCTAGCCTAGAACATAGAAGTCTTGAGAGCACTAAGATCACTCTCTTGAAATAATTCCAGGGCTTTTTCCTATAGAAAAGATTTGATTTGTTCTGGGTGGTTATGGGGCAAATGTAGGGACAATGGTTTGAAACTGGGAAGATGCAGACTTCAACTCAAGTTATGGCAAGTCACCCCAGGGCCAGGGAGGTCTAGAATTGGGATAGAGCATTCAGGAGAAAGATCTTGTCAGAAGATGTTCAAACAGAGACAAAACAACTACCATTGTGTATTTGGAATATTTAGCAGAGATTTATGCTACTGATGGACATCATTTATTGAATACTTACTGTGTTTTAAGCATTTTAAACATATTAATTTATTTAATTCCCATGGCAACCCTGTGTAGTTGTAGCAGTTTGTGAAAATAACTGTTTTGATGCTTGCAAAGCATGGACCCCAGTATCTTCCATCTGAGAATCTCTCAGGGAATTAGGTAGCTATTAGTCTGATTAACAAGCTTGATCAGGCCTCTGTGTCTTACAAAAAATTGCTACTCAAATGAGGAAATATTGTCCAGAGAACAGACACACTGTTGTAACACATTAGCATGCACAGTCTTTCATTTAAGCCAGATCATTCCTCCATGAGGCAGTTAGAGATAGGATAAGGAACTGAGGATGGAATGCAAGGGATGGAGCCAAGATCACATACCTGGTGAGCGGTGAAACAAAAACGTGGGTGTTGGAGAAAGGGCACTGTGTTCAGAATTGTGTAAACTGGTGGTAGAAATCTGTCTTTTAACCAGGAGCTTTGTGTCCCTGAGCTAGTACCTTGTCACTGAGTCTGGGTCTATCTACCTCTCATAGGTCCCCTTTTTCTTCAAATTCTAGGGTGTTTAGTTTCCATGTTGAGTCAATGTGGGTGAGTTCTCAGAAAATAGATCACCCAAACACCTATGAGGGGAAGTAGTGGTTCATCCATTAATATAACTCTGTTCAAAGACTACTCCATTGTATTAACTACCAGGGCCATTGGTAGATTGTGTCCTGCATGGCTGCCTCTTCCCAATGACAGTCACAGTTCTGAGGTTTTCAAACCGTGGGAATGATTTGGGTGGATAATGCCAGCTGATTATGAATTTCTGGTGTATGGCCCACAGTGAGTGATGATAAATCAGGCTGCTACACAAGGGGACTTTTGATCAAGAGCACATTTCTGCATAATGAGGAGTAAAGTAGTACAGATTAATGGTGTCAGCATTTTAATGGGGTCTGGAAAAGCCTTCCGCCTCCTAGACTTGCATCAGGGAGAGCCCAAGGGGCCAAGCCAGTGAAAGGTCATTACATTGCTCTTTGGCAGGCATTGGCACAAGAGTTTCCGAGTCACGACTACCTCCTTTTTGTTGCTGACCTTTTCCCAACTGAATGTTATGCTCAGAGGAAGAGACATGGATAACTGTCCAGGATCAGGGATGTTGGAAGCACCATCATTAAATAACTTCTAAAGAAAATGTACTAACATGACCCTTGACAAGCAAAGAGGACCTATGGAGCATGGCCCATCTTTATGTCTGGGTGATGGTGACATGCCTGACCTGTACCCTACATGAGACGCTTTACCTTAGCCAAACTTGGAGGAGGAAGACTTGTCAGTATTTACACATATAAGTAGTAGGCCAGGGCCAAGGCCCAAGACATTCCATGAGGTTTGGGTTATTGCTATTAATACCTGATAGTATTTACTGAGCATCTACAGAATACATAGCAGATGTACATATTTTGCATTTATAATTTCAGTTACATATTCCGTGGCACTGTGGGCATTAGGCATTAGTATTCCCATTTTATGGATGAGGAACCTGAGACTCTTCCTTTTTTTTTAAAACTGTACTTTAGATGAAGGTTTACAGAACAAATAGTTACTCATTAAACAGTACACATATTGTTATATGACAATAGTTAACAACCTCACGGCATGTCAACACTGTCCCTTCTCAACCTTGGGTTCCCTATTACCTGTTTGCTTGTCCCCTCCTGCCTTTTAGCCCTTGTCCCTGGACTGTCGTGCCCATTAGTTTCATTTCATTTTATGGGACTGTCTAATCTTTGGCTAAATGGCAAACCTTGGGAGTGACTTCATTACTGAGCTAAAAGGGTGTCCGGGGGCCATACTCTCAGGGTTTCTCCAGTTTCTGTCAGGCCAGTAAGTCTGGTCTATTTTTTGTGAGTTAGAATTTTGCTCTACATCCTTTTCCAGCTCTGTCCGGGACCCTCTGTTGTGATCCAGGTCAGAGCAATCAGTAGTGGTAGCCAGGCACCATCTAGCTGTACTGGACTCAGTCCAGTGGAGGCAGTGGTAGTTGTGGTCGATTAGTCCTTTGGACTAATCTTTTCCTTGTATCTTATTTTCTTCATTCTCCCTTGCTCCCAAAGGGGTGAGACCAGTGGAGTATCTTAGATGGCCGCTCACAGGCTTTTAAGACCCCAGACGCTGCTCACCAAGGTAGAATGTAGAACATTGTCTTTATAACTTGTGTTATGCCAATTGAGCTAGATGTTTCCCAAGACCATGGTCCCCACAGCCCTCCATCCAACAATTCAGTCCCTCAGGGAGTTTGGATGTGTCTATGGAGCTTCCGTGACCTTTCCTTGTACAAGCTGTGCTGGCTTCCCCAGTATTGTGTACTGTCTTACCCTTCACCAAAGTTACCACTTATCTATTGTCTATTTAGTATTCCCCCCACCCCTCCCATCCCTTGTAACCAACAAAGATTATTACTTTTTGTGTGTAAACTTTTTCATGGGTTTTTACAATAGAGGTCTCATACAATATTTGTCCTTTTGTGATTGACTTATTTCACTCAGCATAATGTCCTCCAGTTTCATCCATGTTATGAGATGCTTCACAGATTCATCATTGTTCTTTATCATTTCATAATACTCCATTGTATGGACTCTGGCTTTTTAGTAACCTTTTTTTTTGAAATTACATAGCTAGCAATAGTAATAGAAGTAATAGGAGTAATGATCATAAGTATAATCATGATCATAATTGCTAGTATTTATTCAAAAGGCACCATGAGCTATGTATTCTAAATTTTTTTATATATGTATATGAACTTATTTGATTATCACACTTATGCTGAGATTGAGCATTTTATTTTCACATTTGACAAATGAAGAAATTGAGGCACAGTAAGGTTATGTAAGTTACCCAGAGTTATGTACCTAGTAAGTTACAGGAGGGGTATTAGTTCCCTAGGGCTGCCATACAAACTACCACAAACTGAGTGGCTTATAAGAACAGTAATCTATTGTCTCACAGTTCTGGAGGCTAGAAGTCCACATTTAGGGTATTGGCAGGACCATGCTCTCTTTGAAGGCTCTAGGGGAAGAACTTTTCTCTGTCTCCCAATCCCAGGCATTCCTTGGCTTGCAGCTGCAGCATCACATGGCTTTCTTCCCCTCTGTCTCTCTGTCTCTTCTCCTCTTTAATCAGAATACCAGTCATATTGGATTAGGACCCATCCTATTCCAGCATGACCCCAAGTTAACTTAATAGATACCATCTTCAAAGAACCTATTTTCAGATAAGGTCACGTTCATAGATAGTGGAGGTTAGAGTTTTGACATATTTTTTGGGGGACACAGTTCAATCCATAACAAGAGGTACAATTTGAACCTCAGCATCTTGTATTAACCACTATGCTTTGTGTGTTAGACCTGAAATGCCAACTTATTGTGAGTACTCTTTCCCCTGACCACACTGTTTCCTCCCCTAACCCCACCTCTCCTTTGGGATTGTTGAAGATTACATATTTATAAATATATCTTTAACCATCACTGACCCCCTACACGGAGTTAGGTCCCCTGTTATATGTGTGTACATTTCCCTAGTCTTCCCCATTTTAGTTCTCATCACACTGCAGTGATCCCTTGCATAGCCTTTTGTCTTCCCTTGTAGACTTTGAGCTATAGGAGGGTGGGGGCTGGGCCTTCCCTACTCAGCATTATATCTCAAGGTCTAGTTCAGTGTCCATATAGATAAAATTGAATTTCTGATTTTTTGTTACCACATTTCACAAGATTGGCTGGTATGTTTGTATTTGACAAAGCCAAAATTCCTATTGAGTAGCTTCAGAAGGCACCACAAAAATTAGACAACCACCTTCCTGAGTTATAGGCACTGAGATGTAACAAGATGCCCCCAGGGAAGTCAACTGGAAGAGAAAGTACTATATACCAGGAGGCATTGGTGGTTCAGCGGTAGAGCTCTCACTTTCATGTAGGAGGTAAGGTTTGATTCTTGGCCAATGCACCTCACACACAGCCACCACCCATCCCTCAGTGGAGGCTTGCATGTTGCTATGATGCTGAACAGGTTTTAGTAGAGCTTCCAGACTAAGACAGACTAGGAAGAAAGGCCTGGCAATCTCCTTCTGAAAATCAGCCAATGAAAACCCTATGTGTTTCCTCCCATTGTGAATGGGGTTTCCATGAGTTGGGGGCCAATTTGATGGCAGCTAACAACAACAACGACATTAATACAGAAAAAAAACAGCAATTTCAAATGTGACTTTAAATCAAAGACTGTGTGCCCTGACTTGCCATCAAAGTCTCTCACCTTGGCAACTCGATAAAGCATCTTAGTGATAAGCAGCAAATGTGATTTCGATAATGCGTAGCTGTTGTTGTTATCACTAGTATTATTCCACACATGCTGTGAAGCACCTGTTATAAGCCTCAAGCATAGCAGTGATTGTGAGGATGGCGGAGGTCTGGGCAGGGTTTCGTTCTGTTGGACATAGGGTCGCTATGAGTTGGAACAAACTCAATGGCCCCTAACAACAACATAAGCCCAAAGAAAAAAGCCAGTGCAGAAGAGACTGAAGGGCTGAGCTGCCTACTGAGAAAAGAGCACAGGGACCAAGCCCCAGGACCGTTTGGAGGTGTGAGCTGGACCAGAGAAACAAACACGGAGTTCAGTCACTGAGCCTAGGCCCCCTGCATTTAGAGCAAACTTCTAGAATGTTTTCAGATATTCAGTGCTGACCTAATTTTTGCGGCTGCATCCTGCTGGGACAGGTTTTCCAGCTTACAATCTCCATGACATTTTATGATGTTTATAAACCCAGTGTCGGTCCCACTGCTCATAACTTGCCTTTGATATAGAAAAATGTTTCATAAGACATGGCTTTATTTATTCAAACCTCATTCTTCCCTCACATATTCTTAATGACTTTTAAGCTCAGACTATTAATCTTCTTACTCAAGTTACAATTTTCTCCCAATATATTCTGTTACAGATATTTCCAAACTCAGAAGCTTACATTCCTTGCCCTCTATGGGCTTTACTGAGGACAATGATTAACTGGAAAGCCTCGTTGTCAGTTAGAAATACTGAAGAGAGTGTTCCAGTATTAGGTGGGATTATGGGCTGGAAGCCTTCTGGCATATTCTCCATGCTGAAAGTTGCTGAATCAAACAATTTAATTAAATTCATTTTGGGAAAAGCATTGAGTACATCTCTGTACTGGCCACTGTGTAAATTCAGGGAATAAATAAAGGGAATTGAGGTCAACACAATATAGAGGAGACAGTTATATAGCAAAGTTACAAACAGATGAGCAGCATGGTAGAAGTTTGTATAAAAAGTTATAAGGAGAGAAGTAATTCCATCAGGGGAGATATTGGTCAAACTTTCTTTTTTTTTATTTTTTCCCATACAAAAATTTATACATACATTGTTATGTGACTCTAATTGCTCTCCCCATACTGTGACAGCACACACCTCCTTGCTACCTGATTCCCCATGTCCATTCAACTAGCTCCTTACCCTTTCTGGCTTCCCATCTCACCTCTGGGCAGAAGCTGCCTGTTTAGTCTGTTGTATCTACTTGAGCTAAGAGGCATACTCCTTACGAATATCACTTTATGTCCCACAGTCTAGTCCATTCCCTGTCTGAGGAGTTGGCCTTGGAAATTGTTTTAGTTCTGCACTGATAGAGAATCCAGGGGCCATGCTTTCCGGGGTTCCTCCAGTCTCAGTCAGACCATTATGTCTGGTCTTCTTAGTAGAATTTGAGCTCTTCACTCCACCTTTCTCCTGCTCCATCCAGCACTCTGTTATGTTCCCTGTCACGGTGGCTGACGAAGTCTGTGGTTTATGTGGCCCTTTCTGTCTCTTGGGCTAATACTTTCCTTGTGTCTTTGGTGTTCTTCATTCTCCTTTACTCCAGGTGGTTGGGACCAATCGATGCATCTTAGATGGCTGCTTGCAAGCTTTTAAGACCCCAGACTGAGCAAACTTTCAGAACATAGATGTTGAAACAAGTATGCACTAGACTGAGAAGAAGTGGAGCAGCATTCAAGACTGAGGGAACAGAAAGTGTGAAGAAGTTGAAGGGGCACAGAATGTACATATGTTACGTAGGAAGAGCTCCTTCTCTTCTGGCACTGTTCTGGCTTTTTTAGTCTCTTGAACTCAAAATGTTCTTTCTCAATGTTGCGTCTTATTAACCACAGAGTCTCCAACCCAGGTCTGTTCACTTGACTGACTTCTACCCATTCCTTTAATTCACAGCTTACATGTCATGTTCTCAAGTTGGCCTTTCCTGACACATTCAACTCAGTTAAATTCTTTCCTTTATGCTCCCATCACACTTGTTAAATCCCCTTTGTTAACTTTAATCAGACTCACAGTGCTTGCTTAATGGCTGCCTTCCCTAATCAAGTCTAAATTCCTTGATGACTGAGGCCATGTCTCTCTTGTTCATCATGCATGCTGAGCATCTTCCCCAAGACCTGATGCCAAGTTACCAGTTCTCTGATTGTATCTTTGTGACACGTGGGCCAGGGCATTCAGTGCATGGTGGGAAGTGGTTAGATGTGAGAATGGAAAATAAATGGAGGGAGATGAAATTATAGAAGCCTTTAACCAATAGAGCCCTAGTGGTGCAGTGGTTAAGTACTTGGATGCTAACTGAAAGGTCGGTGGTTTGAACCCACTAGCCACTCCATGAGACAAAGATGTGGCAGTCTGCTTCTGTAAAGATTACTGCCTTGGAAACTCTGTGGAGCAGTTCTACTCTGTCCTACAGAGTCGATCTGAGTCAGAATTGACAAGATGACAACCAATTTTGTTTTTTTAACCAATGTCTTCACTTACAAATGCTCCTAGACTCTTTCATTTGGAAAGATCAAATAAATGTGGAAAAAACACAACAGATGTTCTTCAAGCATTGAAGGGACCATCTTGTAGGAAAGGAAAATAAAAGATGGGTGGTTGACAAACATTCCTATGCTGAGGTCAACTTACCAGAAATTAGTCTCACGGGAAGTGGTGATGGTGGAGGGTCGTCCCATCTCTACCTGTGCCAGCCTCTAAACATTCCTGAAAGTATGGAGCAACTTACCAGTGCGGATACTCCTACACTGAGGGAGAAAGCTGAGATTTTATTCATATCTATAGCAACTGGAAGTGCACTAGTCACCTGTGAATTGCAGTTCCTTGGCTATTGGTTGATTCATTCATTCATTTAATGAATGCTTATTTAACACTTGTTGTTAGTTGCTGTCGAGTCATTTCCAAATCATGGTGATCCCCACATAGTACAGAGTAGAACCATTCCATAGAGTTTTCTTGGCTCCAATATTTATGAAAGCAGATTGCCAGGCCTTTCCTTCTGCAGTACCACTAGGTTATAGTCAAGCCCAAATTGGAATGTCAGTCATTACCCTAGACTCAGTCCTTAACCAGATAGAATTCACTATCCTGCAGAGAAGAAAGCCATTAAACAATTAATTAAACCAATTATTTATTCACCACAATGGCAATGAGTACTACAAAGGACAGGCACAGATCTGAGGGAGGCCTGACCAGCAGATATGCCCACCAGAAGGTGTCTAGGACTCTTGTGCACTGGCACCAGCAGAGGTAAGTTAGATATTGACCACATTTAAGAGGCCTCAAGGGTCCATAATATTCTACTTTGCTGAGACAGGCGCATGAATATTTACTGTGAAACCAACATAATTGTAGGATTCTCTCAACCTGCAAGTGTCCCTAACGTGCCTCCCGGCACCCACAATCAAATGGTTTTATTATTTATTCTCTTCATGTCAGGAACAATTCTTATTAAGAATATAGTGAGGTCACAAATAATTGAGCTATGTTTTACTGAATTTGGTGGGAGTAAATTCCAGGCTACTAGGACATTTATGAATTTGAGACATTGCAAAGGCCTTAAGGCATATCCTTTACCTGAGCCAAGGGTCATCCACCTCTTTCTTTACAAATATGATCCCTTTGTAGGCAAATGGGGAAAATGTTGTCTCTAGCATGCCTACAGAGTCACTATACCAAAAAGAACTGGTTGATGTTTAACCATTTCAGGAGGTAGCATAAGATCAGGAACCAACGGTACTGAAGGAAGAGGTCCAAGCTGCACTGAAGGCATTGGCGAAACACAAGGCTCCAGGAATTGATGGAATACCAACTGAGATGTTTCAACAAACAGATGTAGCACTGGAAGTGCTCACTCATCTATGCCAAGAAATTTGGAAGACAGCTACCTGGCTAACCGACTGGAAAAGACCCATATTTATGCCTATTCCAATGAAAGGTGATCCAACCGAATGTGGAAATTATTGAACAATATCATACGCAAGTAAATTTTTGCTGAAGATCATTCAAAAGTGGCTGCAGCAGTACATCAACAGGGAACTGTCAGAAATTCAAGCCAGATTCAGAAGAGGATGTGGAATGAAGGATATCGTTGCTGATGTCAGATGGATCCTGGCTGAAAGCAGAGAATACCAGAAAGATGTTTACCTGTGTTTTATTGACTATGCAAAGGCGTTCGACTGTGTGGATCATAACAAATTATCAACAACATTGAGAAGAATGGGAATTCCAGAACACTTCATTGTGCTCTTGAGGAACCTGTACATAGATCAAGAGGTAGTGGTTCGAACAGAACAAGGGGATACTGTGTGGTTTAAGTCAGGAAAGGTATGTGTCAGGGTTGTATCCTTTCCCCATACTTATTCAATCTTTATGAGGAGCAAATAATCTAAGAAGCTGGTCTATATAAAGAAGAACACGGCATCAGGATTGGTGGAAGACTCATTAACAACCTGCGATATGCAGATAACACAACTTTGCTTGCTGAAAGTGAAGAGGACTTGAAGCACTTACTGATGAAGATCAAAGACCATGCCTTCAGTATGGATTACACCTCAACATAAAGAAAACAAAAATCCTCACAACTGGACCAATAAGCAACATCATGATAA